>NW_020838069.1:0-347968 GCF_003676395.1 Aethalodelphis obliquidens | reverse complement strand
AATCTGCCTGCCAATGCAGGGGGCACGGGTTTGAGCCCTGGTCCGGGAAGATGCCACATAGCACAGCAACTAAGCCCATGCACCACAACTACTGAGCCTGTGGTCTAGAGCCTGTGAGGCACAACTACTGAGCCCTCGTGCCACAACGACTAAAGCCCATGCGCCTAAGAGCCTGTGCTCTGCAACAAGAGAAGCCACTGCAATGAGAAGCCCACGCGCCGCAACAAAGAGTAGCCCCCACTCGCCACAACTAGAGAAAGCCTGCACGCAGCAGCAAAGACCCAACACAGCCAAAAAAAAAAAAAGTAAGAACCATTCATTCCTAGCTTATAGGTTATACAACAGTGAGTGAGCAGGGGGTCATGGTTCACTGGCCCTGCTCTAGGAGCACTGGTCTGGGCACTAGGGGAGCTCATACATCCGGTCATTGTTTCTAGATCTTTTCAGTGCCCATGTCTGGGAAATACATATTTATTTTAAAGAGAAAACTTCTCATGAGTTCATACTGATATTTCTAGTTCATATTTAAGACTAGGATTTACTGAATTTATTTGATGTTCTGTTTGTAATTTAGGACATTTCTATTTTTGTTTTGTTTTGCTATTTGTGTCACTTTTTAAAAAATTTATTTATTTATTTATTTATGGATGCTTTGGGTCTTAGTTGCAGCACATGGGATCTTCATTGCGGGATCTTTTAGTTGCAGCATGTGGGATCTTTTTAGTTGTGGCGTGCGAACCCTTAGTTGCCGCATGTGGGATCTAGTTCCCTGACCGGGGATTGAACCCGGGCCCCCTGTATTGGGAGTGCAGCGTCTTAGCCACTGGACCACCGGGGAAGTCCCTAGGACAGTATGTTTTGGACCGTGGTCCCACATCTTGCTGAGTTCAGGGAATGATGTGTGTGTCTCCCAGGCTGTTCTCAGGCCAGTTCCCTGACAAGAATTGAAGGTGTCTTTCAGCCTTCTAGTCTGGGCTGCCTGCATGGGAGATATAGCAGGATCTCTGGGGTACTGTGTGCAGGCCTTGTACCCTGGGAATGCCAGGGCCCCGTGGAGCAGCACCTTTTCATTAGAGGGGCATTGTCCTTAACCACTCAGAATTTATCTTACTGGAGAACCTGACTTCCCGTTATGAGGTGCCTTGTGTCCTGGACCTCAAGATGGGTACGCGCCAGCATGGTGACGATGCTTCAGAGGAGAAGGCAGCCAACCAGATCCGCAAATGCCAGCAGAGCACGTCTGCAGTCATTGGTGTGCGCGTGTGTGGCATGCAGGTGAGAGGAGTGCAGGTGCGTGGTGTGGGCTGGCTGGGGCATCCAGGAGCTGCCATTCTCCCATCGTGGCATAGTCCCGTTTTCTCAAAAGATTCCAGATTTGAATGAACCTGTCACTTTCTGGTTAGAAAAGGAAGCATGCATGCATGGGTAATCGTCTCTGGGGCTGACCTGGTTGGCTGAGTCCAGAGGCTGTGGACAGGAGGGGGAGAAAGGCAAAAAAGTTAGGCCCTCTCCACCAACACATACACTGAGCAGGGGGCTGGTGATGGAACCGAGGTCAGAGGGCTGTATCCTGAGTGGGTGTTGATTGGCAAGGACAGTGTCTCTTGTGATACTTAACAAATTAAAGGATCTGATCCAGGACTGTCATATCGCTGCCACTCCCCAGGGTCTAGGCCCTGAGATGGCTGTCAGCACCTCACCTGCTGGTCTCCCTCCCACAGGTATACCAGGCAGGCAGTGGGCAGCTCATGTTCATGAACAAGTACCACGGCCGGAAGCTGTCCGTGCAGGGCTTCAAGGAGGCACTTTTCCAGTTTTTCCACAACGGGCGGTACCTGCGCCGCGAGCTCCTGGGCCCTGTGCTTAGGAAGCTGACTGAACTCAAGTCCGTGTTGGAGCGACAAGAATCCTACCGCTTCTACTCAAGCTCCCTGCTGGTCATTTATGATGGCAAGGAGCGGCCTGAAGTGGCCCTGGACTCAGATGCTGAGGACTTGGAGGACCTGTCAGAGGAGTCAGCCGACGAGTCGGCTGGTGCCTATGCCTACAAGCCCATCGGCACCAGCTCGGTGGACGTGCGCATGATCGATTTCGCACACACCACTTGCAGGCTGTATGGTGAGGACAGTGTGGTACACGAGGGCCAGGATGCTGGCTATATCTTTGGGCTCCAGAGCCTGATAGACATTGTTACAGAGATAAGTGAGGAAAGTGGGGAGTGAGCTTGCTGGCTGCAGCAGTACCTGAGAGACTCTCTGTGTCCCAGGCACAGCTGTGCTGCGTCGGGGAGGAGGCCAGTATGGCCAGGCGGTGGCCCCTGCAGCCTGGAGCTGATGCGCAGAGGCCTCTATGAGTCCCAGCCTGAGCCAGCCCCAACCGCTGTCGGAGTCTTTATTTATTTTAACTCTCTTCAACATTCCACATTTGATGATGCAGATACCTCTTTCTTCCCTGAGTGTAAATGTTCTAATACAAATCTTTTTGTTAATTGTACACAGTGCTGCTGTCGTTCTTGCCCAAGGATAGGCAGCCAGCCCCCCTCCCAAACCTCAGAAACATCACATATGCCATGACCTTCACCCTGGCCCCGCAATATATTCCTTCCAGTGACCCCATCCCATGGACCCTAAAGTCACCATAGCCTCTTGGCTTAGTCCTCAGTCCCTTAACCGAGCACCCACACACATAACCGTAAATGGGTCCCTCTGGGATCTGTGCTGGTCTGTCCCAGCACCCCTTACGCAGAGAACTACACTTGACTGTTGATACAGGTCTTTCCCTGCCCTCATGTAGCTTAAGCCAAGGTTGGGCAGCAGGTGTGCCAAACCTTGGGTCCAGCTCCTGTGCCACTGGTAGCAGCTAGTTGGCTGGACATTGTGATGTCAGACATCCTGGAGTCAATACTGGGGCCTCAGGTAGCCACCAGGCTTTGGTCTGTTGGCAGCCATTGGCTCTGTGGTCAAGGTCTTAGGAGGTCCCAGAAGGTGGGTGGCTTGATGGAAGGGGTTCTGAGCAGTGTGGTCCTCTTGGCCACACCACCTGTCACCACTCCTACGCAGCCCTGGACCCCACTGCAACCACGCTAGTGTCATCCTTCATGTGGCTCCAGCCAGGGCAGCCCCTAAGAGAGCTACTTGTGCTCTGTGCTAGGATGGTTTCAGGGAGAGGTGTGGCAAGAGGTCTTGAACTGCAGACCCAGACACCAGGGAGAAGGACACAGAACCAGTGCTAAGAAGGTAGGGTCTGGATGTCCAGTTTTAGCAGCCCCACCCCTTGCCTTGCCTGAACCTCCTAGCACCTCCTCTCCAAGGTCCATTATGCCTGTATCCACTACGTCCAAAAACAGGCCAACTGCATACACTGGCCTGGTTGTGCCTACAGCCCCTTCTCCCTGGGCCCAGGCTTCCAGAGGGGAATGTGGCTGGAGCAGCCCCTGGACAGAAATGGGAGGTCCCCAGGACCCTTAGGATCTCTCCCCGGAGTTTCCCCCTTCCCTCCTAGGACTTCAAAGACCTCACCAAGTCAGGGCTGACCGGAAGGTGGGCCAAACAAGCTCTTAAGGCCACATGGTGCCCCACTCCCCATCCTCCACCAGCCCTTCTGTCTGCTCTCAGAAGGAAGCATGAGAAATAAGATAACCTGGAGTTGTAAGTTCCCAAAGACAACAGAACAGAGTGATGTGATAGCGATTGATAGGGGTGGGAGCCTGCGGACTTTATACTGTGAGGAAGGGAAGTGTGTCCCAGGCAGAGGAAACTATGCAAAGACCCACATTACAGAGGACGAGAGAAGCTAGTAGCCGAAAAGAGGAGGTGGGGTGGGGAGCAAGGATGGGAGGACTTTGGACAGAGAAATGGCCCCCCGTGGGTTTTGTTTTTACCGTCCCCCCCTCACTCTTGCTCCGCGTTGCCCACCACTGGGGCGGTAAGCGGGGTCAGGAGGCCTAGAGACACGGAGCAGACCCGGGCCCCGCGGGCGCCTCCAAGTGTCTCAAGATACAACAACGGGACTACCCTCACGGGGTCGCTGTCCTTATGTTAGTAGGTCAGGTCCCACTCCCCTGGGGTGGCAAGGACGCATGGGACTGTCAGCATCGGACAGAGGCTCTGTCTTTGGGCTGCGGGCGGAGCGCTCCTTCGGGAAGGCGGATGGGCCGCAGCACTAGGGCTTGGGCGGGTAAAGGGAGTGGAGGGCCGGGCGGGAAAGCTGGGTCTGGGGCTCTAGGTAGGGTGCTGGGGCAGGGAGTCGGGAGCTTGGAGACGCAGAAGTCCACGGAAGGGGCGGAAAGGGCAGCGGGTTCTCGGAGGCCGCGCCGGGCCGCGCAGCCTGTGGACACTAGGGGGCGCCGCGCTTCTGCGCAGGAGCCGACACATCCTGGGGCGGGGCTGCGGCGGGCGGGCGGGCGCGCGCGCGCGCGCACGCGCCGTGTGTCACGGGGCAGGGCGAGCGCGGTGAGGCGCTCCCGGCCTGGCGTCCTGGTTTCGCAGACCCTGCCGTCTCTCCTGCCCCGGCCCGACTCACCCTCATGTACCGCGCGCTGTACGCGTTCCGCTCGGCGGAGCCCAACGCGCTGGCGTTCGCCGCGGGCGAGACCTTCCTGGTTCTGGAGCGCAGCAGCGCGCACTGGTGGCTGGCGGCGCGGGCGCGCAGTGGCGAGACGGGCTACGTGCCGCCCGCCTACCTGCGCCGCCTGCAGGTGAGTGTGCCCCTCCCCGGCCCGGCCTCAGCCGCCCCTAGACTGAGCTCCAACATAGGCTCGCAGGACAGACCCCGGCACCCCAGGCCCGCCGGGACCTCCAGCAGATAAGGAGTTTGAGAACCTGACCGTGAAACCCCAGGAGGACTGGGACCCTAAGAGCCCGCGCCCCAACCCAAGACCAGGGCCTTGACAGCCAACTCTGAGGACTCAGATCTACCAAAAGCCCAGCTCTGGGACTGAGACTCCTCGGAATCCCAGAGCCATTGGGCCCCAACATCTGAACCTCCATCCGAATAGAATTCAAGAGTCAGTCCTGAGATTACAGCACACCAAATTCTGAGCAGTTCCCCAGATCATTGAGACCCCAGAATTAATTGGCCCCTTCCCTGGATCACCAGGATCCCACACTTTTGCCTCCTTTTCCTCAGCTTCCACCACTGAGACCCGGGCAACCCTGGACACTGCCTGTTTCCCCACCATCTTCCATGCCTTTACACCCCCTCTCCCATTTGGACCTGAGAGCCATGGACACCCCCCTCCCCTAAATGACCCCCCAAGCCCTGAGACCTCAGTATCTTTTACTTTCCTGTACTCAGTCACCCCCTAAGCCTTTCCTAAGACACCTTCGTCAGTTCACTTTGAACCAGGGATCCCAGGCCCTGCTGACGCTCCCTGGCACTACTCTCTTTCACAAGCCTCAGGCCCTGACTTTTCAGACTTCCTTTCTCTGAAGATGAGGGAGCTCCATCCCTCCTTGGCCCCCAGCCTGGGGTGGGGGCTGCTCCCATTGCAAGGAAGTGAGACCTCCCCATGGCGTCCCCGGTCTGGCTTTGGCCCCATTTCCTTCCAGTGGAGTCTGCAGCCCCAGTTCCTGTTTCCCCAAGAATAGTCCTGGTATGGGGGCTGGGATGTGTTGTCTCCAGCTGGTCTATTCTGATCACAGGGGGAAGGAGGGCCTGGAGCCTCCAGGTCTGCCCTGTGCCAGACACCCCCGCCCCATCCTAGTCCATAGCCTTTAGGAAACATCCTGTCCCAGCCCAGTTCAAGACAAAAATAACAGGATAAATTTGGAGATGTCATCTGGTCTTACCAGAGAGGATGGGCCCTGGTCCCTAAACCCTTGGCCTCATGGCATCTAGGAGTGTCTGGGTAAGAGTGAGAGCCCTGGACACCAGGGCTGCTGGGTCCAGGGTGAGCATGTCAGACCCAGCCTCTCTGGAGCTGGGAGCTTGTTGGAGCCTCTGAGGAAAGTCCTGCCTCTTCCCCAAGGGCCCAAGAGGCCCCTCCCCTGCCTGGGCCACTGGGGCTGGGTGTTTGGGGAGGGCAGAGAGGCTACCATCTTGTCTATCTGTTGGTTTCTTGCTGCATGTCTCCCTCTGCCTTCGTCTCCGTGGCTCTCTCTGTATCTCGGTGTCATTCTGACTCTCTGCTTGTGTGTGTTTCTTCCTCCGACTCTCTTCCCTTCTCTGTCTCCAAATCTCAATTTCTTTCTGCGTGTCTCCCTCTGCTTCTCTCTCTCTCTCCCTCTCTCTCTCCCTCCCTCCCTCTCTCTCTCTCTCTCCATCTTTCTTGCTTTCTGTGTATCATCTGTCTTTCTCTGTCCCCCTTTCTGTCTGCTGTCTCCTGCACTCTGACACGCCCCGTGCTACCTGGAGGGCTTTGTTGACCTCTGAGTCCATCTGTCTGTCCCCATCAGAGAAGCTTCTCAAACCCACTCTGGTGTGATGTCACCTTAGTTCTGAGGCTCCTATGTCTGATGGACCATGTGTGCCAGGGGCAGCGAAGGGTGGGAGTGGCTGGTCCCACAGCTGCCACCCCCTACTCTGTACCCCATGCCAGCCAGGCTGGGTAGATTGGACCCCTGAGTTGCTGCGGATGGCAACACAGAATCTGGGGCAGGGGCCAGGTCCTGTGCTTATGTCTGTCTGTTGCCACAGACACAGAACTGCTGCTTCCCAGTGCAGGTCTGGAGGATTCCTGGAATAGCTTGAGGGGATGGGGGCTGGCAGCAGGGGTGGAGAGAGGCGATCCCTTTGGCCTGTCCTCAGCTACTAGGGCCTGCAGAAGGCTCTCTGAGGACAGGGCCGTCCTGGAGTGTGACCTTGGTTTTGTGAAGGATCAGCAAGATCCAGAGTGATTTGTTAAGACTTCCAGACACTAGAGGCTCCCTGCTTGGCATCTCAGCCTGGGATCTGAGCCAAGCCTGGGGATAGACTAAGTGTGTACTCCTGGACTCAAACTGAGGGTCCATGGGCTGTGGTATTGCTCTAGACCCCAGGTTTTCGGCGACATCTTAGCTGAGAGCCTCACTGTGAGGTAAAATCCTGCTCGGGGCCCCAATATATAAAGCAGCAGCATGGGCCTTCCCTGTGGCCCAGCTCCCTGAGTGACGCAGTTTGAGAAGCCCATTTCATATTCTAGTTCAGCTTGCTGTGTTCACATCTGGCATTACAGGCTTTAGCTGTAGTGGTCCTTTGTCTGCCCCGGGCTCCATCCTGGGCTGGCTCTGGGCTCAGTACCTCACTTGGCCCCCAGGCCTAACTGCCCACCCCTGCCCCCACAGGGCCTGGAGCAGGATGTCCTCCAAGCCATTGACAGGGCCATTGAGGCTGTGCACAATGCAGCCATGCGGGATGGTGGCAAGTACAGCCTGGAGCAGCGCGGGATCCTCCAGTGAGTGGGGCGGGAGAACCGCCCAGTAAGCACCGTGGGGTGGGGTCCTTCAGTGAGTACTGGGGACGCCAGAGAGCAGTGTTGGTAGCGCAGAGTGGGGTGGAGCCTGAGGGCAGTGGGAGGTTGGGGAGCTTGGGCTAGGGTGGGCCGCATCCCACGAGGAGCATGTGAGGACTTCGGGAGTCGTAAGGTAACTCCCCCAATAACCTCCCTGTCCCTCCCTCAGGAAGCTGATCCACCACCGGAAAGAGACCCTGTCCCGCAGAGGCCCCTCAGCCCCCAACCCTGCAGCTATGACCCCGTCCACCAGTGACCACCACCTGGATGCTGCTGCTGCCAGGCAGCCCAATGGGGTGTGTAGAGCTGGATTCGAGCGGCAGCACAGCCTGCCCAGTTCTGAGTATCTTGGGGCAGATGGAGGCCTCTACCAGGTACATGGTGAGAACATCCTAGGAAAGGGAGGTGGGTGGAGCTTAAGGCTTTGTCCAGAGGCGCCAGGGGTCCACTGGGGTCAGCGATGCCGCCTGGAACCATAGTCCTGCCCATGCCAAGCTCAGGGCGCTAGCCAGGTTGTACCCTCAGATCCCACTTCTGTCCTCCCAGATCCCACCACAGCCTCGCCGAGCAGCACCCGCCACGCCACCCCCACCTGTGAAGCGCCGAGACCGCGAGGCCCTACTGGCCTCGGGGAGTGGTGAGAAGGCGGGGTTGGGGGACTCGGGGGGCACCCTGTACTTGGAATGGTTACTCTGCCTATGTCAGGGAACTGGGGGCTCCAGGCTTGGGGGGAAGACAGGGCACGTGTTGGGGCAATTGGGGGTTCTGGGCTTGGTGGGAGGGTCTGGCATAGGAACTAGGCCCTGTACTGGGGGGCGGGGGCTCTGGGCTTGGAGGGGTTGGGGCCCCCAGGGGGCTACCCTAGCACAGCATCCCCTCTCTGCCCACAGGCGGCCGCAACACCACACCCTCTGGGGGCAGTTCTGTGTCCAGCGGCTCCTCTGTCAGCAGCACCTCCCTTGACACACTCTATACCGGCTCCAGCTCATCGGAGCCAGGCCCCAGCTGCTCACCCACGCCCCCACCTGTGCCCCGCCGAGGCACGCATACCACTGTGTCCCAAGCTCAGCCCCCTCCCTCCAAGGTGCTAAACTCGGAGCCCCCTACAGAGGAGGCAGCAGTTGATACAGCCCCAGCCCCTGATGAGCTGGAAGCCCTGGGTGCACTGAGCCTGGGGACCACAGAAGAGAAGGCGCTGGCTGAGACTGCTGTGCCCAGGACCATTGGGGCAGAGCTGATGGAGCTCGTGCGGAGGAACACCGGCCTGAGCCACGAGCTGTGCCGAGTGGCCATTGGCGTCGTGGTGGGTCACATCCAGGCCTCAGTGCCGGCCAGCTCACCTATCATGGAGCAGGTCCTCCTCTCACTGGTAGAGGGCAAGGTGAGGGTGGGCAACAGGGCCAGGGGCCTCCCCATCCTGGGGCTGCCCTACAGCCCCTGCCCCTTCCCCACCCTCACACTGTGTCCAGCCTTTACCTGACAGGTCTTTGTTGAGCTCTAGCTCTTGGCTTCCTTGTGCTGGGTACTGGGGACATTTGGGCTGATCCCTGAAGGAGAAAGGGAGGAAGAGTATTCCAGGCAGAGGCTCAGGCTGGACGAGGGCCATGAGGCAGGACCGAGCTTGGCTCACAGGAAGAAGTGGAACAAGGCCAGCATGGCTGGAACACAGCGGGTGAGGGAGGGAGCAAGTGGTGTGGTTGGAGGTGAGACCTGGGGCAGGTGACAGATGAGACAGCCGTGGGTGGCCAGGAGTTCTCTCAGGCTGCAGGGAAGGAATGGACATAAGGCATGAGAGAGGGCAGTGTCATGCTGGCCTTGGCAGTGGAGAGCAGTGGGTGCTTCGAGAGCTATGATGGAGGCCTGAGTGCTGACTGAGATGTGAATGAGGTATGTGTGGATCATGGGCGGGTGGGATCCTTTGCCAAGGTTGGGGCACTGGTCAGGGAGCAGGATTGGGGGGGCATGAGTCAAGTCTACACGGTGGGGGCCAGATGGGCCAGAGGTCTCTCCTTAGGGCTCCATGGCTCCTGCAGCTCTGGTTTGGGGTGTGGGGAGCAGTGAGTCAGTGGGCTTGCCTGTGCTGGGACACTGGATCAAGAGGAACACGGCAGGTGGGTAGATGACAGGCCTGTCCCACTTTGTGTAGAATCAGGGGGTGGAGTCTCAGTCACATTCAGGCGGTGAGGAGTTGGCGGCCTTCCTCATGGAGGATGTTTATCCAGGTCTGGGACAGGAGGCAAGTTTTTGGAGAACACCCCACGGATGTGTCTCAAGCAGAATCCTGTCCCAGACGGTTGTTAAGACTTGGGGGCAGTGGAATTACTTGGGGAGGGGGTATAGAACTGGGTCAGTGCCCTTGGAGGCCTCGATGTTGGGGAATGGGCTGTGGGAGCAGGTCTTCTGTGGGAGCTTGATGGGAGCAGCGGGGAGGAGGGAAGAGAACTGGGGGCTGGTCCCCTCACCCTTCCTGCGACGACGCTGACTCCAGGCAGCTCTGGTAGGTGAGGCTGGAGCCCCCTGCCTGACACTGGCCTGGAGCTCATGCCATGACCTCAGGGTCTAAGTTGAACTCCAGGCCTTGTGGGCCTCCTGGAGATGGTGTGGGGCAAGTGTCCTGAGCCAGACCTCTTCCTCCAGGACCTGAGCACTGCCCTGCCCTCAGGGCAGGTCTGCCACGACCAGCAGCGGCTGGAGGTGATCTTTGCAGACCTGGCCCGGCGGAAGGATGACGCCCAGCAGCGCAGCTGGGCCCTGTATGAGGACGAGGGTGTCATCCGCTGCTACCTGGAGGAGCTGCTGCACATTCTGGTGCGGGCTGGGTGCCCCCAGATGTCCCCCACCCCTGCCCCATCCCTCCCCAGTGCTCGGGAGTCTCCCCTATTCATCCTCAGCTCACTCACATGTGGCCACCTTACACTGAGTGACTCCATCACACTTCGTCCTCCCCACAGACGGATGCAGACCCTGAAGTTTGCAAGAAAATGTGCAAGAGGAATGAGTTCGAGTCTGTCCTGGCCTTGGTGGCCTATTACCAAATGGTGTGTGGGAAACAGAGGGGAGGGGGCACAGAGGGACCTGGGTAGAGGTGGGGGTTCCGGGCATTGAGCACACAGGGTCCCCTGCCAGGAGCACCGGGTGTCGCTGCGGCTGCTGCTCCTCAAATGCTTCGGCGCCATGTGCAGCCTGGACGCAGCCATCATCTCCACACTAGTGTCATCTGTGCTGCCTGTGGAGCTGGCGCGGGACATGCAGACAGACACGCAGGGTGAGTGAGGGGCAGCTTCCTGCCAGCTGGGGAGGTTCCCGCCATCTGGGGGGCTCTGACCGCCTGCTTTGCTCCCCCACAGACCATCAGAAACTCTGTTACTCTGCCCTCATTCTGGCCATGGTCTTCTCCATGGGGGAGGCAGTGCCCTATGCACACTATGGTAAGAAGGCAGGTCACTGACCAGCGGACCACAGGGAGCCCACAGCCCGCTGGAGGTGGGGCCCATGGCCGAAGGGGCTGGGCACCCACTGACTGTAGTCTGACTGAATGTCTCCAGGGCTCACAGAAACCCAGGGAGGCTGGGCGGTGTGGCGGTGTGTGACGGGGGGCGGGCTGCAGACTTCCACGTGCCCCTCTCCCAGAGCACCTGGGCACACCCTTCGCCCAGTTCCTGCTGAGCATCGTTGAGGACGGGCTGCCCTTGGACACCACCGAGCAACTGCCGGATCTCTGCATGAATCTACTTCTGGCTCTCAATTTGCACCTGCCAGGTGGGGGCAGGGCCTGACGGGGGTGGCTGACTCGCCGTAGGGGGGAGGAGGGGGGCTCTCCAGGCTTAGCACCTGTGCTGTTGTCTACCCCCGTGTCCTTCCTCAGCCCCTGACCAGAACTTCATCATGGCCGCTCTGAGCAAACACGCCAATGTCAAGATCTTCTCCGAGAAGCTACTGTTGCTCCTGAACAGAGGGGGTGAGGACCCAGGAATCTGTGTGGGGCCCCTTCGATGTCCTGTGACTCCATGACCTCTGTAACTCGCTGGGGTGACTCTGGGCCCCCTCGAGGACTGCTCTGACCCCCTCTTTCCCCTGCCTTCTAGATGACCCCGTGCGCATCTTTAAGCATGAACCTCAGCCGCCACACTCCGTCCTCAAGTTCCTGCAGGACGTGTTCGCCAGCCCCGCCACAGCTGCCATCTTCTACCACACGGATATGATGGCGCTCATCGACATCACCGTGCGGCACATCGCGGACCTGTCGCCTGGAGATAAGGTGCCTGGGGATGGCAGCTGTGTAGAAACTAACAAAAGGGGGGCACCTGACACTGAATGGAGACTAGGGCGAGGGGCACTGCTGGAGCCAGGTAAGTGTGGGAGGCCGCTCAACCATGACAGGTGTGCCAAGACCCAAAGGAGCCCGCCATGAGGTGGTCGGGGGTGGGCTGTCTGAAGAAAGCAGGAGTGGAGGGAGTGGTGGGAGGTGAGGAGGAGGAAGTAGAGTTTACACAAAGCCTTGGAGGCTGCGGCGGGAGGTTGTCACCCCTTCTCAGGGGCAGGGGAAGTGATCTGATTACCATCCTGAATGAAACGGAGACTGAAAGCACAGCAGAAGCGGGAGGCTGGTGAGGAGGCGGCTGCAGCTGTCCATGTAGCACGAATAGGCTGGGAGAGGAGGTCAGGCCGGGGTGTGTTGGAGGTGGGTTGGCAGGGCTTGCTGCTGGATTGGTCTGGAGCAACCGGGTGGATGAAGTGCCGATTGCTCAGGTGGGGAAGAACCTTTGAATAGAGTTGTGTTTTGATGTGTCAAGACTGAGAAGATACCTGTTGGACATCCAGGTACAGAGGACCTGGGGTGTGAGTTGGGACTGGAAAGAGACACTTTGGAGTTGGCTGTGCATAGATGTGCTGGGAAGCCTGTGACAGTGCGGTCACCTAGGGTGTGGGATGGATGGGACAGAGGGAAGCTCAGGCCTCAGCCCAGGGCACAGTCGGGGCACATAGGGAGACACCCAGGAGGAAAACCAAGAGAGCAGGAGCCCAAAGCCACGTGTATGGAGGAGGAGGGGGATGAGCCGTCTCCACAGTTAGGAGCCCGAGTGAGATGAGGCCTGAGAATGAGCCACGGGATTCGCCACATGGAGATGAGGCATGATTCACAAGCAGCGTCCATGGACTGGAGGGAAGAGAGTCTGAGTGGGAAGTTGAAGAGAGGATTTGAAGTTGGAGGGGAGTAGAAAGGGGGAAGATGGGAGCAGTGAATGTGTGTTTTTTCGTGTGTTTTTAAGTGAAGGGGAGCAGAGAAAGGTGGGGGATCACTGGAGGGAGACATGGGGTCAGGGAAAGTCTTTTAAAGGTGGGAGATGCTGGTGCATGTCTGAGTCAGAGGGAATGATCCAGCACGCCAATCATGGAGAAACGGCTGATGTGTCAGGAGAGTCAGCCGCTGCGGGTGTCAAGTAGGTCAGGCAGCAGGGGAGGGTCCAGGCCCCCCTGGAGGGATGGCCTCTGGCAGGAGCCAGGACAGTTCATTCACTGGGGACAGGTGAGGTGTGGGTGCCGGGGGAAGACCAGGCGTTTCTGAAAGTCTGCTTGTTTTCTGCATGAAGCACAAAGCCAACTGATCGGGCCGTTTAGGTTTGGAAAATGGAGAGAAGGTGGGCAGTGGTCCTTTCAGGAACAGTGAACGTGGCAGAGGAAAGTGGCAGGGGTGCCAGGCAGTGAGGTTTGTGGTGGCGAATGCCGTTCAAGCCTGCACAAGACTCTAATTGTCTGCTGCTTAGCTTCTAGGATTTGATTGGCAGGTGCTTTTTGGTCTGACCAGGGTTGGGAGTTAGCAGGGTGATGCTGCCTAAAGAAGGTTTGAGTATTGACTCCTCTAATCAGAGGTAAAGAGAGAAATGAGGGATGGTGAGGGGAGCAAATGGAGGAAAAAGTGCTGGCGCCAGGTCAATGGATCAGGGTCTCAGTGAGGATAAGGAGCAGCTGGGGTGTCAGATTGGAGTGGTTCTTGGAGCTGTTAAAGCCAGAGGTGCTGGAAGGGTGGGTTGGCGGGGAGTGTTGGAGATGGATTCACGGCACACGTAGAAGGCAAGACGGCCGGGCCTTACTGGGACGGATTGGATTCGGGGTGTGGGGAGAAAGGAACCGGAGGGGACACGTGCAGTTTTGGCTTGAGCACTTGAATGGACAGCAGTGCTCTTTATTAAAATAAAGAACACGAGAAAGCCTTCAGCTTTGGGAAGATGGGGAAGATCACGAGTTTGATGGTTGTTATGTGAGTTTGAGTTCTCTCTGAGATAAGCAGGAGGTGACAAGTGGGCAGTTGGATTTTCTCATCTGCAGCTCACCGGAGAGTCTCTGCAAGAGGTTTGAGTGGGGGTCACTATTTGAAGCTGTGGGTGTGAATGAGATCTTCCAGGGTGAGAGGATAGAGTGAGAAGCAGAGGGCCTCCAACAGACAGACAGCAGCCCCACAGGGGCCCAGCATTACAGGAGGGATGGGGGCTCGCTGCTTCCCCTCGCCACCTCTCTGAGGCAGGACTTCCCTGGGCCGGCCGTGTTCTGGGACTGTGTGTGTCTCAGATGATTTATTTATTCGCTTACTTATTCAACGACTATCAAAGGCCAGTTCTGTGCCAGGTCCACTCTGGGTGCTGGGGATGCAACCCTGATCTTCAGTGGTATGAGGTGGTCCACAGCCCTGGGGTCCGTGTGGCTGCCAGGAGGCAGTAGTGGCCTGTCCCTGTCTGGTGGCAGTCTCAGTGCCTCCCTGGGGTCCCTGAGCTTGCCTGGTCTCCCCACAGCTTCGCATGGAGTACCTCTCCCTGATGCACGCTGTGATCCGCTCCACACCCTACCTACAGCACCGCCACCGGCTCCCCGACCTGCAGGCCACACTGCGACGCATCCTAACCGAGGAGGAAGCCTCGCCCCAGTGTCAGATGGACCGCATGATTGTCCAAGAGATGTGCAAGGAATTCCCGGTGCTGGGCGAGGCCCCCAGCTAGCACCTTCTTTTCCTCCCTTCCCTGCAGCCCTGGGTAGGGTGCAGGGGACTCGGAGGCTTGGCCCTAAGAATGTTTTGCACTGACAGTGTGAGGGGCGGTGATGGTGGAAGGGACCTAAGCAGGGGCCCCCACCTGAAATAGAGCTAATGAGAGGGGCCAAGCGCAGGATTAGGGACCACGCGCTGGGAGCTATGCTGGGGCAGGGGGAGTGTAAACTGAAGCCCCTCCATCTCCCGCTGGGCTGCCTCTTCAGCATGCCTCCCCACCCCATACACGTGCACACTCAGAGTCCTGCTGCTGCTCCAGGCTGGGCCAGAGCCCTCATCCCCCGCGCCCACCTGGTCTGTGTCCTGGGCTTCAGCAAGCCGTGTCCCTGGGGTGAGAGGAGGCACGTTCCGCCAGCTCTGTTCTTTGCCTTAGCTTCACAGTGAGTGCTGCTCATGTGCTCTGTCCCCCCAGCCGCCACCCCGTGGGGGTCTCTGCCCCCACTCCAGCCCCCAGAGGTCTTGGCCAAGCTGCTTCTTTGAAAGCAGAGTCTTAGAGACAGGCCATCCACCCTGGAGCCTCACAGAATGAGGTGATGGCACTGATAAAGCCAATGACAGAATCTATTTTCTCTGTAAAAACGTAGACTGAAAAGCCATGTGTATTTTCCTATGTGCTGCAGCTCAGCTTGGAAATAAATCACAGGCATCTGGAAACAGGCTTCCCTGTATGATCCTGAGTGGTGGTGGGAGAGGATGGTCAGGGGCACTGGGGCCTCAGGACCTCGTCACTAGCTTGCCCTGTCCTCTCCAGCCTGAGGAGGTGATGGTCCCTAACAGGCCTCTCCATCGAGGTCCCTTGAGCCCTGTTCCAGCCTCTCTTCCCACTTCTTCTGGGCCACAGCCACAGCCACTGAGAGCCCCATGGTCCATTTGCAGGTGACTGCCCCTCGAGGCTTCACTTACATCTTTCTTTGCCTTGAATGCTGTGTCTGTCTCCCCTGTTGAAACCCTATATCCTTTATACCTGTTCTCAAATTAAGCGGCTCCTATCCAAGCCCTGGCCTCCCTGAACTCTTAGGGCTGCCCAACTGTTTCCCTTCCTTATTTGTCTTCCTCTGGATCCAGCGAGGTTCCCTCATTTTGCAGCCTTAGCGGAGATTTGGTAATTACAGTAGGACAAAAAGAATACCTCAACAAGTGTGGGGTTAGTTGTGCACTGTTTGAGGGGAATCAGAGGCCAACGTTGAGCAAAAAACTTTTTCCTCGTGGGCTCCCCAGTTAACTAAGGCTGTCACCATAAGTTGGGGAAGAGAGTCAGAACCTGTAGGCAGACACCAGGCAGCAGTGGTTTCCATCAGTTCCCTTCAGTTTGTTACCCAAGATGATTCTCATCAGATTCCACACATCCAGAATCACTGATGCTGTGACTTCTCGCCACGACTTTTCCTTTCTTAATGGGGTGCTGAAGGCAGAGGGCTTTTACTCTCAGCAGAACGGACTACGGCAAGAAGCCCAGCAAGGCCAGTCCAGGGGTGGGGTCCCAGGGAAACAGGTCCATGGGAGCAAAGCACAGGAGGCCAGCAGGGAGATGTCCTTCCTGACCTGTTGACTCTTCCAGAAGTTTAAGTGCACAGGCTCACCTGGACCTGAGGAGGAGCTGACACAGTTGTCTGCAAGAAAGCTCTGTGTGGTACAACCTGGTCACTTCATCCTGGAGGCATCTGCCTCCCTTCCACAGACGGAATCAACAACGCTGACTTCCAGGTACAGCTCCTTTCTCATTGGAGTGCTGAAGGCGGAGAACCATGGTTCTCCTCCTGAGAGCAAGTAACTCAGTGATAAGCACAGGTCCTCAGGAAGCTGAGGCAGGAACATTTGATAGCCTCTGTGCCTTGCTCTGTTTGCTGTTAGGCTGCACACACTGACCTCGTGGGAAAAGCAGGGCAGTGCTTTGCCATCTGTCCTAGTGCTGGCCCCCGTGAGAAACGAAGTGCAGCCCCGTGGCTGGAAGATCAGAGCCCCTGCCCACTTCTGTGTGATTGTCCAGGGGACCCTTGCATGTGTTTGTAAGGAGACACTCAGAAGGGCCAGGACTCCAGGACCGTCAATAAACACGTTGATGGTGTCTCACCGCACAGAATTAAAGCTACCAAGGACAATGACTAGCCAGAGAATTCCTCAGGGAAGGAACTGTCTGAGAGAATACCTCTGACTGCTTGGAAGGATGGTAGACGTGGATGTGGTTAGGCAGGGGAAAGGGCAAAGAGAGAGAAAACTAAGGCACTCAAAGAAGGGAGTGACAGGGTGGGGCTGAGGAAAACTCAAATTTTGAGGGGCAGTGAGGGCTGGGCGTTTGGGCCAACCTCTGGGCTAGAAGTGGGTCCCTACAGGTGTGGTACCATGTCTGTGGGACATGTCTGAGTACAACATGCTACATGTGCATAAGGCAACTCCCGGGTAAGGGGTTGGGTGAAGACCACCTGCCTGCTCAGTCCCCAAAAGATACAGACTGAGGCTCCAAGTATGTGAGGATAACCTTTTCTTTTTCTCTCTTATTTAATGGAAGAATAACATACTATGAAAGCTACAGTATGCAAAGAGTACAGCTAATGAATTATGACAGAAGATGCTAATGTAGTCACCACCCAGTGTCACTAGTTCCCAAAGCCCACTGTGCACCCCTCTCATTCACCAACTCCTTCCTTCTCCCCAGACCTCTTCCCTAGAGGTAATTACTGATAAGTTTTGCCTGTTTTTGAACTTTATATAAATAGAATCATATAGACACTGGCTTCTTCACTCACCAAGTTTTTGAGGTTTGTCTATGTCATAGTATGTGGTTGCAGTTTGTTCATTCCCAGTGTCCTGTGGGTTACACCCTCATTTATTTATCCACAGTTAACGACTGTGGATAAATTTCAGTTTCCAATTTTTGTCTATTACGAATTGTGCTGTCAGGAGCACTGTTGTACATGTCTTCTTGTTGCTCATATGCCTTGCACCAGGAGGTATATCCTCAAGAGTGGAATTGCAGGGTCACAGGCAGAAACTGCCAAATAGTTTCCCAAAGTAGTTGTACCAGTGTACTCTGCTCCACTGGTGCCTGAGTTCCAGCTGCTCTATATCTTTCTCAAAACCTGGTGTTGTCAGTCATTTTCATTTTAGTCATTCTGGTGCAGTATAGTAGTATTTGCTTTTACACTTGCGTTTCCCTGACGACTAAAGAGGTTGAGCACCTTTTCATTAGTTTACTGGCTATTTGGATCTTCTCTTGTGAAGCACCTGTTCACATCTCTTGCACATTCATCGACTGGGTTGTCTATCTTTTGTTGGTTTGTAGTATGTATTCAGGATATGAGTCCTTGGGTTGTATATCTTACAGTATCTTCTCCCATTCTTAACATCTTTTGATGAAAGGAAGTTCTTAATTGTAATGTAATCCAGTTTTTCAGTATTTTCCTTTATGGTTAGTACATTTTGTATCCTATTTAAAAAATACATATTTGCGGACTTCCCTGGTGGCGCAGTGGTTGAGAGTCCGCCTGCTGATGCAGGGGACGCGGGTTCGTGCCCCGGTCTGGGAAGATCCCACATGCCGCGGAGCGGCTGGGCCCATGAGCCATGGCCGCTGAGCCTGCGCGTCCAGAGCCTGTGCTCTGCAACGGGAGAGGCCACAACAGTGAGAGGCCTGTGAACTCCCCCCCAAAAAAATATATATATATACATATATATATATATTTGCTTAAAGTCATGAAGAACTTCTGTGTTCTCTTCTAAAAGCTGCATTGTCTTTCCTTTCATATTCACATGTCAAACCTGGAATTGATTATGAAGGTAGTATGAAGTAGGGGTCTCATGTAATTTTTTTCTACATGGATGTCCAATTGACCCAGCACCATTTATTGGAAAGCCCATCCTTTGTGTTGGCTCTTAAGAGCCACCCTTGTCAAAATTCAAGTCTCCACACATCTTTAGACCCCTCTCTGGATTTTGTTCCATTCATCTGTCTATTCCTGCACCAGCACCATACAGTCTTGGTTTCTGTAGCTGTAGCTTTCTTGATCTCCTATAGACGAAGCTGTTCTCCTACTTGGGTTTTCTTCAGACTGTCTTGGGTATTCCTGTCCCGCGTACGTTTTAGAATCCAGTTTGTCAGTTTACACACACACACACACACACACGCACACACACACACACACACTGCACAGTATCTACTGGGATTTCTATCGGAGTTGCATTGAATCCATTCTTTGGGAAGAATTAACATGTGTGCAATACAGGCATACCTCATTTTGTTGCACTTCACAGATAAACTGCATCTGTTACAAATTGAAAGGTGTTGAAGGTTTGTGGCAAACCCTGTGTCAAGCAAGTCTAATTGTTGCCAATTTTCCAACAGCATTTGCTCACTTCATGTCTCTGTGTCACATTTTGGTAATTCTCATAATACTTCAGACTTTATCATTATTATATTTGTTATGATGATCTGTGATCAGTGATCTTTAATGTTGTTTTTCTTTTATTTTTGGCCACGCCATGCAGCATGCGGGATCTTAGTTCCCCCACCAGGGATCGAACCCGTACCCCCTGCAGTGGAAGTGCTGAGCCCTAACCGCTGGACCGCCAGGGAATTCCCTGGTGTTACTTTTCAAAAAGATTACAACTCACTGAAAGCTCAGGCGATGGTTAGCATTTTTTAGCAATAAGGTATTTTTTTTTTAATTTTGTGGTCCCCCCACCTTTTTAGGTTTTGATTTTCTCTTTTTAAAAAAATACTTATTTATTTATTTGGTTGCACTGGGTCTTAGTTGCAGCAGGTGGGCTCCTTAGTTGTGGCTCATGGGCTCCTTAATTGCGGCAGGCAACCTCCTTAGTTGTGGCATGCGAACTCTTAGTTGCCGCACGCATGTGGGATCTAGTTCCCTGGCCAGGGATCGACCCCAGCCCCCTTGCATTGGGAGCACAGAGTCTTAACCACTGCGCCACCAGGGAAGTCCCAGCAATAAGGTATTTTTAATTAAGGTATGTGCATTTTTTTAGGCATAATGCTGTTATTGCAAACTTAATAGACTCTAGTCTAAACATAACTTTTATATGCCCTGGGAAACCAGAAAATTTGTGTAACTCACTTCATTGTGATATTTGCTTTATTGCGGTGGTCTGAAACTGAACCCACAGTATCTCCGAGGTATGCCTATATTTAATCTTTCAGTCTTTGAACATAGTTTTCCACTCCATTTATGTCTTTATTTCTCTCAATAATGTTTTTTTCTTCCAGTGTTTCTTGAGATATAATTGACATAGAGCACTATATAGGTTTAAGGTATACAGCCTAATGATTTGACTTACATACATCATGAAATGATTATCGCAGTGTTTAGTGTCAATAATGTTTTATTGTGTGTGTGTATGTGTGTGTGAAGAGTCATTGCACATATTTCATTATATTTATTCTAGCAATTTACCTTACATGATGCTACTGTAAATCACATCATGAAAAAAATTTTTCTTACTTGTTGATATATAGAAATTACAACTGATTTTTATATATTGACCTTGCATCCAATGAATGCTAAACTCTAACAATTTATCTATAAGTTCTTTTGGATTTTTTACATACACATTCCTGTTGCCTGTGAATAAGTTTTCTTTTTTCCTTTCCAATCCTTGTACCTTTTTCTTGCCTTACTGTGCTGGCGAAGCCCTCCAATATAATATTAAGGCTTGTTGTCAAGAATGTGAAATGTTTTCCTCTAGCAATGCTCTGCTGCTCCAGAGGTGAGGAATTCACAAGTAGTCTATTTTTTTTTCACAATTCACAACATTTTATTCAAGTTAATACATTTCATTCAGTAATCAGCCATATTATCCTTGGCACCATTAATAACCCCTTAATCACAAGAGAAACAGAGGGAAAGACTGAGATTTATGTGTAGAAGTTGATCTCCACCAAAACTAATTCATAGTCCATCATCTTTCATGGTTGTGCTTTTACTTGAGGCCTCATTTTTGGGGCGAGGGGGCTGTTTCTCATAAGTGTTTGCTTAAAACAAATAACATGACCTACGTGGAAGGAAAATAAGGTCTAGTCCCTAGTGAACAAGCAGGGGATCCTCCAGGAAAGGAGCCCTAAAGGCTCCTTGAAGTGACAGTAACCCTTCTGCCCCAACCAGTCAGTAGTAAGTTATAACCAGGTGAATGAGAGAGGTAGTAACTAGCTGGAGAACCCATGGTCTAGACTCTCTAGAACAGGAATGGCTGAGTGAGTCAGAACTGGAGGGAGACATCTACAGTGTCTGGAAAAAGTGACCAAGAATAGGAAAGTGTGAAAAAGATACAGGTTTCCCACCAGGGTACCCACAGAAAGATGGTGGTACCAGTCAAGGGCAGTCCTGTGCTTTTCTCTGACACAAGGTTACACTGAATGGGTTCTGCAATTTTCAGATAAAAATTGGAATGACGCTGAACAAGTCAAAGTGAAATCAGAGTTTCCCTCCTTTGTTCGGTAGACACTGATAGAACAGCTGTGTGTGAAGCGATGGGACAGGTGCTAGAGGAAAAAAATGAAGCTGTCTTAAGATGTGGTCCTGACTTGAAGGTGGCCATCAGACCCCGCACATACAGAGCACTATGTTGGAGGGTCTGAGTGGAGGGAAGCATCACTTCTGGCTGGCAGCAGCAGAGAAAGCATTCCCCAGTCGTTCCTTCTTGGTTCCCAGGATGTCCTCTGTGCCTCTGTGTCACCACTTGGCCTGCCCCATTCCAGGCACTTGCTTGTCTTCCTTATCTTTCTCCATAATGTGAAATGGAAGCCTGGGAGGAGAAGATCCCGCCTCACAGGTGTCTAACAAATGTGGGTGGAATTGATGTGTTACGGAAGTGTCACTCAATTTTGGTCCAGGTGGGTGGAAAAAAATTTGGGGAAAGGAGAGCTAATAAGATGGTGGTGGTAAGGGTAAGGTGTTATAATCAGAAGGCGGGAGCGATGATATCCCAACAAGCAAACTTAGTACGTGGCTTAAACCAGGTGATAGAACGCCAACACAGCCAAGGACCGCAAGAAGGTAGCTGGAAGCCCTCTGCCGAATAGGTTAGTCTGCAGAACTGGAAAGCTAAAATCTTTTCCTACTATCTACTCAAGTTTAACCAGAGCAGATGAAGAAATAATGAATAACTAGAGGGTCGTAACTTTCTAGAAAGATCAAGTAAACACAGCACCCCCCAAAAAAGGTGAGGCTGAATGTCAAAGTGTAGAGGAAGCTTTTGAAAATTTTTTTTTTTTTTCTCCTAGGAACTTAGCTGTATTTTCTCTCTTTTTAAAATCGAAGTATAGGGCTTCCCTGGTGGCGCAGTGGTTGAGAGTCCACCTGACGATGCAGGGGACATGGGTTCGTGCCCTGGTCTGGGAAGATCCCACATGCTGCGGAGCGGCTGGGCCCGTGAGCTATGGCCGCTGAGCCTGTGCGTCCGGAGGCTGTGCTCCGCAACGGGAGAGGCCACAACAGTGAGAGGCCCGCGTACCGCAAAAAAAAAAAAAAAAAAAAAAAAAAAAAATCGAAGTATAGTTGGTTTACAATATTATATTAGTTTCAGGTGTACAAAATAGGGATTCAGTTTTTTTGGATATCTTTTTTTAAGTTTGTTTTTGGCATCTTGATCTGTAAGCAATCAAGTAATAGATGCCATCCCAAAAAGGAATGTTTGCAGGAACCAGAGTAGTTGAATCCAACTATGCGTGATGCCTTTAGACTTGAACAATCCAATGGCATACAAGGACTCTCCCACGTGAATCAGCCAGGCAAGCCAATACCAACTGTGCATGAGGATGTGATGATGCTCCAGCAAGTACTGAGTGAAGGGGCCCAGCGGCCCTAGGCTCTGATAAGGAATAGTCTCAGGCTAGAAGATCATCCAGTTTTCAAGCAGAAACCTTAGGAGCCCACCGATCTTGCGCTTACGCCAATAACCTAGGCAAGCGCCAGGCGCGCAAGAGCAAGCCCCCCCCCCCCCGCCCCAAGTAATCTATTTTAAGGAGTTAGATTTTAGCCCAGTGAGTTTGTCTAAGAAGAGCAGGGCAGGAGAGTTGTTATAAGACTGGCTAATGGTTAAGGTAAGGAGCTGAGAGGAAGTGAGAAGTGACAGATTGGAGGTCTTAGTGAGATGAAAGAACTGTTGGATAATTGAGCTGGATGGGTTGGCCAGGTTTTCTGGTCTGCTCTCCCAGCAGGGTACCCCTGAATTGGAGGAAGGAGGGGACAAACACAAGGTAGGGAGGAAAAGGCACGAGGAGAGGGGTTGAGATGTCCTAGAGGGCAGTGGAAAGAGGACTTGGAAAAAGGAACTACCTTGGTTTGTCTTTACAGGGAGCATTAGAAGCTGCCACTTGGGCTGGGGCACAGAGGTGAGTGCAGATGGAGAGGGAGAGGCTTCCTTGGAACAGCAGCCACAAAGAGGACTACGGTGGAGGCAGAACAGCAGGGAGTGACACGGAGAGTCATCTGCAGTCAACAGAGGTGTCAAGGAGAGCTCTAAGTCTTGCTCTCCACAAGGAGCATCAGTTGAGGGCAGTGCTAACCCTAGTGGAGAGAGCAGGGCGTAACTTCCTTTGGCCATGGTCCCTTTAAGCGTCAGCACATTTGGCAACACAGCCTCCATGACCTAGGGTGGCTCCTCCATCTCTTGGTTATTCAGAGCTCTGCACGGGCATCTTCTGCAGATAGCTTTCCCAGATCGCTACATTGGCTCAGGTGCCTCTTCTGGGACCCCAGCATCCCTCTCCCTAGCGTTCCACCTGTCTCCCTCCTTCGTTAAAGTTTTCTGCCCTCCATTCGCTATACTGTGGACCCGGAGGGTGGGTGTGCGATCAGAACCATGTCTTTGGCTTCCCTCCTCCAGGCCCTACGCCGACTGAGCCCCCATCCAACCGAGTTCCGCCTTCGGCGCCTCTGCAGATGCTTCATTCTCACGCCCATAGGAACCCAGACCGTACATCCGGATCTGACCTTAGGTGGTCCTCAGATTCGGTGAAACCAGAGGGCACCACTGGAGCCCACCCACCCGCGCTCCATAGTCACTTGAGGCACTTGAAGGAGGAACCCACGGGAACCCCGCCTCCTGGAAGCGAAGAAGTCGGGGGGAGGGGCGGCTAGGAATGCGCCATTTGATTGGTTGGTGGTGATGTCATAGGTACCGTTTGGGGTGGGCCAGGGGCCTTAGCCGGGGCATCTCCGCTGGTTCCAAGCAGGAACCGCACCCCTTGGAGCGTTCCGTGTCCCAGCCCTAAACCCCTCCTCGGTCCAGGGACGCCTGCGTCCTCTGCTCGTGACGCTGCAGCCCACTGTCGCTGCTGCCTTTGCAGGCTGGCCCGTAGAGCACCTCCTGGATTGTCTCTCCGGGCTATTCTGGAACCGGAGGAGCCTCCTCCCCCAGACAATGAGTCTGCCATGGGGGCGGAGCCATCCATTGTGCCAATAGAAACAGTGGCTTTCTGATTGGAACGCTCCTCGTTCACCACTCCCCCGCCCCCGCCCGTCCTCTGTGACGTCTGTTCCGCGGCGTCTGCCCATTGGCTAGCCTGGGTCGACTTGCGCCGAGTAGCATAGCGCGAGCAAAACTGAGATTCCGTTAGTGCCTACAAGGGGTTAAGGGACGCAGTCTTAGCGGGCGAGGGGCGGGGACCCTAGGAGGCCGGGCAGCAGCCGTGCAGCAATGCCGGGTTCCACGTGGCATTCCAGAGCACTCCAGAGACCCACGGCCTGGAGGCGGGAGTGTAGCTTCCAGTGGAAGAGCTCCCAACCCGGAAGACTGCTGGCGGCCAGCAAGGCAGGGAAGTTTGCTCCGTTGGGGCCCTCCAAACAGATGGTCGCGACATGTTTCATGAGTTAAAACTCGCTGATTGGGACCTCCCTGGTGGTCCAGTGGTTAGTACTCCGCGCTTCCACTGCAGGGGGCACGAGTTCGATCCCTGGTCGAGGAACTAAGATCCCGCAGCCAGCGCAGCCGAAAAAGCAAAAACAAAAAACAAAGCGAAGTTTCGATCGAACAGTTAAGGCTGTTGTTTGGCCTGCTGGCACCCCAGGCCCCGTCCAGCCATCGTCCCCTCCGACCCCAGGATTCCACATGGTATCCCCGCCCAAGAGTCATGAGAACGCTTTCTCTGCACATCATGGGCACCAAATTTTCAGACCAAAATCCGGGACAGGGTTCGAAACTAGTGCTCAGGAAGGGAGATCCGCAAGCAGAAATCTGGAAGACGGAGCTGAGACAGCGCCCTAGGGGGAGGGATGCTGGTGAGGGCGGTGGCCACGAGGAGGGTGGAATCAGGGGCAGTGAAGCACCAAGCCTGGTTCAGGACCGCGGTTAGCACTTATGCTCCGCCCTCAATAAAGATGGCGGCAGTAACTTCGATATCCAGAGCTGCCATGCGCGACAGCCTGTACCATCGGATTTGGGGCTTCGGGGCGGAGGTGGAACGAACCATCGCAGCGGCCGGGAGCCATGTTGGAGCGGCGGGAGGAGGCAGCAGCGTCGGGGATGCTGTGGTGGGGGCGGCAAAAGCCGGGGCCGCTCCCCAAAGGGACTCTGGCCGCGGAGTAGATGGTGCCCAGAGGGTGGCGGCGGCGCGGAGCGACAGGCCTAGAGGCGGGGGACCAGGGCGGCGGCAGGGCCCCGGGTGGGGGCCCGAGCAGCGAGACGGGCCCAAGGCCTGGACCCAGGCGGAGGACAGTGGAGGCCGTGTGGGGAAGTAGGGGGTGATGGCGAGGCGGCAGCCGTGGTGGGGTCTCAGGGGGCCGACCACCCCGCTACTCCTGCTCCTTCTCCTCCTCTCTTTGTTCCCTCCTAGCCGGGAGGAGCTGGGGGTCGGCGGGGGCCAAGGTTGGGACCCGGGGATAGCTGCTGCTACGGGGCCAGGGGCGCGGATCGGCGGCGGAGCCTTAGCTCTTTGTCCCGAGTCGCCCAGGGTCCGAGAGGATGGAAAGCCTGACCTGGGAGTCAGGGAACCTGTCTTCGTGGGGCTCCGAGGGGGAAGGCAAAGCGACCAAAGCGGTCGAGGGCCCCCTGAGCAGCCGGGGTTGGGAGCGGAATATGGAGTCAAGACATTTGGCAGCCGCGGGCAGGAGACAGGACAAGGACCAGGGTCTCTGTTATGCTGGCGTCCAGAGGTCTCCTCTTGCGGGCGGACAGGGCCGTTGCAAAGAGATAGTCTGTCGCCAGAACGCCTTTCCCCAGGGGTCCCGGGCCCAGAGAACAGCTCTCCCTTCCCTTCGGACCTTCGGATTCGGCCCCGTGGTTCCCAGCCGGTGTTCTCCCAGAGGAATACTGGGACAGGCGCCCCCCAAAAAGTGGGAACCACGCACTGCTGCGGGGAATTGTGGGCGCCGGGGCGCAGGGGTCAGAGCGAGAGAACCGCGACATCCCAAGCGAGGAGGACAGGGCCCCGGCCGGACCGCCCTCCCGGGGCCGTGGGATCCGGCCCCGGGCTGGATTCAGCACCTCGCAAGGAGAGGACAGCTTCCGCATCTGTTTCAGCACTGCGAGAGTCCCGGACAGCTCCCGAGCCAACGCCCGAGCGCATGCGCTCCCGCGTCCTCTTCCGCCGCCGCTTCCTCCCTCAGCGCCCGAGGCCGCGCCCCGCTGGGGGCCCGACCGAGCATGGAGCCTGGAGAATACCCCCAGCGAGCCGGGCCCGCCCCCGTCGCGCCGCGAACCGCCACCCACAGTTTCCGCAGTACAACTACCAGGCACTGGTGCCCGAGAATGAGGCGGCGGGGACCGCGGTGCTACGTGTAGTGGCGCAGGATCCGGACATCGGCGAGGCCGGACGCCTAGTCTACTCGCTGGCTGCGCTCATGAACAGCCGCTCTCTGGAACTGTTCAGCATCGACCCGCAGAGCGGCCTTATTCGCACAGAGGCTGCTCTGGACCGCGAGAGCATGGATCGCCACTACCTGCGCGTGACGGCGCAGGATCATGGCTCGCCGCGCCTCTCGGCCACCACCATGGTGGCCGTGACAGTGGCCGACCGCAACGACCACGCGCCGGTATTTGAGCAGGCGCAATACCGGGAGACGCTTCGCGAGAACGTGGAGGAGGGCTACCCCATCCTGCAGTTGCGTGCCACAGACGGTGACGCGCCCCCCAACGCCAACCTGCGTTACCGCTTTGTGGGGCCGCCAGCTGAGCGCGCCGCCGCCTCTGCCGCCTTCGAAATTGATCCGCGCTCAGGGCTCATCAGCACCAGCGGTCGCGTGGACCGCGAGCACATGGAAAGTTACGAGCTGGTGGTGGAGGCCAGCGACCAGGGACAAGAGCCCGGGCCGCGCTCTGCCACTGTACGTGTGCACATAACCGTGCTGGACGAGAACGACAATGCGCCCCAGTTTAGCGAGAAACGCTACGTGGCGCAGGTGCGCGAGGATGTGCGCCCCCATACGGTGGTGCTACGCGTCTCGGCTACCGACAGGGACAAGGACGCCAACGGACTGGTGCACTACAACATCATCAGTGGCAACAGCCGCGGCCACTTTGCCATCGACAGCCTCACGGGCGAGATCCAGGTGGTGGCACCTCTGGACTTTGAGGCAGAGCGAGAGTATGCCTTGCGCATCCGGGCTCAGGATGCAGGCCGCCCACCACTGTCCAACAACACAGGCCTGGCCAGCATCCAGGTGGTCGACGTCAATGACCATACTCCTATCTTTGTCAGCACGCCCTTCCAGGTCTCTGTCCTGGAAAACGCGCCCCTGGGCCACTCAGTCATCCACATTCAGGCAGTGGATGCAGACCATGGAGAGAATGCCAGATTGGAGTATTCCCTAACTGGTGTGGCATCTGATACACCCTTTGTGATAAACAGTGCCACTGGCTGGGTCTCTGTGAGTGGTCCCCTGGACCGTGAGTCTGTGGAGCATTACTTCTTTGGTGTGGAGGCCCGAGACCATGGCTCACCCCCACTCTCAGCTTCAGCCAGCGTCACAGTGACTGTGCTGGATGTTAATGACAATCGCCCTGAGTTCACTATGAAGGAGTACTACCTACGACTGAATGAGGATGCGACCGTGGGCACCAGTGTGGTGAGTGTGACTGCTGTAGATCGTGATGCCAACAGTGCCATCAGCTACCAGATCACAGGAGGCAACACTCGGAGTCGCTTTGCCATCAGCTCCCAGGGGGGTGTAGGTCTGGTGACACTGGCTCTGCCACTGGACTACAAGCAGGAACGCTACTTCAAGTTGGTGCTAACTGCATCTGACCGTGCCCTTCATGATCACTGCTATGTGCACATCAACATTACAGATGCCAACACTCACCGGCCTGTCTTTCAAAGTGCCCACTACTCAGTGAGTGTGAATGAGGATCGGCCAGTGGGTAGCACCGTGGTGGTCATCAGTGCCTCTGACGATGACGTGGGTGAGAATGCTCGTATCACTTATCTCCTGGAGGACAACCTGCCCCAGTTCCGCATTGATGCAGACTCAGGGGCCATTACACTGCAGGCCTCACTGGACTATGAGGACCAGATGACCTACACACTGGCTATTACAGCTCGGGACAATGGCATCCCACAGAAGGCAGACACTACTTATGTGGAGGTGATGGTCAATGATGTGAATGATAACCCTCCACAGTTTGTGGCCTCCCACTACAGAGGGCTGGTTTCTGAGGATGCCCCACCTTTCACCAGTATCCTGCAGATCTCAGCCACTGACCGGGATGCTCATGCCAATGGCCGGGTCCAGTACACTTTCCAGAATGGGGAAGATGGGGATGGAGATTTTACCATTGAGCCCACCTCTGGCATTGTCCGCACAGTGAGGCGGCTAGATCGGGAGGCGGTACCAGTGTATGAACTGACTGCTTACGCAGTGGACCGAGGTGTGCCCCCTCTTCGGACTCCAGTCAGCATCCAGGTGACGGTGCAGGATGTTAATGACAATGCACCGGTCTTCCCAGCTGAGGAGTTTGAGGTGCGAGTGAAGGAGAACAGCATTGTGGGCTCGGTGGTAGCCCAGATCACTGCAGTGGACCCTGATGAAGGCCCCAATGCTCATATAATGTACCAGATTGTGGAGGGGAACATCCCTGAGCTGTTCCAAATGGATATCTTCTCTGGAGAGTTGACAGCACTCATTGACCTGGACTATGAAGCTCGCCAGGAATATGTGATTGTTGTGCAGGCCACATCAGCCCCTCTGGTCAGTCGGGCCACCGTGCACGTCCGCCTGGTTGATCAGAATGACAACAGCCCTGTGCTCAACAACTTCCAGATCCTCTTCAACAACTATGTATCCAACCGCTCAGACACTTTCCCCTCAGGCATCATTGGGCGCATCCCTGCTTACGATCCTGATGTCTCTGACCACCTCTTCTACTCCTTTGAGCGGGGCAATGAGCTGCAGCTGCTGGTGGTCAATCAGACCAGCGGGGAGCTTCGACTCAGCCGCAAGCTAGACAACAACCGCCCACTGGTGGCCTCCATGTTGGTGACTGTCACAGGTGAGGGGCGGGGGTTAATCAAGTGAGCCAGTGACCTCAGCCTGTCAGGTCCTCAGGGGCCCCACAAGGCACTTCAAACCAACGAGGGATTTTTCAAGCCTTCCAAGAATCCCTTAAGCTCTGGGTTCCTGCACCCCACAGGATCTGCCTCACAGGTTAGGGTCATAGTCTCTGTTTAGGGTCTTGGGCAGTCTCCACAGAACCCCAAAGATTCTAGGGCATTAGCAGACCCCATAAAGACTGTAAAGAACTGTCTGCTGACTGTAAAGAACTGTCTGCTTGTTAATCTAGGGATAGCTCCCCTCCCTCTGAAAGGCTAGAAGTCCTGGGGTAATGCTCTGGAGGTCCCAGGAAAAGCCAGCATAGACCAGTCAGCCCACACCACATCCCTGTTCAGATGAAGGGTTACTTTGGGTCTGGTATGACCCTCAGCCCATCTGTGGAGGAGAGGGAGGCCAGTAGTTTAGTGATTGGGAACAGCAGTTTACTCTGGCAGCCTCAGGCAGAGAGCAGAGCTGGCTGCTATTGAAGGGGCTGACTAAGGCCCTGCCCTTTGGGGAAATGTCCAGAGGTCCACCTGCCTCTTTTCTGCAGCCATGTCCCCAGGCCTTCACAAGCTGTTCCCTCATAGGAGAGCGCAGGCAGGAGAAGCTCTTGCAGTCCTGAATACTAGAGGCTGAAGGGGTTGGGAGAGACTTTACCAGTGCTTATTCCCCAATTCTGGAGCATGGACTCCTGGCACTGCCAATGAAGGCACATTCATCCCTCAATTCACTGGACAACCATCGCTGTTGGCCACCCAGTGTGTACTAGGGTCTGGAGACAAGGCTTATAAGCACCTCATGCTCATTTCTGGGAGTGGACACTGAAATCGCAGGACCCAGGTCTGGGATGATGGGCAGCTTGCTGATTCAAGGATGCTGAGGAGGAGGCCAGAGTCCAAGGCCCTCCTGGAGAGAGGGAGCTTGCTGACCCAGGGTTCTGGGGGATGAGGTTGAGTGGTCACAGGGTTAGGGACCCTTCTAGTGCCTTGGGAAAGCAGTTGACTGACCAGAGATAGGGGATGGGTGATCCCTGACCTAGAGGGATATTTTTGGAGGGCATGTTTTGCTGGTTCTGCAATGCTGGGGGATGAGGGGAAGGAAAGTCGGTGGTCAGTGGCCTTGGTTCCTCTTTCTGTCCTGATTGGCCTGCTGACCATGATAACTTGGGGAAGGGTGGGTTACTGATCACTTAGGGACCTTCTTGTGTGCTTTTGGAGGAATGACTTGCTGACCCATGGGCACTGTTGGGGCAGAGGGGGGGTTGGTTGATCCCTGGCTCAGGCCCTTCCCTGTGTTGGAGGGAGGCAAGAGGAAGCAGCAACTTGTTGACACCTTGATGCTGAGAGAGTTGGTGATCACAAGCTTGAGACCTCCTTGTGTCCTGGCATGGTCAGCCTGCTAACACAGAGGTGCTGGGGGACTGAGCAGTCACTGGCCCCAGCCCTCTTATGTCCCAGGGAGGAGCAGCCGCTGACCCCAGACTGACCACTTCCCCCACTTCCGCCTGCAGATGGGCTACATAGTGTGACGGCACAGTGTGTGCTGCGCGTGATCATCATCACGGAGGAGTTGCTGGCCAACAGCCTGACCGTGCGCCTTGAGAACATGTGGCAGGAACGCTTCCTTTCGCCACTGCTAGGCCACTTCCTGGAAGGCGTGGCCGCAGTACTTGCCACACCCGCCGAGGACGTCTTCATCTTCAACATCCAGAACGACACAGACGTGGGGGGCACCGTGCTCAACGTGAGCTTCTCAGCGCTGGCGCCACGCGGGGCCGGGGCTGGATCTGCAGGTCCCTGGTTCAGCTCCGAGGAGCTGCAGGAGCAGCTGTACGTGCGCCGAGCCGCACTTGCCGCCCGCTCTCTCCTGGACGTGTTGCCCTTCGACGACAACGTATGCCTGCGCGAGCCCTGTGAGAACTACATGAAATGTGTGTCCGTGCTGCGCTTTGACTCCTCTGCGCCCTTCCTGGCCTCCGCCTCCACGCTCTTCAGACCCATCCAGCCCATCGCAGGCCTGCGCTGCCGCTGCCCCCCAGGTTTCACGGGAGACTTCTGCGAGACGGAGCTCGATCTCTGCTACTCCAACCCTTGCCGCAATGGCGGCGCCTGCGCGCGGCGCGAGGGCGGCTACACCTGCGTCTGCCGCCCGCGCTTCACAGGTGAGCGGGGCGCGGGGCTGGGTGAACCTGCAGTGCAAGTGAGGATTGGGCATCACTCTTGAGCCAGCCGGGGTCGATTTGGGCGCCGTTAGTCCAGAAGCGGTAGAACCTGGCCCAGAGGGCGCCTAAGGCCGCGAAGAAATAGGCTTTGGTGGGGCCGAGGTAGCGAAGGAGGCGTGGCCCTGGGCAGAGGCGGGGCCCTGAGGTCCGCGGTAGTGGACAGGGCGGGACCATGGGAGGGGCGTGGTCGCAGCCAGGCGGGGAGGGAGGGTGGGGTCAGGTATAACTAGGGGCTGCCCACTTGAGGGAGCTGGACTTTTCAGAGGTCTTGGCGCTTGCCTGGAGCGCGTGGCCTTCGGAGGGGCGGGGCCCGCTGGCGCTTTGGCGGGCGCGGTCTTGACCGCCTCTGACTGCGGCTTGACCCCTAGGCGAAGACTGCGAGCTAGACACGGAGGCCGGACGCTGCGTGCCCGGCGTCTGCCGCAACGGGGGCACCTGCGCCAACGGGCCCGACGGCGGCTTTCGCTGCCAGTGCCCGGCGGGCGGCGCCTTCGAGGGTCCGCGCTGCGAAGTGGCGGCTCGCTCCTTCCCGCCCAGTTCTTTCGTCATGTTCCGCGGCCTGCGGCAGCGCTTCCATCTCACGCTGTCCCTCGCGTAGGTGCCCGCCCGCATCTGCGCGCCTGCACGCGGTCCCCATTACCTTCAAGACCCAGATTCCTGACGGCCCCACCCTGGCGTCCCATAGGACACCGCCCCCTCCCCTCCCTCTCTCACCACTTCCTCTCTCACCCTAGCCTGGGTGAGCTCCCTCAAACCTTCTTGTCACAGGGATGGTGGGTGTGAGGAGGGGTCCGGCTTGTGACGCGCCCCACCCCCCCAGGTTCGCCACAGTGCAGCCCAGTGGGCTGCTCTTCTACAACGGGCGCCTGAACGAGAAGCATGACTTCCTGGCCCTGGAGCTCGTGGCTGGGCAAGTGAGACTCACATATTCCACCGGTGGGTGCCCCCGCGGACTAGTATGGGCGCGAGTGGGTGCATGTATGGGTGAGATGGCTGAGGGGTGCAAGCCCCACGGGCACACCCGAACACACACCTCCATGCCCAACAGACAACAGTGAGGACCACTTTCCCTATGGGAAAGCCCATCTCTCCACGAAGTGTGTGCTTCTCCTACCTGTCCAAAGGCACTGTGGTCCAGCCAGTGTGGCCACCAGTGGGGAGAGTTATCTGATGCATTCAGGGTCACCCTGGGAGTAGCTGTGCCTGCATGACTGGGTGGGAGGAGGAGGGGGACTTAGCAGCTCCAGACAAGCCTCCACACACATCCACCCCACAGGTGAGTCCAACACAGTGGTCAGCCCCACAGTTCCAGGGGGCCTGAATGACGGGCAGTGGCACACAGTGCATCTGAGATACTACAACAAGGTGGGCACCACCCTTGGCATGGGAGTATGGGGGGAGCTGGGATGCCAGGTTCTGCCCCTCAGGGGTCACCCTGGGGGTCCTGTTGAGTGGTGTGCCTGGGTCTCTAGCCCCGGACAGATGCCCTGGGGGGTGCTCAGGGCCCCTCCAAGGACAAGGTGGCTGTGCTGAGCGTGGATGACTGCGACATGGCTGTGGCTCTGCAGTTTGGTGCTGAGATTGGCAACTACTCATGCGCGGCTGCTGGCACACAAACAAGCTCCAAGAAGTGAGGCCCCCAGCCCCTGATCCTCAAGCCTTCTGCCTGCCAAAGCCCACTCCAAGCCTTCCAATACTGCCTACCAAACTCCCCATCCTTCCCCAAACCACCATATTTCCCTCTCCCCACTAGGATGCTGAAACCCCATCTCACCTTAACCTCCCTCTCTGTGTTCTGCCCAGACTGCCCACTCCCACACAGTCCCAGGCACCCACTCCCCCAAAGGTTCCACTCCCCCAAAGGTTCCACTCTCTCTAATGCCCCACAGCCCACCTGACCCCATCCCCTCCCCCAGCCACCCAAATGCCTCCCTTTTTCATCCTCATCCTCAACCCCAGCCTCTTCCACCTTTCCCCAGACCATCTGCCCATCATAAACTCTCCTTTGCACCCCCGCAACTGAAGTAAGTCTCCAGTTCGTTCCTCAGCCTGATCTTACCCTCCCTGCTCAATCACCATACCCTCTGAGTCCTACCCCCTCCATTTCCTATGCCCCCCACCAGGAGCAAACCTACCCTGGCCCCAGTCCCACCAATGACCTGGACCTCTGACCCCCAGGTCCCTGGACCTGACAGGCCCTCTGCTCCTGGGGGGTGTCCCCAACCTTCCCGAGAACTTCCCCGTGTCCCACAAGGACTTTGTTGGCTGCATGCGGGACCTGCATATTGATGGCCGTCGAGTGGACATGGCATCCTTTGTTGCAAACAACGGCACCATGGCAGGTAGGCCATGTCCTCATCATAGGGAAAGGGTGGAAAGCTATGTGGATTAACTCAAAATCTGACCTCCTCCTTGTTTCCTTTCCTGGCAAGCAGAACGCTGTAGCCTAGCCTTTAGGACCTGAGTCCTACCAATTCTACCCCCCGAGAGAACATGGGGCTAAGATCATGGCCACTTTCAGCCCCCCGTACCTCTGTGTTTTGCGCCCCCCACCACCTTGTGTTCTTACCTCCTCTATGTACCTTCCTCTCCCAGGCTGCCAGGCCAAGCTGCACTTTTGTGACTCAGGCCCCTGCAAGAACAGCGGCTTCTGCTCAGAGCGCTGGGGTGGCTTCAGCTGTGACTGCCCTGTGGGCTTCGGAGGCAAAGACTGTCGGCTCAGTGAGTGGGCAGCCTGGGGCAGGAGGAGCCTGCAGGGTAAATTCTGTTCTTGAGGTGAGGCCTGTGACCCTTCTCCTTTTATCCCACCAGCTATGGCCCATCCCCACCATTTCCGTGGCAACGGCACACTGAGCTGGGACTTTGGAAATGACATGGCTGTATCTGTGCCGTGGTACCTGGGGCTGGCATTTCGGACACGGGCGAAGCAGGGGGTCCTGATGCAAGTCCAGGCTGGGCCACATAGCACACTCCTCTGTCAGGTGTGTCTGTCCTCCTGACCCCTCCCTAGACCCTCAGCTCTCAATCTCTAATGCACCAGCAACATTCCTGTGGTTTCAGGCCTGGTCACACAGCATACTTCTCTGCCAGATGTACTGACTATACTTGACCCTGCTGTGGACCCAGGCCCTTGACCCTCTTCCCCACTATCATATCCTCTGCAGGTGCAGCATACCAGCATAGCTCTCTTGTGCCGCCTGCACTAATCCATGACTCCTCGTCCTGACCTCTGCCCCCTAACTTCACTCTCTGCTGCATAGTGTCCCTGGGCACAGTGCCCTATGTGCCAAATATAGCCTTGTCCCTGCTGTACTGACCTCTGGTATTCTTGACCTCTGAGCCCTCAGATCTCACCTCCTGATACTCCTAGCCCCAGCCAAACTTGGGGCTCTGACCCCAGGGCTGTGCCTCTCTACCCACAGCTGGATCGGGGGTTGCTGTCTGTGACAGTGACCAGGGGCTCGGGCCGCGCTGCCCACCTCCTCCTGGACCAGGTGACTGTCAGTGATGGCCGATGGCATGATCTGCGGCTGGAGTTGCAGGAGGAGCCAGGTGGCCGGCGGGGCCACCATGTCCTCATGGTCTCATTGGACTTTAGCCTCTTCCAGGTCTGACCTCTAACCCTGGGGTGGTCCATTCTCAGCCTCCGACTAGACCCACCTCATTTGACCCCACCTCTAGTCCTCTCACTTCCCTCCACTGCACATAGTCTGATATTCTCCCCCGAGTCCCCCTCCTCATGTCCTCGCTCTGAGCCCACTCTGCTACACCCTCCTCATGTCAGGGAGGCTACGCAGATTTCTGGCCTACTCTTGGGGTACCTCTGCAGCTAGCACTTTGCCAAACTTCTGGAAACCTTTTCTGGTCTCCTGATCTTCCCAGCTCAAAGTCATGGAATTTTAGGGTCTGTTCTGGGTCCAGGAGAGAAGGGCCAGTCTGAGCCCAGCTCTGGACTGAAAACTTCCTGTCACCCGTCCCCCATGCTCCAGCAGGTCCTCCATACTCGGGAGCATTTCATTTCCAGACCAGTCCTCTGGGCCAGAGGGACAGAGCATGGTGGTGCAGGATAAGGCCTAGGATAAAGCCAAAACTGACACTGGGGTAGGGCAGGGGCCCATCAGGTCCCCCCCACACCCCTAGTGCTGACTGTCCTCTTCCTCCAGGACACCTTGGCGGTGGGGAGTGAGCTGCAGGGCCTGAAGGTAAAGCGACTCCACGTGGGAGGCCTGCCTCCCAGCAGTGAAGAGGAGGCTTCTAAGGGTCTGGTTGGCTGTATTCAGGTGAGCGTCAGCATGCGAACATGATATGGGGCAGTAGGGTGAGTGGTCAGAGATCAGAGGTGCCTTGGGACCTGAAATGCTGCATTCACATGGGGGTTGGCATAGGGGTAGTGGTGACCCAGAGCCATCAGAGACAGATCAAGCCTCTCTGTGCTGTTGGAGGTGAGAGTCTAGCTTAGCTTATCAAGGGTCATTAGAGGCCTGTGTCAGGGACACATGATTAGGGGTCGCATGGGGCCACAGAGCTGGGACCATTGGGTCAGGGTCTAGGGTTTGTAGGGAGATTGCATGTCAGGGGTCATCAGACCAGGTGGCTGGCTCTGCTGGACTTGGGGCTGAGGTGCTTTGGCATGGGTCTTACCCCTTGCTGGCTGTGTCCATAGGGAGTATGGCTTGGTTCCACGCCTTCGGGCTCCCCAGCCCTGCTTCCCCCGAGCCACCGAGTGAACGTGGAACCTGGCTGTGTCGTGACCAACGCCTGTGCATCTGGGCCCTGCCCACCCCATGCTGACTGCCGAGACCTCTGGCAGACCTTTTCCTGTACCTGCTGGCCAGGTGGGGCCTGGGTGGGGGCAGGGTGATTTGGGGCTCGTGGTGAAGATTGGGGGACCTGGAGAGCCTGGAGGAGGCAGGGACTGAGAAGGACAGGTGCCTGCTTCCTCCCATGCTCTGTGGCCAGTGTCCTGAGCTCCCTGACCCAACCTGCAGGTTACTATGGCCCGGGCTGTGTGGACGCCTGCCTCTTGAACCCCTGTCAGAATCAGGGGTCATGCCGGCACCTCCCTGGGGCCCCCCATGGCTATACCTGCGACTGTGTAGGTGGCTATTTTGGGCACCACTGTGAGCACAGGTAAGGGGCTGGGGGCTGAGATGATGGAAAGAGCTGGTGGGAGTTAGGGAGGGTCACTGAGATGTGGTGGAGGCGTCTCACGTGGCTGTCCACCCCAGGATGGACCAACAGTGCCCACGGGGCTGGTGGGGGAGCCCAACGTGTGGCCCCTGCAACTGCGACGTTCATAAGGGCTTTGACCCCAACTGCAACAAGACAAATGGGCAGTGTCACTGCAAGGTGCGCCTGTCCCCTGTCCCCTGACCTTTTAACTCTTCTGTAGACGTGTTTTGTGATTCTTATCCAGCTTGCTGACCTCTGCCACCTGATTCAGCCCCTGACCTCTTACCCCTATGCCGTGACCTAACTGCCATCTCTTGTCCTTGACATCTAACCCCTCTCTTATGTTTCATTTGAGGCCAGTCTTCCTTCTGGCCTGTGAGCACTGTTCTCCTGACCCTTTGCCCTTGATTCCACTCATTCCCCAAGCCCTGACCTGAGACCCCTACCTTAAGCCCTGACCTCTGACCTCAGGCCCCTGACCCATTCTCAAACAGGAATTCCATTACCGACCACGGGGCAGCGACTCATGCCTCCCATGTGACTGCTACCCTGTGGGCTCCACCTCACGTTCATGCGCCCCCCACAGCGGGCAGTGCCCCTGTCGCCCAGGAGCCCTTGGCCGCCAGTGCAACAGCTGTGACAGTCCTTTTGCAGAGGTGACAGCCAGCGGCTGCCGGGGTGAGCAGGCTCCACCCAGCTCCACATACAGAGGGCTGGCTCTGGCACGCTGTCACCAAGTCCCATGGCATGCTTGGCTTCTTGGGTAGGGGCTCCGGGAGGCTTCTCTGAGGGAGACCACTTACACCCAGGCACTCCCACATTTGCCCCAAGTATTTTGAGGACCTGTCACAGAATCTGATGGGCCAGCTCCCATGAGGCCAGCAGCAGAGTGGTAGGCAGTGGGCCTGGGGTAGGTGGGGGGCAGTGGATGTAGCTGTCCCTTGCTCCAGCCCCTGGCTGCCTGACTCAGTGCCTCCTTCCTCCCTAGTGCTCTATGACGCCTGCCCCAAGTCCCTGAGATCTGGTGTGTGGTGGCCTCAGACCAAGTTTGGTGTCTTGGCCTCAGTGCCCTGTCCTCGGGGGGCTCTGGGTGAGTACCTGGGGGACAGGCAAATAGCTGAGGGTCGGGGAAGGCCTGACCTCTGGCTTGCCGGAGCCACCTCTTTTCCTGAGTTGGTGGGCCTTGTTCCTACAAAGAGGTGGGAGTGGGGTAGGAGTCGATGTGGGCCCCTCCCTACCTCTTAGGGGCTCTGGGTTCCTCCCCACATCCTCATTGAGCCTCCATCTGTTTCTCTTGGCTTCTGGGCAGGATTGCGGGGTGCAGGTAAGGGGTACGTGTTTGCTCAGGTGCGCTGCCCCCTCCCACTGCCAGAGCTTTTGCAGATCCTCTTGCTGTCTGAAGTCCCTGCAGACCCCTCCCCACTGCCTGAGGTCTCTAAAAGCTACTCCCAGCTTCTTGAAGCCCCTGGAGGCCCCTTCCGACTGTCTGAGGACCCTGGGGGCCCTTCTCTGATGCCTAAAGTCCTCAGAGACCACTCCCCACTGCCTGAGGACACCCCCTCCCCACACACACACTTCCTAAGGTCCTTGTAGACCCCTTCTCAGTTCCTGAGGTTCCTGCAGGCCTCTCCCTACTACCTGAGGTCCTGAAAGACCCCTGCCCTCTGTTTGAGGACCCCACAGACTCCTCTCTTTTGCCTGAGGTCCTCACAGAACCCTTCCCGCTGCTTGAGGTCTCTGCAGTGGCTGGACAGAGACTGTCTGCGTGTGCATGCTCTTGTGTGTCTTTCTGTGCCTGTGCACGCGTCTGTGTCTGTCTTTTGGGGAGGGGGTTCTGTGTTTAAGTCAGGGGGCCTCTTGCTGGTGGCTACAAGCTCTCTTAAGGCCCAGGTCAATTCTCATTCAACTCTAATTCCAATCTCACAGATAAGGGAGAGATGGCAGCAAAGTCACCACTGGGGCAGTTAAAATTTGTGTGAGAACTTTCACCCGCACCTCATTTTGGTCACAAAATTCTCCTGGGGGTGCACTGTGTATCTGTGTGTTTGTCCTGGGCCACACATCTACTCATGTGCAGGTGTGAGCATTGGTTTTTGTGTTCTTGCCCTGGGCCACATGTCTGTGAAGCTGTCCTGGCCTGTGTGTGTGTGTCTGGGTGCACATGCACACACACAGTCCTGCCCTTGTGTTCTTCTTTATGTCATGGTGGTTTGAAATGGTCCACAGACCCCTCAGGAATTGACTGACAAGCGCCTGGGGCCCATCTGGGCTGGGGGCTGGGGCTTTTCTATCCAGGGGTCCAGCCGTGGATGCCTACTACCTGGTCTCTGCTTCAGAGCTCCCCCTGGGGTAGGGGAGGGTGCTGTGGTCACCTCCTCAATGAAGGTGTCCAGGCCCCAGGCCTGACAAGGGGTCAACTGCCTTCAGGAGCTGCCGTGCGGCTATGCGACGAGGACCAGGGTTGGCTGGAGCCTGACCTCTTCAACTGTACCTCCCCTGCCTTTCGAGAACTCAATCTGCTGGTGAGACTGCCCAGACTTTGCCCTGCACTCGAGACCAGCCCTGGCTCTGGCCCTGGCCTCAGTCTCCCTAGGCCTGTGCTGGGCCCCAGACATCATGCCCCAGCCCTTGACCTCCTGGGCTTTTCCCAGTTGCCCTTTAATCCAAACTCTTCTTCTTGTGAGGCTTTTGAGAAAGGCCTAAGTGACTACAGAGCGACCATCCCCATCTTTGTCCTGGCAGCTGGATGACCTAGAGCTGAACAAGACAGTCCTGGATACAGTGGAGGCTAAGAAGCTGGCTCAGAGGCTACGGGAGGTGACTGGCCACACTGACCACTACTTCAGCCAAGATGTCCGAGTCACTGCCCGCCTGCTGGCCCACCTGTTGGCCTTTGAGAGTCACCAGCAGGGCTTCGGGCTGACAGCCACACAAGACGCCCACTTCAATGAGGTGGGGTTACACCTTGGGCTCCCGATCCCCTGGCCCTGACCCCCGCCCCTCTGCTCAGGCCCCTCCCGACCCTGGGGAAGTGAAGGCCCTGGATTCTCTCTCTCTCCCCTTGTCCCCTCCAGAGCCATACCCTACTGGGACCTCTCTGAGCACCTGACCAAACCCCTCAGGCATGCCCTGTCCCCTCACACATCCTCACCTGGCTGGGCCCACTTTCACCTCCCTCCTCCCAGAATCTGCTGTGGGCCGGCTCTGCACTGCTTGCTCCAGAGACTGGGGACTTGTGGGCAGCGCTGGGGCAGCGGGCCCCTGGGGGTTCCCCAGGCAGCGCCGGGCTGGTGCAGCACCTGGAGGAGTACGCGGCCACGCTCGCGAAGAATATGGAACTCACGTACCTGAATCCCGTGGGGCTGGTGACACCCAACATCAGTATGTGGAGGGTAGGGTGGGGCGGGGCAGGGGGCCGTGGAAGGGCAAGGACCTGGAGGTCTGAGGGGCTGGGGGCTATTGATGTCAACATTTAGTGGCAGGAGGCTGTGCTGCCACCTTCAGCGCTTTGCAGGGACAGGCTCTGGCTGGTAGCAAGGAGGCTATGGGTTGTGGAACTTGGGTACAGGATGGGAGGAGGAGGGAGTGGGACCCTCAGCACAGGGAGGAGATCCTTGATGGGTCTCACCCCTCTTCCTCCCGGGCAGTGCTCAGCATTGACCGCATGGAGCACCCCAGTCCCAGCCGGGGGACCCGTCGCTACCCTCGTTACCACAGCAACCTTTTCCGGGGCCAGGATGCCTGGGATCCTCACACACACGTGCTGCTCCCTTCCCAGGCACCACGGCTGTCCCCACCTGAAGGTAAGAGCCCTGGGGTGACCCACGGGCCAGATCCTGGTTCCTTGCCCTCTAAGCCAGATGCCATGTCGCCCTACTGTCAATTCTCCCCTTGCCAGACCCTCCCCCTCACCGCAGGTGACCTCGCCCAGGCCTTGATAGTCAGGATCCAGTGCTGGGGGGACCCATGTGTCCTTCACGGGCTTCTGCTCTCTGCACCCACCCTGGTTCTGGACCTGCAAAGGGAAGAGGTTCCCATGCTTGATGCTGGGTTGGGTTCAGAGCTGCGTTTGTGGGTGCTTGGGGTCAGGGGTCACTGACAGTGACTCCTCCCCCTCCTCTGGCAGCTCTGTCCACAAGTGGCAGCAGCATGGAGAACTCCACCACCTCGAGTGTGGCCCCCCCGCCGGCACCCCCAGAGCCCGAGCCTGAGCCTGGGATCTCCATCGTCATCCTCCTGGTTTACCGCACCTTAGGGGGGCTGCTCCCTGCCCAGTTCCAGGCCGAGCGCCGGGGTGCCAGGTATGAGTAGAGTTACTCCCAGGCTCCTCACCCTTGGGCTTCCCGCAAGCTTCTCCCCAGCCTAGCACCCCCTTTTTCGGTGGACAAATGAGCAGGTTCACAATCATACAGAGAGGCTCCTGCCCATGACTCTGGAAGCCTTGTCCATGCTGGGCTCCATGTGAATCATGTCCTGGGCAGTTGTGCAAATGAAGAGATAGACACAGAGCCACCGCTGGGGCCAGGCACATAAAGGATACAGGAGCCAGACAGACAGGCAAACTGGCTGATGGAGATAGGCAAAGACTGGCTGACTGAAGGAGGTCAGCCGGGGGTGGAAGGGAGGGCACTGAGAGGCAAAGTCTGTAGCTGCTTGGGCTTCAGACTCCGGTGTGGGCGGTGGGTCTGAAGCCTCTCAGCTGCATTTCTGCAGAACCAGGCCATGGACTCCTGGTCTTGAAGCAGCCCAACAGAGGCTAAAAGGGTTCTCAGAAACAGCATCCACTCTAGGGCATCTCAGACTCTGGGTGGGCCATGGCAAGTGACATGAAGACAGTGAGGTGGGCAGCCAGAGCCTGGGGAGATCAGCAGTGCCCAAGACCCGGTGGGCTGTCTCCTCAGGCTTCCCCAGAACCCTGTTATGAACTCCCCGGTGGTCAGTGTGGCTGTGTTCCATGGACGCAACTTCCTAAGGGGTGTCCTAGAGTCCCCGATCAGCCTGGAGTTCCGCCTGCTACAGACAGCGAATCGCAGCAAGGCCATCTGCGTGCAGTGGGACCCGCCTGGCCCGTGAGGACCTCCACTCTGGAAACCCTTGGTCCCCCGGTAGCCCCTGGGAGGCCAAGCCTGCCCCTGGGGCCCCCACCAATGCCCCTGTGCACCCAGACCCATGAGGAATGCTGCTCCCCAACTCCAGGCACCCTCGGCCCCTCCCACTGCCTCTCACAAACCCCTGCCTGGCGATGGGGCACTCCCCAGAGGGGATGGTAGGTCTGACTGCCCTGTGGCCACAGGGCGGACCAGCACGGCATGTGGACAGCACGGGATTGTGAGCTGGTGCACAGGAACGGGTCCCACGCACGGTGTCGCTGCAGCCGGACGGGCACCTTTGGGGTCCTCATGGATGCCTCTCCCCGTGAGGTGGGGCTGTGTTCAGAGTCCTGAGGAAGTGGGAGGGTCAAAGGGCAGGAGTGCCCAATACCCCAGTGACCATCCCTGTCCCCACAGCGGCTGGAGGGTGACTTGGAGCTGCTGGCTGTGTTCACCCATGTGGTCATAGCAGTGTCCGTGGCCGCGCTGCTGCTGACCGCAGCCGTCTTGCTGAGCCTGCGCAGCCTCAAGTCCAACATGCGTGGGATCCATGCCAATGTGGCTGCTGCCCTGGGAGTGGCAGAGCTCCTCTTCCTGCTGGGGATCCACAGGACCCAAAACCAGGTGCAGGGTCAGGGCCAGGGGACCTGTGTCCTGATGACCTCACCTGGCCCAGGAAGGCCTGGGGCCAGAGTTCAGGGTCAGAGGTGCTCAGGTTGGGGCCAGGGTTTGGGGCAGGATCCTGGGGTAAGGTGCAGTGGTTTAGGGGTCAGAGGTGGGGCGTGGCAGGAAAGGTCCTGACGCCCCCCAACCCTGCCTTCAGCTGCTGTGCACCGCGGTTGCCATCCTCCTGCACTACTTCTTCCTCAGCACCTTCGCGTGGCTCCTCGTGCAGGGGCTGCACCTCTACCGCATGCAGGTCGAGCCGCGCAATGTGGACCGCGGCGCCATGCGCTTCTACCACGCCCTGGGCTGGGGCGTCCCTGCTGTGCTGCTGGGTGAGGGCCCTGCTCACTGGCCTCAACCAGGCCTGTGACCCCTGACCTCCATCCATCACATGGCCTGACCCCTGCCCCTGCCCCCAATCCTGATCATGACCCCAACCTCAATCTCCCTTGCCATTTGCTCAGGGAGGAGGCTGCTCTGTCCCCACCCCAGCTTCTCCCCATACGTGAGAGAGTCAGCAGCTCTAGAATACATCTCCTCTGTCCTATCTCTTCTCCCCAACAGGCCTGGCTGTCGGCCTGGATCCTGAGGGCTACGGGAACCCTGACTTCTGCTGGATCTCGATCCACGAGCCCCTCATCTGGAGTTTTGCAGGCCCTGTCGTCCTTGTCATCATGGTGAGTGCCCTCCACTCAGTGCCACCTTGCACTCCCCTTGGTGGGGGGTCGTGGGAGGCGGCCCTGCAGCAGGTGTGGTGGTATCAGCTGAAGGGTGCCAGGTGGCAGTCTGCAGGCTTCCTGGGCTTAGCCTCCATTTCTGTTCCTGCCCAACTGGCATGGAGGTGGGAGGTGTGGGGTCAGAGACTCGGCTTCCTCTCCCCACATCTGTCTCTCTCTCCACCTCCATCTTTCAGTCCCTCTCTGGTTCCCTATCTCTGACTTTTTCTATGATTCTAAGCTCCTCTGTTTCTCTCTCTTTTTTTCTAATATATTTGTTTATTTGGTTGTACTGGGTTTAGTTGCAGCAGGCGGGCTCCTTAGTTGCAGCTCGCTGGCTCCTTTAGTTGTGGCACATGGGCTCCTTAGTTGCAGCTTGCAGGCTCCTTCGTTGTGGCTCTCCGACTCCTTAGTTGTGGCATGCTAACTCTTAGTTGCGGCATGCGTGTGGGATCTAGTTCCCTGATCAAGAATCGAACCCAGACCCTCTGCATTGGGAGCACAGAGTCTTAACCACTGCGCCACCAGGGAAGTCCCCCTCTTCTGTTTCTCTTTGTTTTTGATCTATGTATTTTGTGTGTGTGTGTGTGTGTGTGTGTGTCTGCGTATGTTTCTCACTGGTTCTGCCTCTCTCTCTGAGTCTTAGTGTCTCTCTGTCCCTGTCTCTCTCACTATCTCTGTCTCTCTCTGCCCTGCCCCTGTTCCACATGTCTGGCCACGGGTCCAGATGAATGGGACGATGTTTCTCCTCGCTGCCCGAACATCCTGCTCCTCTGGACAGAGGGAGGCCAAGAAGACCTCTGCGTTGTGAGTTGGCTGGCTGGAGGAAGTGGGGGATCTTAGAATGGCAGCCCTCTCCTGGGTGGGGTTTGGGGGTTCCCAGAGCATCCCTGGTGCAGGCTGGGCTCCAGATTCTGGGTAGGGGGATGAAGTCACATCTGCCCTGGCCTGCAGTCCCTCTCTGGCACCCTTGCCTTACTCTGGCCCCACAGGTCTGTCTGTGCCCTGCTGTCTCTCCAGTATCTCCCAAGGCCTGGGTGGCTCACTTTGCCCTTTGCCCCGTGCATTTCCACCTACTTTCCATGCTTTCTCTTATGCCCCACCCACCGCTTTCAGTCTGCTTTCCCCATGTCCCCTCATGGTTCCCTGAGTACTCTCCTGGTTCTTTCTGTGACTTCCAGACTCCCCTAGTGCCCTCCTGAGACCTCCATGTTTCTGTGTGAGTTTCTTTCCCTCCATGTCCCCTGGGTGTCCTCTTTGTGACCCTGCGTGTCCTCCCATGTCTCCCGTGTGAGCCCTGCGTGACCCTCACATGTCCTGTGTCCTTTCACGTTCCCGCGGCAGGACCCTTCGCAGCTCATTTCTGCTCCTTCTACTGGTCAGTGCCTCCTGGCTCTTTGGCCTCCTGGCGGTCAACCACAGCATCCTGGCCTTCCACTACCTCCACGCTGGACTCTGTGGGCTCCAGGTAACTCTGGCACCCCTCTCTCACCCTGGACCAGATGGGGCTTCAGTAGGGTGGGGCCCAGGGCCTTGACCCCAGGCCTAGAGCTGACTCCCACCTGATGACTGACACCAGACTACTGCTGATCCTGGATTGACCTTCACCAGTGCTGAGGCTCCTGGCCGCTTGCTAGTCCACATTGACCTTCACTGACCCCGGTCACTCATGCCACTCTGACCTCTCACTGCGTCTGCTGACTTTCCCTGATTCCCTTACTGGGTCCCCCCTTGGGCTTCTCACTGCCTCACTCTAATCTGCAATGACCGATCCCACTTGCTGACCCACAGTGACTTACACCAGCCCTAGCTGACCCCCTTGTGGCCCTACTCTGACCTCTGCCTTGTTTCTGACCTCTCACTGACCTTTACTATCCCCTCAATGATCCTTGCTGACCCGCAGGGCCTGGCGGTGCTGCTGCTCTTCTGTGTCCTGAACGCAGATGCTCGGGCTGCCTGGACACCAGCCTGTCTGGGCAGGAAGGCAGCGCCCGAGGAGGCCAGGCCAACGCCTGGGACGGTGAGGGGCTCTCAGGGCCAGGGAGTCAGGGTAGGGGCCCTGGGAGGCCAGGGTTTGAGGCTTCTCCAGGCTGGCTCACACTCCTGTCCTCACCACCTCCCCAGGGCCCCGGGGCCTACAACAACACGGCCCTCTTCGAGGAGAGCGGCCTCATCCGCATCACTCTGGGCGCCTCCACCATCTCCTCAGTGAGCAGTGCCCGCTCTGGCCGGACCCAGGACCAAGACAGCCAGCGGGGCCGCAGCTACCTCAGGTGAGGGGAGGGGCCTCCTCGTGAGGGGGGCACACATCTCAGACCAGCCCCACTTTACCAGGTCCTCGGGGTGGCTCCAGCCATCTCAGCCATCTGGGCCTCTGCTGCTGCCTCTGCCCCAGATACCTCCTGCCACACACCCAGGGGTGCCTTCAGAGCCATTCCACATGCACCTGTTTACTCACGGACACACCTGTGTCCAAAGCACCCCATCCCATCCCTCTTTGATGGGGGGGCTCCTGCATTTCCAGGGACAACGTCCTGGTTCGACATGGCTCGGCTGCCGACCACACTGACCACGGCCTCCAGGCTCACGCTGGCCCCACTGACCTGGATGTGGCCATGTTCCATCGAGATGCTGGTGGAGGTGGGAGCCTGGCCCAAGGAGGAGGGAGGTAGAGGGTCTCTCCCCCATTCTTCATTCTTCTGCCCCAAATTGGGAGCAGCAGCTGACTATGCTGGGGTGAGCTCCCCTGAGGTCACGGCCCCAGGAAGCATCTACCCACCCAGGCCTGGTTCTCCTGGCAAGTCCCAGCCCTTCTGTCCCTACCCCCACTCCAAGCTCTCTCCCCAAGGCCCCAGCCCCCTTGCCATAGCCTTCCTCGAGACCCCCAAGTCCCTCACCTCCCCTGGCCACCACTGTGTCTTCCTCCTGATCTCCCAACTCCAGGTGCAGACTCTGACTCTGACAGTGACCTGTCCTTGGAGGAGGAGAGAAGTCTGTCCATCCCATCCTCAGAAAGTGAGGACAATGGCCGGACGCGGGGGCGTTTCCAGCGTCCACTCCGCCGGGCAGCCCAGAGTGAGAGGCTCCTTACACACCCCAAAGGTGATGGGGCCCTCTGACCCCATGGGCGACCAAGAGATACCCCATATTCCATTTGGTGTGACTCAGAAAGCCTGCTATCCCCTGAAGATTCCTGGGACCGACTTATTGGGAACCTGGGGTCATCACTGGTCCCCCACATACCTCTCCCCATCCAGCCTCCCAGCAGAGTTCTGCTGGCTAGAGACCCAGGAGTGGCCCAGGCAACAGAAGAACAAGGTCAGGGATGTTATAGGGTGACATGTCATCTCTCCAGCCCCTCCTCTTCCCTGAGGGCTGGGGTTCAGCCTGGTCTTCCTGACCCCTCAGCTGTCAGGCTCCCCCACCTCCAGGCTCTATCCACCTCCAGTCAAGAGTAGGGGGAGCTTATCAGTATCCCCCACGCTGGATGATTCCATTGATCTCTGAGACACACTCTGCTATTCCTACCTCTGCTTCATGAGAAAGACCCAGATTTCAGGAGTCATTAGGGTTAGGGGGCCACTGAGTCTGGATCACAGGTGTTGTGAGTCACTGGGGTGACTCCTATTATCTACCCTGGCTCCACAGATGTGGATGGCAATGATCTCTTGTCCTACTGGCCAGCCCTGGGGGGATGTGAGGCTGCTCCCTGTGTTCTGCAGACCTGGGGCTCTGAAAGGCGCCTGGGACTGGACACCAGCAAGGACGCAGCCAACAACAACCAGCCGGACCTGGCCCTGACCAGTGGAGATGAAACCTCCTTGGGTCGGGCCCAGCGCCAGAGAAAAGGTATGGATCCCTGACTTTGGCCTGTGCCTCAAGGACCCTGGGGACTGCCCATGCCCTGAGCCAGGGGATTTCATCCTCCTAATCCAAATAGCCTCACAGGGATCCTGAGAGCTTCTCTCGCTCTGATATGGGCGTTTCTGTTCCTCTGAGCTGCTTCACAGTCCCAGGGGACTGCCTCATCCTGACCTGAGAATTGACTGCCCTGCATACCCTGGCCTGCACCACAGAGACCCCAGAGGCCACTCCTGCCTCAACCTGGGGGATTCCTCCCCCTCCCCCAACCCCAGTCTGCTTTGCAGGGACCATAGGGGCTGCTCTGCCCCAGATCTCAGAACTTTTGCTCTAACCTGGAAGGTTTCTGCCACCTTATCCTGCTTTACAGGGGCCCCAAGGGGTTGTCCCTGTCCCAACTCAAGGGGTTTCTCCCTTCACCCCTGCATCACAGGGACCCCAGGGACTGCTCTTGCCCCAACCCTGGGGATTCCTGCCTCCTTGACCCTGGCCTGCATTACCAGACCTGTGGGCTGCCCCTCCTCTGACCTTGGGGGGAGGTTTGCCCCTACCCCTGCACCACGGGGACTGCCTCTGTCCTGACCCCAGGGATTACTGCCTCACTCTTACCCCTATCCTGCAGCCTCTCTGGGATTCCCAGGAACGGCCTCTGTACCCGCTCCCCAAAGGGTTTCTGCCCCCAACCCTGTGTCACAGGGATTCCAGAGGCTGCTGCATCCCTAGACCCAGGAAGTTCCTGGCCCCCATACACACTGTCCCCCGTTTGTTCCTCCCACAGGCATCCTGAAGAACCGATTGCAGTACCCGCTGGTGCCACAGACCCGGGGTGCCCCTGAATTGTCCTGGTGCCGTGCAGCCACCTTGGGCCACCGTGCTGTGCCAGCTGCCTCCTATGGTCGCATCTATGCCGGAGGGGGCACTGGCAGCCTTTCGCAGCCAGCCAGCCGCTACTCCTCCCGAGAACAACTGGACTTGCTCCTCAGGCGGCAGCTGAGCCGTGAACGACTGGAGGAGGCCCCTGCCCCTGTTTTGCGTCCCCTGAGTCGGCCAGGTTCCCAGGAACGCCTGGATGCTGTGCCAGGCCGTCTGGAGCCCAGGGATCGGGGCAGCACCCTACCACGGAGGCAGCCACCCAGGGACTACCCTGGTGCCATGGCTGGCCGCTTTGGGTCACGGGATGCGCTGGACCTAGGGGCGCCCTGCGAGTGGTTGAGCACATTGCCCCCGCCCCATGGTGCCCGGGACCTTGACCCACAGCCCCCACCTCTGCCCCTGTCTCCCCAGCGGCAACTCTCAAGGGACCCCCTCTTGCCGTCCCGGCCCCTGGACTCTCTGTCCAAGAGCTCGAACTCAGGGGAGCGGCTGGACCACGTGCCTAGCCGGCACCCCTCGCGAGAAGGCCTTGGGCCACCCCCGCAGCTGCTCAGAGTTAGGGGAGACCCAGCCAGTGGCCCTAGCCACGGCCCCTCCACAGAACAGCTGGACATTCTCTCCTCCATCCTCGCCTCCTTCAACTCCTCAGCTCTCTCCTCTGCCGTGCAGTCCTCAAGCACACCCTCGGGCCCTCACACCACTGCCACGCCTTCTGCCACAGCCTCTGCGCTTGGGCCCTCCACGCCATGCTCTGCCACATCCCACAGCATCTCGGAACTGTCACCCGACTCAGAGTAAGCAGGGTCCGGCCACCTGCTCAGACCCCCATCAGTTTAGGGCAACCTCCCACGCACCCTGCCCTGTATTCTGCCACAGAATGGGGTGGGGTTTGGCAGAGAGCATGGGCTACCCTAGGCGCTGCGCAGCCAGGGCGCCACAGCCTGAGGGCAGAAATCTGGCAGTGAATGGGGTGATTAGCAAGAACTTGCTGGCTGTATGACTGCGGCCTGCACCTCCTGGACTAAGGAGGAGAGTGAGGTGCCTTCCAAAGGGCTTGAGCCAGTGGAGGGGGGAAGGCAGGAGCCAAGGCCTAGAAGCGGGAGGTAGCCTGGTATGTGGAAGGGGCAGGGAGGCGAGGAGGCTTTGCTTAGGGTGTAGTATGGGATAAGGAGGGGCCAGAAGTAGTGCCAGGATGTAGGTGCCTTACATGGCAGCCTGAAGAACTTACTTTGAGAGGAAATCATTCATTCACCTACGCCTTCAGTCAATGTTAAGTTCCTTCTGCCTATGGGCTCTGTGGGGTAGGACACACAGGAACTGAGTTGGGACCCGGTGCATCTCAGAGTAGGGGATGGCAGACATACCTGGGAAGCAGCTGGGTACAGGAGTCAGAGACGGAGTGGGGAGGAACCAGGAATTACCGGGTCTTGGAAGCCAAAAGCAGAGTTGAGTTTTTTTTTGTTTGTTTGTTTTTTGCGGTACGCGGGCCTCTCACTGTTGTGGCCTCTCCTGTTGTGGAGCACAGGCTCCGGACGGGCAGGCTCAGCGGCCATGGCTCATGGGCCCAGCCGCTCCACGGCATGTGGGATCTTCCCGGACCGGGGCACGAACCTGCGTCCCCTGCATCGGGAGGCAGACTCCCAACCACTGCGCCACCAGGGAAGCCCCCAGAATTGAGTTTTAAGAAGGAGGAACAGCTAGGTCAGGCTCTGTGGAGGTCTGTAGGGTGAGAGAAGACTTTCTGTAGGTGGAGGGAAGGAGACCCTGGGTTTGGGGCGGGAGACCAACAAAAAACCTGAGCAGAGATGGGGGAGAAGACAGGAAGGAGAGAGGGGCAGGAGATTTGGGGTCCTGGTGCCCAGGGCTCTGGAAGGATGCTGAAGTGGGGATGAGAGGGAGCTGTGAGCACCACCTGGATCCTCCTGCAGCCCAGCCTTAGGGTCCGACTGTTGGGGGAGGGCTGGGGTAACTGAGCAGGGGTTCAGGTTCTGGACTCACACTTGACCTCTCTGAGCTTCAGTTTCCTCATCTGCAAAGTATGTCTGTGGTAGCAAACTCTTTGAGGTGTGGAGATTTTTGAGACAAAATCTGTTAGGTGCTTAACAGAGTCTTTACATAGTAGGTGCTCACTAAGTGCTTAGAGAAAAGACATTGGTGGCCAGCCAAGGGGCCTTGCTGGTGAGTCTGGGGGTCCACAATGGGTGAAGGGCTCTGAGAACCCCAGAATGGGCATAAGCACGCTAGGGACTGAGAGGCGAAGGTGATGGGGGAGGTGGCCCAGGTCCGGTTTGGTGGGGGAGTCCAGAGGCACCTGACTCTCAGCAACCACCTTCGATCTCCACATTCATCTCTGCAGAGTTCCCAGAAGTGAGGGTCACTCCTGAGGGGCAGACGTGCAGATGAGGACCAGCCGAGGGCGGTGGAGGATTTGGGCTAACAGAAGAGACTCCAGGAGTTGGGGGCTGACCCCATGGCAGCCTCCTATACCCCCGCCCCCCAGCTCTCTCTGTTGCTGCAGTGCTGACTGTCCCTGCCCGTCTGTGAGCATGTGAGCAAGTGTGTAACAGGTGCACGGAATGAGGGAGCTGAAGGGAGGACTTTTATACGTTTTGTACCTTTGTAACCAGAGAGATATGCTTATGTTATTTTTCAGCTTTTCTGTCTCCCGGGGTTCTGAGGCTGGGCTGGGAGGGGGAGGGGGACAGAGGGAAAGAGGTGCAGAGTTTCGCCCCATTTGGGTCCCTGGCAATTTAATTGTTCTTTCATCTTACTAGGGTGGATTCAGACAGGAGGGGTAAATGCTCCCCCCGCCCCATTCCCCAGTTGATCTGAATATTGTCAGGGCCCAAAGTGCAGAATTGGTCTTTGCTTTTTCTTGGATGTCCCACTGGCCAAACTTTTGGGACTGGGGGTTGGTCTTGGAAACAGGGGTCCTCTGACCTCCTCACAGGGGCTCGCTCATGCCGCCCCTCCCCGTGGATGTGTGTGTTTATTATGTGGAGTCCCTGCCACTTACTGCCTTATGACCCAGGACTGATGCTGTGGATCGCTGGTGGAGCAGCAGATGTCATGTTTACAGATCAAGGCTTCCCTTTCTCCCGTGGGGAGGGGCTCAGGCCTCTATTCAGACATTCCTGCAGAGGGTGGATGGAGGGGTCACAGCCCCTGCCCCTGCTGTGAACAAACGTTGTGTGTGGTGCCATTTAATTCCCTGACACTGCCCCCTGCTAGAATTTATTCTGAAGGGTGGGGTAGGAGGGGGAGCAAGGGGAGCAAAAACAAGGGAATTAAAGACTCAGAATGTAGGTGCCACTGCCTCCCATGTTTACAGGAGCCTCCCTGGCCCTAGGCACCCGGGCTGCAGGAAGTGACTCTTCCATCCCTCCTTTATTCCCTTGTAAAGGGAAAAATGACTGTTAGGACCCTGTTCACAAACTCACTTTTATTACTTTGTCTGATGTCCAGAACTGGGGACTTTTAAATTTTGTTACTTTGTTTACAGGTCAAGACTTAAAACATTCAACTTTGTTTACAATTTAAAACTTTGAACTTTTACACTTTGTTTACAGTTGAGAATGTTTTTTTCCCTTCGTTTACAAGTGAAGGTAGAGAAAGTGGGAGAGGGGCTTGGAGGACCCACTTGTGAGGACCCTGAGCCTGGCCATCTTGAGGGGTTTCTAACCCCTAGCCCTAGCCCCAGGCCAAAGGTCAGCCCTGAGTCTCCTGCTGAGCAGCAGGCCTAGAAGGCCTCGAGAGTAGGCATCCTCTTCCCACTAGGAACAGTGGCCATGCAGGGTTGTGGAGGGTCCCTGCAGACACCCACCTCCTTCATGCATACTCTTGGGGGGCAGTTTCCAAGGAGATTAAAAGTTCTACTTTACTGACTGGTGCCAAATCCCGCCAGCCAGGACCCCAGCTCTCCTTACCCAGAGTGACCCCAGCCCTTGAAGGGTTGAGGGGCCTGCTGTGGGGAGAGGGGGCTGTCCTTGCTATGTCCTAGGTTCTGTAGATGCCCCTCTCTGGGGGTCGTCCCCCTCCTCCAGCCCAGTGGCTCCTTTTCCTGTCTGTGTAAATTGTTCCGTGAAGCCGCGCTCTGTTTTGGGAATAAACTTCTATAGAAAATGGTTATTGCCTCATTCTGTTTGGGGGTGGGGGGTAGGAGGGTGGCTATGAATGATTCAGGCTGGGCTGACCTTTGGGAGAAATCTGAGCACTGCCCCCTCCCCCCTCCCCAAGAATATTCGGCTATTTTTAGCTCATTTCATTGGAGATTTGGACCAGGTTTCTATCTCTTTCATCCTGAATTCTGTCCCTTCGCCTTGAGGTTGGGCCTGAAGTTATGAGAACAGGTGCTGAGAGTAAGGTCTGGTCAAGGCAGCAACATGATGGCTTCCTCAGTCCGCAAGGCCTGCAGCCCTGACCTGGCATTTGCCAGGGCCTTCAAACCGACCCTAGGAACTGCCCTCAGCCGGTTGACAGCACTGACCCCCCCGCCAGCCTCTCAGACTTGGAGCTGCTTCCTCAAGAACTCGGGCAGAACGGGCCTGTTGCCGGGCCAGTGTTATGTGCGGGGGAGGGGAACCTCGCAGCCTTTAAGGTCTGCGTGCCTAGCGTTGAAGGGAGGCCTTTGAGCCCCTTCGGTCTCAGAGACATGCCAGGTCTCAGGGGGAAAGCCTGAGTGAGGGTGGCGCCCTCAATTGGAGGCTTGAGAGGCCCCATGGACCCGGATACCCCACGGAGAGATAAGGCTCTGGTCACCAGCCACAACCCTAGACATCCTGCTCCGCGTCCCGCGGGGACCCTCCGCAAGAAGCCGGGACCTGGTGGTATCGGCCCCACCCTACTCAGGGACCTGGGGCCGTGGCTACGGCCAGGCCAGCTCGGGTCCTTAGTCCCACTTCTGCGATAACAACCTGCTCAGGCAGGAGAGCTAGGCGGGCCACGAGGGGGAGCACAAGCCAAGCCGCAGCGGGAGGAAGGGGTTAAATCTCCCTCCTCAGGGTTCTCAGCGCCGGGAGACCGCCCCTTAGGCTCCGCCCCGGCACGCTGACTGGCCCAAGCCTTCCCCGTCCTGCCCGGGGATTGGCCCCTGGGAGCGCGCCTCAGGCCTCGCCCCCCGTCCCGGCCCCGCCTTTCGGGCCGCCGCGGCCTCTCGCTCCAGCTGTGAGGACTATCGCCTCTCGGTTTGCCCACCCGCCATGGGGCTGTCGGAAGCACCGGGGTGAGTGCAGGGCGCGGCCCCGGTTCCCAGTGTTCGAGTCCGCGAGGCGCGGGCCACCCCTTGGCCCCCGAGCAGGCGACCGGCTTGGGTTAGCTCGGAAGGTGTACCGCCGAGTCCCGAGCAGGCGTTTCCTGCCTGCCGCGCCTCGGTTTACTGCTTTGTCGATTTTCTGCAGGCGGCTGCCCAACCGTAGCGAGGGATGGGGCGGGAGCCGGCGCGACTCCAGCCCCTGCGGGCTGTGCGGAAAGCCGCTCGAGCGCCGTCCGAGGGCTAGCCGGGGGCCGCCTCCCGGCGGCTGTGTGCAGAGGAGCCCCGGCCCAGGAGGTGCGCCGGTGCGGCGCGTTGGGGCCCGGGACGTGGCTGCTAGAGTGTCCATAGCCAGGGCCTGGGTCCACCCAGGGATGCAACTGGTGCCGGAATGTGCTCTCCGGCCCTTCTGGCCGCAGGCCCTACTAGAGGGAGGGGTCAAGGATCTAAGCCCCTCCCTCCAAGCACGGGTTCGACGGGGGGGAGGGGGAGGGGTGGCGGGAGTGGGAGCCCTTAAAGACCTCGAGTGACTCACAGAGGAGGGGCCACGGGGCTCAAAGATCTCTGTGAGCCGGCAATGCCAAGAGTCTCTGAGGATCGTCCTTGCACCCACTCCACTCCATCCTCCAACGGGGACATCCAGGATAGGGGCCCTTTCCAGGTGAGCTCCTGCCCCTCGGGTGGGAACCTCACCGTAGGTCAGAGCTTCTCACAGATCAGAACTTTCCTGACAGGTGAAGCCTTTCCCGGCAGGGGAGAGCTTCCCTCCAGGTAAGATTCCCCCCTCTGCGATCCATTCCCAGGTGAGAGTTTTCTCCCATTACAGGTGGGCGCCTCCCCCAGGTCAGAGCTTCCCTTAGGTGAGAATACTCTCCAGACGAGAACCTTCCTGGCAGGTGAAAACTTTCCCTGCTAGTGAAAGCTTTCCCCCAGGTAAGCGCTCCCCCTCTAAGAGCTCCTATGCCCAAGTGAGAACTATTTTTGGGACAGCTTCCCCCAGGTAAGAACTGTCCCCCCTTCCCCTCCAGATCTCCTATTCCCAAGTGAGATCTTTTCCCTTAATCAGGTCGTAGCCACTGGGCAGATCAGAGTTTCTCCCCAGGACAGAACTTACCTAGCTGGTGAAAACTTTCCTGTTAGGTGAGAGCTTCTCCTTAGGCGAGATCCTCCCGGAGATCTATTCCCAGGTGAGATTGACCCCCCTTGAATTGGGGGCTTCTCTTTCCAGGGGGAAAACTCTCCCTCCCGGTGAGAGCCATCCCCTGGCTTTCCCAGATTAGGCCTGAGTTTGTCCAGGTCTACAACCTGGACCCTGTGGCTGGAGGCCCGGGGGCAATCTTAGCCCCAACACTTTCCTTCTCATAGAGCCTTCTCATGTGAAGAGAGACTTGCCTGATTTGCTGGATTCCTTCCTTGCGTGTGCTCTCAGACAGCATGCGCTGGGCTCGTGGGGCAGCTGGATAAGGACTCGGACTGGACTGGGATTGGCTGGAGAAGAGTTGGGGCTGGGGGGAGGGGGCTGGAAGGGACAGTCAGCCTGGAACCTAGATTGGTGAACACTCAGGGCTGGACTGAAGTGTGGCTTGTGTTCATCCTGCTGCCTCTCTGTGGGAGACTTTGGCCCAGCAAGAGTCTTCCACCAGCCAAAGTTCAGGTACTGCCCCTGCCTGGGCCTGGGCATAGGGCCTGCAGGAGCCAGCTGGAGGGTTGGACCTACCTAGATCTTGGGACCTAGAAAAGTCAGGTGGGTGACTCTGTGGTCCCAGGTGGAGGTCTAGGGGAGGTTGGGCCAGGAGTGCCCTCACTGTGTCTCTGGCCTCACCACCCAGACAGAGGGACACACAGGCACTGCTGTCCACAACGCAGGCAATGGAGCTGAGGAGGCGAGATTACCATGTGGAGCGGCCACTACTGAACCAAGAACAGCTGGAGGAGCTGGGGAGCCGGAGCTCAGCGACTGGGACCCTCCAATGGCGAACCTGGTTTCGGTAAGGCTGAGGTCGGGGGGACTGGGGGCACTGGCAAGACTCAGGTAGCCCCTGTCTGTGATACCTACCCTTGTGTCCCCAGGTGCTCCCATGCTCGGGCCCGAGCCCTTCTGCTCCAGTACTTCCCAGTTTTGGCCTGGCTACCCCAGTATCCTGTGCGTGACTGGCTTCTGGGTGACTTGTTGTCTGGCCTGAGTGTGGCCATTATGCAGCTACCACAGGGTGAGCCACCCTTGACCTGGAGACTGTACCCTCAACCCTTGGATGATGACCCCGACCCTTCAAGGCCCTGGCCTGTAATCTGTGAACCACTGCCTGCCCCCGCCTCCCCCCACCCCTCCGCCAAAAGCCAGAAACAAGATCCCTGCCCCTGGAACTATGGCCCATGACCCAGGGCTGGGATTTCCTCATCCTTTCAAGACCCTGGCCTCCAAGTCTACATTGCTACCATTCCACCTCCAGGCCTGGCCTATGCCCTCCTGGCTGGACTGCCCCCCGTGTTTGGCCTCTACAGCTCCTTCTATCCCGTCTTTATCTATTTCCTGTTTGGCACTTCCCGGCACATCTCCGTGGGTGAGTGGAGCCAGGAGGATGCCCACATTCCCCACGGAGGACAGGGTGAGGGAGGGCTGAGCAGGGCAAGGAAACGCAGGGAACAGGGAGGGAGGCATCGATGCCGGGCCAGTGGGAGACTGGCCCAAGGGTCATTCCAGGCAGGACTGGGCCTCTGACCGTGGAGACAGATTCAGGTTACCTAGAGGCCCTGGCCCAGGAGGATATGGGTGGGTGAAGCATCTCAAGGGGCCCAGACTTGGCACAGACCTGAGAGCCTGAGGCAGGCCATGCCCCCTTCCCCATTCCACTTTTCACAGAGGGAGTGGTCCTGAGCCAGTGGATACAGGTGGGACAAGGTAGATGATGCAGGGCCAACATTTCTAGCCACGCTCAAGAGGCTTTGAACTTAGAGTTCATACCTGACTGCCAGCGCTGCCTCTATTTGCACAGCAAGTCTAAGGATGTTGGTCTAGAACTAGGTGTCTCCTGGCCTCTCCCTTAAGACCAGGACTCCAGGGCAGGGCAGTGCCCCCTCCCCTTCAGACCACCCTGATCTGCCCCTGCAGGCACCTTTGCTGTCATGTCCGTGATGGTGGGCAGTGTGACAGAATCACTGGCTCCAGATGAAGCCTTCCTGCAGGCCTCGAACTCCACTGTTGATGTGGTGGCCAGAGATGCTGCTCGGGTTCAGGTGGCCTCCACACTCAGTGTCCTTGTTGGCCTCTTCCAGGTGCGGAGCAGTCAGGAGTACAGGCCCCTGACTGCCAGACCCACCCCTCACCCCATTTGCCAGGTCCCCTGAGTGTCTGGCCATCACCATCTTCCTCATCATCATCACTCATCCCCCTCTGCTCCCACCTGCCCTGGGCTCTGCTCCGGCCACCCCTAGGACCCTCTCCTCCCCTGACTGCCCTGTGCACCCCACAGGTGGGGCTGGGCCTGGTCCATTTCGGCTTCGTGGTCACCTATCTGTCAGAGCCTCTGGTCCGAGCCTATACCACAGCCGCGTCTGTGCAGGTCTTCGTCTCGCAGCTCAAGTATGTGTTTGGCCTCCATCTGAGCAGCCGCTCTGGGCCACTGTCCCTCATCTATGTGAGTGAGGGTGGGAGGAGGGAAGGGTGGGTGGGCCCAGGACCTTGAGTGCTGGCTGTGACCCCCCCTCCCCTCAGACAGTACTGGAGGTCTGCTGGAAGCTGCCCCAGACTGTGGTCGGCACCATGGTCACCGCAGTTGTGGCAGGGGTGGTTCTCGTGCTGGTGAAGCTGTTCAATGACAAGCTGCGGCGACAACTGCCCATGCCGCTCCCCGGGGAGCTGCTCACGGTTTGAATTCTGGTGGGGGGGAGGGGGGCAGGGGGAAGGGCAAGTGAGGAGTCCCTGCTGTGTGGGCGTCCCCCAGATAGTTAAAGACTAGTTGGTGTGGGCACTGAGGACTGGGGGGACCACAGCCGACAGCCCCTGACAGCATCTCCCTTTCCCCAAAATGGTGGTGTCCATCTTTTACCCTATCGCTGACTTCTGCCCACCCCTCTGAAGGTTTCGCTTCAGGCCTCTCTCTTTACGCCCAAAGTGATTTCTCCATCCCCCTTAATGGTGGTGCCAGCACCTACCTCCCCTGACTCTGTCCTCTCTCTGCAGCTCATCGGGGCCACAGGCATCTCCTACGGCGTGGGACTGCAGCACAGATTTGGGGTGGATGTCGTGGGCAAAATCCCTGCAGGGTGAGCTCCGGCCCCTGTCAGGTCAGGGAGGGTTGGGTGGCCAGGGCCACAACATTCCTTTGGCCTCACAGATGCCCCTCACAGGCTGGTGCCCCCAGTGGCCCCCAGCCCCCAGCTGTTTGCAAGGCTTGTGGGAAATGCCTTCGCCATCGCTGTGGTTGGTTTCGCCATTGCCATCTCGCTGGGGAAGATCTTCGCCCTGAGGCATGGCTACCGGGTGGACAGCAACCAGGTCTGGGGAATGGGATGTGGGACACGGAGCGGGCAGGTGTACAGAGACCCCAGGGCTTGGGGGGATGGAGTATCAGGTGGGAGACAGGGAAACAGCAAACAGATGTGCTGGGGCCACATGGGGGACTGAGGGTGGGAGAGCAGGACACACGGGACAGTGGCCAAGTCTTTGGGGGCTACTGAGTGCGGATGGAGGTTGGGGATGCATAGGCCTGGACACAGTGACCACGCACTGCTAGTGATGTGTCCTGACACCTGCACTACCCCCCTCAGGAGCTGGTGGCACTTGGCCTCAGTAACCTCATCGGGGGCATCTTTCAGTGCTTCCCTGTGAGCTGCTCTATGTCTCGGAGCCTGGTACAGGAGAGCACCGGGGGCAACACACAGGTGGGCTGCAGGTGTGGGCTGCAGGTGTGCATCTACACACACACTGCTTTGCCTGGGTGGTCCTACCCCCTGCTTTCCCCCCTCCCCCCTACTGCCCCTTCCCCCCTGCTCTCGCCTTCTTCTCCCCTACACTCCAACCCACTCATCTGCCCGCTCACTCCCACTGTACAGGTGGCTGGAGCCATCTCCTCCCTTTTCATCCTCATTATCATCGTCAAACTTGGAGAACTCTTCCAAGACCTGCCCAAGGTGAGCTGCCATCCCGTACCCAGCCAGGCTTGAGGGCCTTGGCCAGGCCAGGGACTCAGATCAGTCAGTCAGGGCCTGGGTGAGGGGGAGGGATACAGGGTCATGCCCTGTTTTTCAAGCTTGAGATCTCTGGTTGAGATTTGGAGTCGACAGTCAGGGGTAAGAACCTTTGAGAGTCAGACCCAAGTTGTTAGGTTCGGGGGCAGGAGGTGGTTAGTGTCCCTCGGGGTCATACCCAGGTGCTTGAGGACAGTCTGGCTCATGCCAGGTGGTCAGGGCTGTCAGCATCCTGCACCTCTCAGTAGCTCCTGGTGACCCTCCCCCTCCCCCAGGCAGTCCTGGCTGCTGTCATCATTGTGAACCTGAAGGGCATGTTGATGCAGTTCACCGACATATGCTCCCTCTGGAAGGCAAATCGAGTGGATCTGGTGAGAGGCCTGGGAGCCCAGGGGTGGGGTCAGGGCCTTCAGCCCCAGTGACCCTTCTAGACCCTGTTGACTACTACCCTTCTGTTTTTAGCTTATCTGGCTGGTGACCTTTGTGGCCACCATCCTGCTGAACCTGGACCTTGGCCTGGCAGTTGCGGTAGTCTTCTCCCTGCTGCTCGTGGTGGTCCGCACACAGCTGTGAGTCACCCCTCTGGTTCCCCCCTCATTCCAGCTGGTGAGAGAGTGAGGTCCACATTGGTTTCCCCCAGCTTTCCCACATCTTGGGGGGTGACCCAAGGCTCCTTAGAACCCCCTCATTGCCCCCTCTCTTAATGCCCCCCTCTTCTCACACTCTCTCTTTCACAGGCCCCACTACGCTGTCCTGGGGCAGGTGCCAGACACAGATATTTACAGAGATGTGGCAGAGTACTCAGAAGTGAGTGGCAGGGGCTAAGCCAGAGGATGGCGTGGATGGGGTAGGACAGAGGCAGACGGGGCCATCCCTTATCAGGTCCTTGCGTACTGGGCAAGGACACGGGGGTGGGGCACTAAGGGTGCTTTGGTCCTTGGAATTTCAAGGGAGGAATTTGGGTCTCTGACCCCCATACTCAGAGTATGGGCCTTAGGGCCTGGGGGAGGAGTCTGTCTTAGAGGCAGCAGTACAAGCCCCATCCCGCAGAGTAGCCCTGGGTCAGGAATGTAGAGGGGCAGGATCTGGGGCACAAAGATGTAGGGGAGGCTGTTTGCTGACCTGATCAGTGGGGTTACTGAATCTCCGTCCTTTACCTCCTGAGAAGTCTCACGTCAAGCCCTGGGAACAGAAGTGGGGGCTCTGGAATAAAACGAGCTCATTTTCCCTGATGGAGCCTTGAAGGCTGAGCATAGTATGATGAGGCAGAGTGAGGGAAGGACATGAGTGGAGAAGCTCAGCTGGATGGAAGGGGAGGTGGGGGGTGGCGCAGGGACATTGTTCAGGCCCAAAGGCCGAGCAGAGACCTGGAGTGTCCTGAGCAGGGTGGGAGCCGGGGAAGGCTTGGCTGGGCTGGCAGTTGAGGAGGGTCTCTCTGTCCACATACAGAAAACAGACCCCAGTGCTGGGGTTGGAGACCCAAGGGGAAGCTAAGAGCCATTGAAACCTGGCCTGGGTATTGGCAGAAGGACAGGGGAGATGGGGTGGGAGAGGTTCAGGATGCCCTGGAGGAAGAAGCAGCAGCTCTGACAGGCCCAGCTGAGGGGTCAGGATGACCCCACCAGCTCCTGGGAGGGCATGGCCTACAGGCCGGGCCTCTGTTGGCTGGGAAGCAGAGGGTTGATGATGGCAGGTACCGGGGTACACAGGGGAGGAAAGAAAGAGAGCAAGATGCAGCTAGGAGAGACGAGGGCTCAGCCACCCCCAACCTGACCTATCCCCAGGCCAGGGAGGTCCCGGGCGTGAAGGTCTTCCGCTCCTCGGCCACCATGTACTTTGCCAACGCTGAGCTCTACAGTGACACGCTGAAGCAGAGGGTGAGGCCTGGGGTCCACAGGGGGAGGGGCAGAGGGTCTCTCACCTCCCCAGTGTCCACATCCCCTGCCCTGCCCTTTGCTCTAGTGCGGTGTGAACGTGGACCACCTCATCTCCCAAAAGAAGAAACTGCTCAGGAAGCAGGAGCTAAAGCTGAAGCGACTTCAGAAAGAGAATAAGCTCCCGAAACAGGCAGGGGCCCTTCTGACCCCACCCGGCCTTTCTCCCAGCCTCCTGGCTTCTCACCCTCATTCTTCATCCCTCCTCCTCTCTCCCTGATGCCCCCAGTGACCCTGCAGGTCAGGGTTCTGCGGGCAGTCTTGTTTTTCTCCTGCCTCCTAAGCCAATGGTGGCGTTAACCATCACAGTCCTCTTTCCAAAGTAGGTCAGAACCCCACAGCCTTCAGCCTGGCTGCCCTGGGTCCCAAGCTTCAGCTCCTAGTCCACCTGCCTGCCCAAAGCCAGGGTACGACACCAGACCTGCGTGGCCTGGTTGTCATATGACAGCTGGGACACCTCTTTCCTGGCCTAGGCTGCCGCCTCCAAGGGCACTTCCATTTCCATCAATGTCAACACCGGTGTCACAGACATTGAGAGCAACGATGTGGAGGGCTCCAAGGCCAAGGTGAGGCTGGAGGTGGGAGAGGGGCCAACCATGAGCTGCAGGGATGAGAGTGCCCATGTGTGGAGTGGAGTGATGGATCAGGTGCTCTACAGGGAGATCTCTAGTGATATGCCATAGAATTCTGCTTGTGGCTCTCTGGTCTGTAATCTGAGGCCTAGCCAAAGACCTTGAATTTGTGAATTCTACAAGACCCTGCAGTCTGTATTCATGGGCAGAGGGAAGGGATTGGGCATGTGGGAAAAATCTGGGATCAAAGGGGACATGAATCTCAATTAGAGTCTCAGGCAGGACTTCCCTGGCAGGCCAGTGGTTAAGACTCTACGCTCCCAGTGCAGGGGCCATGGGTTCCATCCTTGGTCAGGGAAGTTTCACATGCTGTGCGGCACCCCCCTCCCCACAAAAAAGACTCAGGCAGGGTGCCAGGATATCTGTGTGTGCCCGTGTGTCCGTGTGTCTCTTTTGGTTTGTCCCCATCCTCAGTCAGTCACTCTGGCTGACTGAGGATGGGGTGTGGTCTCTGATGCCCTTCCTTCTTAAGTGTCCCTATTTAAGTATGGGCCCAGGAAGTAACAGAGCAGTAGATGCATGTCTGTGTGTGCTCCCGGAGTCTGGGCACCCTCCCTTGTGTGTCCCCATGTGTCCCTCCTGTCTTTACATACAGGCTCCCTGTCTCCATATCCTCATGTGTCCACTGCATGCCCCATATACGTGGCCGTTTACACGTCTGATCCTGTGTGTCTCTGCACGTCTGTGTATGTTCCCTGCCTTCACCCACCGTGGGCGGCCCTTGCAGTGTGTCTGGTTTCCCAGCAGGTGAGCGCAGGGACTGAGCTAGAGGATACAGCAGCCAGGGGTCAAGAAGATGCCAAGGCCCCAGACATGTCCTCACTGAAGACCCTGGGCCTGCCTCAGCCAGATTTCCACAGCCTCATCCTGGACCTGAGTTCCCTTTCCTTCGTGGACACTGTGTGTCTCAAGAGCTTGAAGAATGTAAGGGGCTGGGGGCACCCCTAAGAAGGGCCTTGGGGGAGGACAAGGCCCTTCAGCCCTGACCCCATAACTAGCTCCAAGAGCCCTCTGAGCCTAACCCCCAACCCTCTGAGCTCCCCCTCTGAACTCCCTTCCCCCCCAGCCTGCCCAAGTGCCCCTTCGGAGCCCCTGAGCCTCCCTCTGAGTCTGGCCCCCTTTTCTGCTGCAGATTTTCCGTGACTTCCGGGAGATCGAGGTGGAGGTGTACATGGCCGCCTGCCACTGTGCGTGGGGTGGACACAGCAAGAGCAGTCCGGGGAGGGGGTGGGGATTCTGTCCAAGGAATCTTCCAGGCAGCACAAGGAAAAAGTCTTTCTCTGAAACTGGAGGTCAGAGGTGTCCTGGGAGGGAGGGGTCAAGGGTCAAGAGTTGGGGTTTAGCCATAAGCCTCAGGGGTGGTGGTCAGGGTGACATTCCGCCAGTGCCTGGGTGTTCCTGGGGGTTCTGCGGGTCAGGGGAGACCAACTCCTTGTCTACAGCTCCCGTGGTCACGCAGCTTGAGGCGGGGCACTTCTTCGATGCATCTATCACCAAGCAGCATCTCTTTGCCTCTGTCCACGATGCTGTCATCTTTGCACTCCAACACCAAAGGTCCAGCCCCGTCAACCCTGTTTTGGTGAGCTGACCTCTGTTGCTGAGCTCTGTTTGTTTATCTACTGCTTGTCCCATCCTGACCCCATTTCCAGGAAGTCCACCCTTCCTGGATGGCTCTGATTAGCTCTGCCCCCAGTAGATCCACTGCCTTCCCCTCCTGCCTTTAGAGGAAGCTGCTCCTGGGGGAGGGGGTAGTACGTGTCCTTCAGAAACTGACAGGAGCCTCTCCTTCTCTCCCTGCCCAGGTTACCAAACTCTGACCGTGCTGCCACCCTGCCTGAGACTGCCCACCTCTGGAGGTTGCGACCGGTTACCCGTGAGGACCCCCTACCCCTGGGCTGCCTCCAGATGTCACCCAGGAGTCCCCTCCGTACGCACACACATAACTCAGGGATGGAGGTTCTGGGACTCCAAGTTCAGTGCTCTAGGCCTGGGATAAGGCACTGGCCAAGTTGGAGGAGCATGCATGTTTTTAGTCTCAGGAATAAAGATTTGTTTGCCCAATGCCAGGCTCTGCTGTGGCTTGGTGGGGCCTTGGCAGGGGCAAGGGTATAGTCCATAGCCCTGGCTCCTGACCCTTCTTGTGCCCCAAAGTGGGAATTGGGGTTGGAAGCTGGGGGGAAATTTCGGGGAGGGCAGGGTCAGGCAGGGGGAGTGTGGAGCAGGAGGGAGAGCTTCGGGGCTAGGCCCAGGGAGGGGGGCGTCCCAGGTCCAAGTTCCTCCCCAGCCAGGCACAGCCCTCGGCACCTGTGTCCTCGGCTGTAAAATGGTTGGAATCAGAGCTGCTTCTCAGGAATGACCTGTTCTCAGGGACCCCTGATGAGGTGCAGGCAGGCCTGGCGCTACTGGGCAGCCCCTGGAGGGTGTGGTGTGAACACCTGAGCAACCAGCTGAGGAAGCACAGGGTATTCACAGGTGTTGCCGGTCTGCACTGAGAAGTAAGAATATGGGAATTCCGTGGCAGTCTAGTGGTTAGGACTCAACGCTTTCACTGTCAAGGGTGAGGGTTCGATCGATCCCTGGTTGGGGAACTAAGATCCCACAAGCAGCACGGTGCAGCCAGAAGAAAAAAGAAAAGAAAAGAAAGGAAAGAATGTGCATGATTGATTTACTTGGGAAAAATGCTTATTTGTATAATTAGATCACCTGGGCTTTGCAGGTCACCGTCAGCCAAGAACCACGTGTTGATTTCTACCATAAAACACCAACATCTGGGCATGTGGCCCAGTGGGCAGCAATGGGCCTTCAGGCCAGCTAATACTGAGTGACTGGAGGCCAGGGTGGGGGGGGTCGAACCTTTCTGGGCCTCCGTATCCTCATCAGGAGAGCAGAAATGGTAATAGTACCCACTTCATGGGTTCCTCAATGAATATTAAATGAGTAAATGCCACAAACAGCTTGCAACAGTGCTGGGCTCGTGTCACCTGCCAAAACAAGTGAGCCTGCCATTCGCAGGTCCCGACCAGGTCCTGGGCTCTGTGCTGGACCAGTGGACAGAGGCTGTCCTGCCCTGCAAGTCACAGAGGCACCCCTTGCCTGGCTGTTTCTGTCCTGGCCTGTGTCACTGCCCTGCTCTGTGTTCGCAAATCATCTGTCCTTTCCCCACCCCCAAAACCTTGCCCAGGAAGTCAGGGCCCTTTGTCACACTGCCTCCAGACACCAGGAACAGCGCCGGGCACAAGGAAGTGCTTGATAAATACTGGTTAAGTGATCCTATGTACTGGAGTGGAAGGTAAACCTCAAACGTGAACTTGCAGATACAGGCAGACCTTGTTTCATTGCACTTCACCGATACTGTGTTTTTTACAAATTGAAAGTTTATGGCCACCCTGAGTCAATCAAGTCTTGGTGCCATTTTTCCAACATCATTTGCTCACTGCATGTCACTGTCACATTGTGGTAATTCTCAAAGTATTTCAAACTTTTTCATTATTATTATATTTGTTAGGATCTATGATCAGTGATCTTTGATGTTACTACTGTGACTCGCTGAAGGCTCAGATGATGGTTAGCAATTTTTAGCAATAAAGTGTTTTTTTAAATTAAGGTATGTACTTTTTTTTAGACATAATGCTACTGCACGCTTAATAGACTACAGTGTAGTGTAAACATAACTTTTATATGCACCGGGAAACTGAAAAATTTGTGCAACTCGCTTTATTGTGGTGGTCTAGAACCGAAGCACAGTATCTCCAAGGTATACCTGTACTTGGAAATGCTTTGAAGAAAATGAAACAGGGTCAGGAATTCCCTGGCAGTCCAGTGGTTAAGACTCTGCACTTCCATTGCAGGGCACACGGATTCAATCCCTGGCTGGGGAACTAAGATCCCACATGCCACAATGCGGCCAAATAAATAAATAAAACAGGGTCACGTGAAAGAGAAGGGACTGTGTTACCCAGGATGGTCATGGGAGGGAGACTCAGGGAGCAGGTGACACTTGAGCTGAAATGCAGCTGTGAGAGTTCTCTTTCTAGGACAGTGCTCCTAGTGTAGGGAACAGCAGGTGTGTTCAAGGAACACCAGGGAGGCCTACAAGAGGCAGGAGGGGAGACCAGAGCACAGAGCACCTCACAGGCCAGGGTGAGCCTTCAGGCTTTATTCAGAGTGCGCACCCACAGTTTTGAGTGCTCCCTGTGCTGCGATGTGGACCACGGGGCTGAGTCTGGGCATAGGGGAGCAGGGAGCAGCTCTGTGTGCTTAGCTTGGTTGGCCTGGCGTTGGTGCTGCCACTGGTGGAGAGCATGTTAGATGTATATTAGATGAGGAGGAGGGAGAGGGGGAAGGAAGCATTCCTTCATTCCTGGGCCCCAAGCCTGCCCTCCTCCCTGCCCTGGAATCCCACCCCACCCACCCCGCCCCATATTTTCTGGCCAGGCCACCCCTCCTGAAAGCCATGGGCCCAGCTGGAACCTACTGCCTCACCTGCCCCTGGGGGAGGAGTGTTTGCCCGTTGCCAGGCGCCCAGGTTCCGGCCCCTAGTACTGGCAGCAGCCATGCTGCACGCACAGTCCTTCCTGCCATGGCTGCTTCTGCTAGCGATGCCTGTCCGCACCCACACCTGGTCACGGCCCGTGTGGTACCAGGTGGGGCTGGACTTACAGCCCTGGGGGTGCCAGCCAAACAGCCTGGAGGGTTGCAAGGGCAGCCTGGGGTGTCCTGGCCATTGGATGGGCCTGGGGGTGAACCGCATCTACCCAGTGGCTGGGGTCACCGTCGCCACTACCATGATGCTGATGCTCAGCCGTGCGGTGATGCAACGGCGGCGCTCACAGGCCACTAAGAGTGAGGTGAGCATGGCACTGCTCTGTCCCCACAGCCTCCTACTTCTGTTCATACCCAATGAGCTCATAATTCTCTACCCATCCTCCCACTCATGTCTTCTGGGCCTCCTGCTGCCCCTCCCCCATCACTCACACCCCAGGGTCCCTACATCTGTCCACACCCAACAGTCCCTGCATTTCCCATGGGTAGTACCCTGCCCCATCCTCCCTCTTTAATATCCCTATTCCTCATCCAGCCTCCATGGGCCCCATGACCATACTAGGCCACAACAGACCCTCCACGATCCTCCATCACCCTAAGTCCCCTTTCCCACCACACCTCTGTCCTGTTCCTCTGTTCTCACTCCTGCCTTTTTGTCCTATCCTCAGCATCCGCAGGTGACGGCTAGCCCCTGTGCACCCTGGAAACGACGGGCCCCGATCTCAGACCGTGCCCTACTCCGTGGGGTCCTGCATATGCTGGATGCCCTCCTGGTCCATATTGAGGGCCATCTGCAGCGTCTAGCCACCCAGCAGCGAACCCAAATAAAGGGGACTCCTGCCCAGAGCGGGTGACCCAACATACTCCTCTCTTTGCCTGGTGGCTTGTTGGGGCGGGGATGGCCTGAGGCTCTGGGCCAGGCTCAGGTCTGTGTGTCTTATTATCTCCAGGCCTGTCTGGACCCTGTGCCCCTTTTCTACTTTTAGAGCCAGCACACCCATCGAGGCCTCGGTGCCCATCAATGGCTGGGCAGGTGGGGCCCAGGCTGGCTCACCCTGCTCCATTGCCCACACCAACTGACCCCTCCTCTCTAGGGATCCCACTCATAAATACAACTGCTCCTCTGGGGCTCCTCAGGGGCCCCCAGTGTGGTGGGAGAAGACTTGGCCATCAGGGCAGATGTGGGTGGTCCAGAGAGGGCAGCCCAGAGGTGACCACCTGGCTGAGTCAGGAGCTAGGGCTCCTGGTTGAGCCTGCGGGGCCTGAGCTGGGGCTGGGGGTAGAGGGAGGGCCCCGGCTGCCTTCATCTTTGTGACATCTCAAACATGCTTTGGCACCTAAGTGGCCCTTGCTCTAAAGCCCCTGGAAGTGGGACAAGGGCTGAACCTCCCCAAAGGGGCCTTCACCTGCTTCCTCCCTTCCTTCTACCATAGGCATCAGGATCTGCTGATGAACAGAACAGGCTCCTCCCTCACCCACTCACAAATAGGGGAGGGTAGAGGTGGTGATGAAGCAGACTCAAAAACTCAATTCCTCTGCAGAGAGTTGTGCTGAGCCAGTTGGAGTAGGGCAGGTGTGGGCTGACTGCTGGGACCTGAAGGGTGAGTGGGGTGATGAGAGGAGGGGGAGAGTGCTCCAGCCAGAAGGATATGCACATACAAGGGCCAGGTGGGGAAAGAGACCTTGACCTGTTCCATGAACTATAAGATGGTCAGGATTTCAGGGAAAAGAAGGAATTCTGGAACACAGGAGAGGGCAGGCTGGGAAGAGACAGGAGTTGGTGTCTCCTAGGGAGGCTGTGGTAGGCAGGAGAACGGCCCTCAAGATGTCCTTGGAGTCTGTGAATATTTTACAGTACATGGCAAAGAGGATTTTGCAGATGGAATTAAGTGAAAGACATTAAAATGGGAAGATTATTCTGGATTATTTTGGTGGGCCCAGTGTAATTTCATGAGCCCTTAAAAGTGGAAGAGGAGGGCAGGAGAGTTGGTCGGATTCAAAGTGTGAGAGGTACTAATAATCCTCTGCTGCTGGCTTTGAAGGTGGTAGAAGAGATCTTCCACCACCCAAAGATCCAAGGAATTCAGATGGCCTCTAGAAGCTGGGAATGACCCTTGGGTGATAGCCAGCAAGAAAACAGAAACCTCAGTCCTTCAACCACTATGATCTAACTTCTGCCAATAAACTGAATGACCAAGGACACATTCTCCCCTAGAACCTCCAGAAAGGACCACAGCCCTGCTAATGTCTTGATTTTAGCCCAATGACATCCATGTTGGATTTTGGGCCTACAGAACTGTGAGATAATAAATTTGTTTTGTTCTAAGCCATTAAGTCTGTGGTGATTTGTTATGGCAGCAATAGAAAACTACTAAGTATTGGTATCAAGAGTGAGAGGTACTGCTGTTAACAAATCCTAAAAATGTGGAAATGGCTTTGGAATTGGGCAGTGAGCAAAGTCTGGAAGAATGTCAGGGAGCATAACAGAAAAAGCCAAAACTACCTTCAAACAACTGTTAGCAGAAATTTGGACATTAAGAATGCTGCCATTGAGGGCTCAGAAGAAAATTAGGAACATGTTATTGGAAACCAGGAGTAAAAGGAATCTTTGTTAAATAGTTGTAGGAAGCTTAGTGGAATCATAACCCGTATTTGGATGGAAAGCAGAACTTGTAAATGATGAACTTTAATATTTAGCAGAAAAAATTTCCAAGTGAAGTGCTGAAGGTGCCACCTGATTTCTTCTTGCTGAAAAACATTGCTGAAAGAAATTTTAAAAGACCTAAATAAATAGAAAGACATTCCATGTTCTTTGATTGGAGGACTTAATACTGTTAAAATGGCAATACTACCCAAAGTGGTCTACAGATTCAGTGTAATCCCAGTGAAAATCCCAATGGTGTTTTATAAGAGAAATAGAAAAACCCATCCTAAAATTTATATGGAATCTCAAGGGACCCTGAATAGCCAAAACGATCTTGGAAAAGAAGAACAAAGTTGGAGGACTCAAACTTTCTGATTTCCAAAATGTACTACAAAGGCACTGTAATCAAAACAGTGTGGTGCTGGCATAGGAATAGACATATAGACCAATGAAATAGAACAGAAAGCCCAGAAATAAACCTTCCCATATATATTCAGTTGATTTTCAATAAGAGTGCAAAGACCATTTAATGGGGAAAAGATAGTCTTTTCAAAAAATGGTGCTGAGAAAACTGAATATCCACATGCAAAAGAATGAAGTTGGACCCTTACCTTACATCATATACAAAATTAAGTAAAATGGATCAAAGATTTAAATTTAAAAGTTAAAACTATAAAACTTTTAGAAGAAAACATAGATGGAAATCTTCATAATCTTGGAGAAGGCAATGATTTCTTAAGTATGACATTAAAAGAACAGGTAACAAAAGAAAAAATAGATAAATTGTACTTCATCAAAATAAAAAATTTGTGCATCATAGAACACTATTAAGAGAGTAAAAAGACAGCTCACAAAATGGAAGAAAATATTTGCAAATCATATATCTAAGGAGGGACTAATATCCAGAATACCTAAAGAATTCCTACAACTCAACAACAAAAAAACAAACAAATTCAAAAATGGGCAAAGGACTTGAACAGACATTGTCTAAAGAAGATATACAAATGGCCAATAACCACATGAAAATATGCTTAACATCACTAGTCATTATGGAAATACAAATCAAAACCACGAGATATCATGTCACCCCCATTAGGATGGCTATTGGAGAATAACAAATATTGGTGGGAATGTAGAGAAATTAGAACACTTTTGCATTGCTGGCAGGAATGTAAAATGGTACAGCCACTACAGAAAACTGCTTGGTGGTTCCTCAAAAAGCTAAAAATATAATTACCATATGATCCAGCAATTCCCCTCCTAGGTAAATACCAAAATAATTGAAAGCAGCATCTCAAACAGATGCTTGTATGCCAGTGAGTGTTCATTGTAGCATTATTCACAATAGCCAAAAGGTAGAAACAGCCCATGTCCACCAACAGATAAATAGATAAACATCATGCTAAGTGAAATAAACCAACGATAAAAGGACAATGTTGAAAGATAAACTGAGGCGTGTTTAAAAATTTTAAGTTATTTGAGCAAAAATTGATTCAAATCAGGCACATCCAATCTAGCAGGTAGAAAAGAACTCCAAGGTGCTGAACAAAAATGAAAGATTTTGGGCTTCCCTGGTGGCTCAGTGGTTGAGAGTCCGCCTGCCGATGCAGGGGACACAGGTTCGTGCCCCGGTCCGGGAAGATCCCACATGCCGCGGAGCGGCTAGGCCCGTGAGCCACGGCCGCTGAGCCTGCATGTCCAGAGCCCGTGCTCCACAACGGGAGAGGCCACAACAGTGAGAGGCCTGCGTACCGCAAAAAAAAAAAAAAAAAAAAGAAAGAAAGATTTTGATAGGCAAAAGGGAGTGGGAACAAGGATACTATAGTAGGCAAAATAAGCAGGTTGTTTATTGCAAAGTTACTTTCCTTTAGGGGATGTCACAGTATAACAGGCAGATGACCTGATCAAATAGTGTTGATCAGGAGACTCCTGATAGACTGGTTTAAGATTCCATTTCTGGGAGAGCCCAACTAAAATTAAGACTTGGTTTGGTGGCATGGGGCTTAGCATAAGCGACTCTATTTTGGGCCTTTTATTTTTTTAACAACAAAACTCTATGATCCCAGTTATATGAGGTACCTAGAACAGTCAAGTTCATAGGGACAGAAAGTAGAATAGAGGTTGTCAGAGATTTGAGGAAGGGGGAAATGGCGAGTTATTGCTTAATGGATGTAGAATTTCTGTTTGAGATGAGGAAAAAGTTTTGAAAGTAGACTAGATAGTGATAATGGTTGCACAACTTTTTTTTTTTTTTTTTGGCTGCACTATGAGGCTTGCGGGATCTTAGTTCCCTGGCCAGGGATTGAACCCGGGCTCCAGCAGTGAAAGTGCTGAGTCCTAACCACTGGACTGCCAGGGAATTCCCTGCACGACATTTTGAATGTAATTAATACCACCGAACTGTATAATGTTAAGATGTAATAATGGTTAAGGTGCTAAATGTCATGTATATGTTAGCACAATTTAAAAACTAAAATTAAAATAAAAGAAAAAATATCTGGAAGAATAAGCTGAAGTGTATATCAAATATTGAGTGAGGAGAGTAAGGTGAGTGCCAGAGCCCTCTCAGGCAGCCTGCATGGACCTGCTTTTACAGTTTTGAGACTCTCTGGGGGGAATAAAGGGAGTCTCAGAGATGGATAGAGAAATGAGGCCTGGTCAAGAACTGTTACAAAATTCAGTTTGCAATTTAGGGGGAAAAAGGGTATTTTGGTCTCACCTCACCCCATAGGCCAAGTAAATTCCAGAAGATCAATGAGTCATCAAAGACTCTTGCCAAATCATTGCAATGACCACTGCTTGTACTTGACCTTTTAGCAGCATTTCCTTTTTGATCAATCTCTTGAAACATATCCGTCCCTGGGCATCTACCACATCACACTTCCTGGTTGTCTCATTGTCCTTCCCTTCTCACCCCAGGGTAGCAGTGGGGTGGGGAAAGGGGGGGTTAGGTAACTGGATTAGAAATTATTGGATTTGCTAAAAGATTGGGTGTGGATTTTGAGAGAGAAGAGTCAAGGATGACGCCTAGATTTCTAGCCTGAGCAATTTGGTTAACGGAAGTGTCATTTACTGAGATGAAGACAATTATGGGAGGAACAGGTTTGGGAGGAAAAGTAAAGAGTTCAAGTTTAGCATATTTTTTCCCCCCACCCCGGCCGTGCTGCACAGCATGCAGTATCTTAGTTCCCCAACCAGGGATCGAACCCGCGCCCCCTGCAGTTGAAGTGCGGAGTGCAAACCACTGGACCGCCAGGGAAGTCCCAGCTTTAGCATGTTTAATTGAGATGTACAGGGAGGTAGGACAAGAACAGGAGAGCATGGGAAACTAAAGGTGGAGAAGGGATGAGGCTCTAAGGAGGAAAAAGTGGCCAATCACTTTAAACAAGACCGAGCACTGGCCATTAGATTTAGCAACATGGAGCTCATTGGTTACCTTTACAGGTGTGGTTTTGGAGGAATGAATTGGGGATGGTATTGGAGTGGGTTTGGGAAAGAGTGGGAGGAGAGGAATTGGAGGCAGTGAGCTCTTTGGGGGAGCTCTGCTAGAAGGAAGGTGCACAATGCGCTGGTCACTGGAAGAGGTTGTGTCACAGGCAAGAGGAGTCTAAGGAGACATGACAACAAAATGGAATGTGGTATCCTGGATAGGATCCTAGAACGAAAAAGGATATTAGGTAAAAACTAAAACTAAGGGAATCTGAATAAACTATGGACTTCAGTTAATAATAACATGTCAATATTGGTTCATTAATTGTAACAAATGTATCACAATAAGGTAAGCTATTAATAGGAATAACTGTGCATGCCTGTACGTGGGCAGGGATATATGGGAAATTCTGTACCATCTGCTCAACTCTCCTGTAAATATAAGACGGTTCTAAAAACTAGTTTTTAAAAAACTAATTAGGAGATTCTATTTCACTTTATTTTTTCATGTCAAGATCATAACATAATTTTAGTTCACAAAATATCAGTGCACACTTAAGCATCTTCTGTCTGATTTTTATAAAAGAAAGTTTTGAGTGATATTTTGTAAGATCACAGAAAACCTCATATACCTGTAAAAGGAAGTACAGTTCAGAAATATGCTATTATTTCAAAAGCAACAAACATTTTTTGTAAAAAATTTATTTTTATTTTACTTTTTTATTTTTGGCTGAGACCCGCGGCTTGCAGGATCTTAGTTCCCCAACTAGGAATTGAAACCGGGCCACTGCAGTGAAAGCGCAGAGTCCTAACCACTGGACCGCCAAGGAATTCCCTAAAAATTTTCAATTATGTATTAAAATAACACAGAAGTGTAAAAATGGTAGCCTCTTTTCCCTTCCCCTGAATTCATTTTCTGTAAGTCACCTGAATGAGAGTTTAGAGTGAGTTCCTCTGGATTTTTTTCTATGTAGCCTATTAGAAAAAGCACTTCGTTTTGTTTTGTGTGTGTTTTGTTTTCCAAACAAGGAATCCTTTTCACAAATTAGTCTCTAAAACTGTTCCTTTTTTCTTAGCAATATATTGCTAAATTCTTCCCACGTCAACCGTCTGAACTTTCTCCATTCCTTTAAAGAGAAAACCGTGACTTTCAGCAGCAGCCTCGTAGTCCCAGGTTCCACCCTGGTGGTTTAGCCCTGGGGTTGCGATTGGCAAACATGCTGTGGCTGCGCTCCCCGCCCGCCCGGCCGCTCTGAGCACTCAGTGCAGTCGAGGCGCCCACTGTTCGCGAGAAACATCGCGCACTCTGCCCCCCACGCCACCACCACGGGTGAAGAGGCAAGATGGACTGGATCCAGAACAGACCCGCGCAAGACGATGACTAGCCAGATAGATTACTGCGCACTGTTACCCAGGGACGCGAAGACAAGAACCAACGACCAGCAGAGAATGAATATCCGCGGCGGCGTCCGCCAGGGAGCAGCCGAGCGCCAAGTCTGCGGTACTGCGCCTGCGCCTCGCGCGCCGCTGCGTCCACTCTACGCATGCGTGGCGCGGCCCAGCGTCCACTGGAGCCAGAAGATGGCGGCTTCCGCGGTTTGCCGGGCGGCCAGCGCCGGGACGCGAGTGCTGGTGCGCAGCCGCCGCTCGGTGAGGTGTCAGCGAGAGCGCAGAGCTATGGGGAGCGGGTCTTTGGAACGCAGACAGGGAGCGGGCTGTTAGCGGTGGCAGGTCGAGAATGGGGAGGTCGCGGGGTCAGGGCCATGGGAAGGTCACGGCCGAGGGCACGCATAGGAGTCTCGCGGCTGGCCTGGGGGCGGGGATGGGGATCCCACCGCAGGCCTGAGAGCTAAGGAGCGATCCTCCAATCTAATCCTCAGTCCTGGTCGCCTCTTTCCAGCAGCCGGCCCTGCTGAGGTCGCCTGTCTTGCGGGGCATCGCCACCTACGCCCAGGCCCTGCAGAGCGTGCCGGAGACGCAGGTCAGCCAGCTGGACAACGGGCTGCGAGTGGCCTCGGAGCAGTCCTCCCAGCCTACCTGCACGGTGAGTGGGTCCGGTGTCGGGAGTGCACCTCAATATTGGGCATGGTCTCCTTTCCCAAGTCGGGGTGTGACCTTGGGCTCAAGTGCTCTGTGGTTTGGATCAGACTCCTCCCAGCCACCTCAGGATTGACCCTCCTACCCCAATCCCTACCCTAGCCACGCCTTGACTTCTTGGGGGCAATCCTCACCGTACCCAACACTTACTTAGCGTGTGATGCTTGCCAATCAGGAGGCCAAGTCTTTTTTCAGCTTTTTCTTCAGCAGCCCATATGAGAGAAGTGATCCTTCAATGAGGAAAATGGGGTTCAGAGACATTAGGTGACTGCCAACCTCACGGCCCAAAGTCATAATCCTTTGCCTAGACTGGAAATGTATTGCAGAAGAAATCAACTAGAAAATTCCAGTTAAATGGATAATTTTCCTCAAAATTCACTCAAAGATAGAAATCTTGGCTAGATAAACAGAGAAGATTCTCAAGAAGCGAACCGTCTCCTCCCCACCCCAAACTTCAAGTGCTTTTATTGGTAAATTCTTTCAGTTTTCCAGGAACAAATAATGTCCTGTGATATAAGTTGTTACTGAATACAACGAAAGGTGATGGGCAACTTCCTTATTACATGGCACCTGTATAAGCCTACCCACAGCCTGTTAAGAAACCTTGGTGGAGAATGCTGTATTTCGTGGACCCTAAGATGCTCTAGATTGTAAGGAGCATCACTGTGCTCTAGGGGCAGGAAAAGAATGCTGCCAGTTATAATCAAAGGATACCATGGATTGTAAAATGTATCTTTCGAAGATGTTAGATGTGTAATAGATGTTCATGTAAAGAATTTATGACGTATGGTACGTGTATCAACATCTCTTAGGAAAGTAAATGTGAACATTTTAAGTCAGCTATGAAACAAATAGTAAATTAAAAGATTAGGTCTATGTCACCATGGGGGTGAGTAGTGTGGTTTGTGTTTCACAGCACACCAGGAGGCTGTTAAGAAAATTATAAGATTCTCTCGTTGGGTGCCAAGGAGACACTTGGCAGTGTTAGGTGTCGAGTTCTGTTTAAAACTTTTTTTAAAGTGTGAACGAAGGCTACTTATGATAAAGTGTTCAGTGTTTAAGCCAATAGCCTCTCCTTTAATGGCGAAAGGACACAATCACCAGAACAAAGGCAGGGTATAATTTTTAGGAAGGAGAAAAGAACTTGTTTTCAAATGATTAGTTGCTTGCCTAGAAGAAATAAAGAATCAACTGAAAAGTGAGGTTGAATTTAAGAATTTCCTGTGGTGATGGGACAGGTGAACATGCCTGGTTTGAAGCTTCCCTGCGAGTCTCGATAACCAGTCAGGAAATAGAGCAGGGAGGAGAGGTGATGCAGTGTGACTGCAGTCATTCAGCTGGTGCCCTGTGCCTCTAAGCACAGGGGTCCTGCTGAGAAGCTTTTCCCCAGCGTGGGACTGTGAGCCCCTGTCTGGGGCTTGTGCTGAGTCATGCAGGGTGGGGTGTAAGGGGGGCTGAGGTGGTTTGTTTGTTACCTTTGTTGGTGGTTTCTTGTCCAGGTGGGGGTGTGGATTGATGCTGGCAGCCGTTATGAGACTGAGAAGAACAACGGGGCAGGCTACTTTGTGGAGCATCTGGCTTTCAAGGTGAGGCTCCTAAAGTCCTGCATCTCCCCTGGGCTTAGGGCTTCCTGCTGTCCCTCCTGAGGATGCAGGTCAGAAAAGCCAGCCTCCTCAATTATGGGTTTTAGCAGGGTAGCGGGGGAAAGAGATCTCTGGATGGCTTTTCTGGGAGGAGTCACATGGACTTGGCCTCTTCTGAGTGAGCGCCTATCTGGTGAACCCCTGCACAAGGCCCCCAGAGCCAGAAAAACCCCAGGGAGCCATAGGAGCCCTGCTCTTCACCAGAGGCCAGGCCTGTGTTGTGTGCATGCACGGATATAGAATTGTGGATGTACACGTGCATTGTAACAAACCCACAGATTTAGTTTTTGTAAAACGCTGTGCATCTCTTGTTTATAGAAGTGAGTAGGAGCTTTCTTGAGGATGGGAACAGCTCCTAAGCCACCTCGTGTTCACATGGAGTGGAGACTGAGTTCTTAAATGAATGAAAAAAATGGAGAAGATACGGGATAGGTGGTGTTGTGGAGCAGGAATGGGCAGCTAGCCAGGTCCAGCATCACAGTTATGTGTGTCAGTCTCGACACATTGATACGTGTGTGTGTCATTGGATAGCAGCACTGCCATACACATGCACACATACGTACACACACACTGGACTAAGGTTGAGTCCTACAGAGGCCGTAGCACACACACAGAGTCGTATAAATGGTATGAGGGAGAGTGGGTAGTGGTAGCATCACCTGAGCACAGGTGTGAGCTTACCTGACCATGACTGTTAGTAAGAGGAGAGGGAGTGCTGGTAAGATCAGGCTGGTATGGGAGCTCTCAGTCAAATGCTATACCCCCTCTTGGTATGGGAGCTCTGGATTTCAGGTAACACTTGCTTTGTCCATGCCCTTCTTTCCTGGCCCCTGGATGTCTTCATTCTCTTGGTCCTCGATGCTGTGGCGTTGATTGGCTTAAGGCCTGCTAAGCACTTGGTGAGCACAGCCTCTGGGCTGTATAACCCCAGAGTCTTTGCTGAGGGAGATATCTGTGGACCAGTGGTCCTGCTGGGACTTTAGCCTGTGAGGATGGGGTCCTGGGCTCCCATGTGGCTCCTGATTTGTCCTGTTGATGTGTGGTTCCAGGGAACAAAGAATCGACCTGGCATTGCCTTGGAGAAGGAGGTAGAGAGCATGGGGGCCCATCTTAATGCCTACAGCACCCGGGAGCATACGGCTTACTACATCAAGGCACTGTCTAAGGACCTGCCAAAAGGTACGCTGGAGGATGGGACCGGGACACCAGTAGGACTCCAGGAGTGCAGAGGACAGGCACTCAGGAGCCCCTGGCCTGGCTGAAGAATGGGGTTACCCTTAGAGTATGGCCTTGCAACAAAGCAACCAGTGGTGTCAGGCTTGGGGTTTTGTCCTGTTACTGGTCACCAAACCTGTCCTTCTTGCATCCAGCTGTGGAGCTCCTGGCCGACATTGTGCAGAACTGCAGCCTAGAAGACTCCCAGGTTGAGAAGGAGCGTGATGTGATCCTGCAGGAGCTGCAGGAGAATGATGCATCTATGCGGGACGTGGTCTTTGACTACCTGCATGCCACGGCATTCCAGGGCACACCTCTAGCCCAGGCCGTGGAGGGGTCCAATGAGAACGTCAGGTGAGTGTTGGCTGGTCTGGGGTGGAATTCGTCCCCTCATTCTGGCATGGCCAGGCCATGTCCACATGAGTTTGTTTTTAGTTGATCTGCTGTCTGTGCTGTTTATTTTCCTAATTCACACAACTGGAGACATTTTTTATGTTGCCACATGGTCCCTGTGAGTCTTTTTTAACACCTGTGTGGTTTTCACTTGAATTTCGGGCTTTGCTTTAGGGTACGTTTCCATGCGTGTCCTGCCAGCCTGAGGGAGGGTGCTCTGGGTATCCCTCCACATGGCTTCTTGTCCTCTGGTGGGATGAGCTCTGCTGTTGCCCCTCAAGAGCCCCCACCGTCAGTTCTCACCCTCCTCAGAGGGGACTACAAGCCTGTCCTGAGGTGGGATGTGAGGGGGGCCCAGTGAGGGCTGCCCTCTGGGCCCCAGAGTGGTGGGTGACAGAAATGGGGCAAGGACCAATTGATGTGTGGGGTCCTGCTTTCCAGAGAAGCCATGTCTCCTGGTCTGTCTCCTCAGCCCCGTTTTGTGTGACCCAGATCATTCTGGTTTGGGAGCGGTGTTGACCAATTGGCTGTATGTCTTGCAGGAAGCTGTCTCGGGCAGACCTGACTGAGTACCTCAGCCGGCATTACAAGGCCTCTCGAATGGTTTTAGCAGCAGCTGGAGGTGAGCGATGGGCTCGTTGAAGCCCTGTGGTAATAGGGGGGTGGGCTGTGGCCTTGGTTACCAGGGCCAAGTCTCCTGGTTCTGACCATAGGGATCTTCCACTCCTGGGGACACTGTTCCCACCCTGTCCTTGAGGGGAGTGACTTCTCTTCCATGCTTTTAGAGGTGGGGTGGGATTCTTCTCTGCCACCACCACTGAAACTGGCCGCCCAGGGATGCTACTCCGCTCTTCAGTACAGGCCTCAGTTGGGCTGTTGGCCTCTCCAGGCCTCAGGGTTTTCTCAGTCCCACCTGGTCGTAGGAGATCCAGGTTGTAGGCTGGTGGGAGATTCAAGCCCTCAGGCCTGTTTCTCTTGGCCTTGTCAGTGGGCAAACCAGACATTGCATGACAGGTGGGAAGTGCCTTGAAAGGAAAGCATACAGTGGTTGGGGGACTTTAATGGGGGACTCAGTTAGAGGGTAGGGAGGTGGTTTGTTTGTTTGTTTGAATTGGGAGGTGCTTTTGAAGCATGTGTCATTTGAACAGAGGCTTAAAGAGAGGTGGGATTTAATTCAGTGGGGAGTGGGAGGTCTGTGCAGAGGGGAAGAGCAGTGTCCCGGGCTGGTGTGTTTTGAGGCTTGCTCTGCTGCCATGTAGGGGCCAGAGCGGAAGTGGGCAGGCGCAGGGAGTGCTTGCTGCAGGTGCCTGGTGCGGGACGGTAGGAGCTGGGAGAGAAGTGCGGGGACTCAGGGTGGCTTTTTAGGTAGACACCTGACAGAGGAGGGGATGTGGCGGGGAGGGGACGGGAGCAGGGCCAGGGTGCTTTCCCAGCTTAGGTCGTGACAGCTGACTGGGCAAGAAAAATTGATAGGAAGAACATGATTGGTGGCCTTGGGGCCAGTGAACCTCGGGACCAAGAGCAGTCTGAGCTACTGACACATCAGACTTTGTTGAGTCCAACAGGATCTGAGCTCAGGGAAGGAAAGAATAAAAGGCAGAGGCACCTAGAAGGCTGTACCTGGGGGAGGCTGCTTACTACCACAGCGCCCACTGGTCAAGGCGCTATGGCAGCAAAGGCCTCCTCTTGTAGAGGTGAGGTCCAGGAGGGGTCCTGAGGCGTGAGTTTGTAACGTTACTGGTAAACGTCCCCAGCTCTCAGGGGACCCCGGAGCTAGTCACAGCCCTGCATAGCACCTCTTTGTGCCCTCTCACCTGCCAGCCCCCATAGGATCTGCTTGAGGAAGGGCCAGAGGGAGAAGGCAGGGCAGGTGGCCTTATGCCCAGGGAGTACCAGTCTTGTCCTTGGTGCTGGTGGGAATGTGTTACATAGGAACCCATTTTTAAGCTCAGCATGCTGCTGCTTCCCTGTGGCTGAGGTGATGGAAGCTGTTTGACCCTGAGGTGCCTGCCCTGCCCATGAGATAGGGTGTGTCTGTGAAGGGTCCTCTTTCCTCACCTTGTCCTGATGTCATGTCTTCCTTTTGGTGTTTCCCACCAAGGCAGGACATGGGGTCCTCTGCTTGTGTGTGATCTCCCCTACCCTGTGCCTTGGGCCCTGGCTGGCCAGTAACTCTGCTGTCTGTCTTGGCAGGGGTGGAGCACCGGCAGCTGCTAGACCTCGCCCAGAAGCATTTCTGCAGCCTCTCTGGGACATACACTGAAGACGCTGTGCCCACTCTCACTCCCTGCCGCTTCACTGGCAGCGAGGTGGGCTGCTTGGTGGGCGGGGGTAGTGTCCTCAGCTGGGACCTCTTGGGGGCACCCTCACGTGCATGGCTATCTTCATGACTCCGGAGATGCCTCGAGTTGGCCAGGTGTCCTGTGGCTGCTGCCTCACAGGCACACGTGTTCACACTTGGATGCACACTCTCCACCCACACTTGGCACCTTTGCTGGTCGCCTGGGAAATCTGGCTGGCCCTCAGCTTTGCCATGTACTGTTTCAGATCCGCCACCGTGATGATGCCCTGCCTTTGGCCCATGTGGCCATTGCAGTGGAGGGGCCTGGCTGGGCCAACCCGGACAATGTGGCCCTCCAGGTGGCCAATGCCATCATTGGCCACTATGACTGCACTTACGGTGGTGGCGCGGTGAGTGCCAGGGGTGGGCATGGGATGGGACCTTGTCTTCAGGGAAGAGAGGGAGCTGGGCTGTGGGCGCTTGTACTGTGGGGTTTGGGGTGTGGACTGCAGACAGGGGGGTGGGTGCTGACCACCCTCATCCCTGGTAGCACTTGTCCAGCCCACTGGCTGCAGTTGCTGCAACCAAGAAGCTGTGCCAGAGTTTCCAGACCTTCAACATCTGCTATGCAGAGACGGGGTTGCTGGGCGCACACTTCGTCTGCGACCACATGAGCATCGACGACATGATGTTCTTTCTACAGGGCCAGTGGTGAGTGGCAGCCTAGCGCTGCCAGGGAGGTGGGGAGGGAATAGGGCCCTTTGAGCAGGACCGTGGGAGGCTCAGAGACAGCACCGTCTCTCAGGATGAATCCCACCCCACCCCTGCTCTAGGATGCGCCTTTGCACCAGTGCCACAGAGAGCGAGGTGGTCCGGGGCAAAAACATTCTCAGAAATGCTCTGGTGTCTCATCTGATCGGTGAGTCCTGCAGCCCTGTGGCAAGGGGTAGAGTGCATACTGGCAGTGACAGTCCCAGTGTTCCTAACCAAGATTGGAAACGAAAACTTCGAAGGTCACACCATACCCCACCACCACCCCTCTCACAGGGGCCTGGGGTTTTAGGTACAGGTGTGGGTAGGCTAGACCAACAGCCCATGGATACAGTGACAGGTGGTTGTACAAGTGAGGGTTGTGGTCTAGGTCAGACCAAGGTCCAGGTCAGCCCAGAACGCTGGAGGTTCTGTGTGTACCGTGAAGCACTTCGGCAGCCTCTCTGGGACATATGCCGAGGACGCTGCGCCCACTCTCACTCCGTGCTGCTTCACCGGCAGCGAGGTGGGCTGCTTGGTGGGTGGGGGTAGTGCTCTCAGCCGTGGCTTCTTGGGGGCACCCTCGCATGCATGGCTTGGACCCACGTGGATTGGACCATGTGGACCTGTAAACTTCCCCCAACCCTTGCAGGCACCACTCCTGTTTGTGAGGACATTGGACGTAGTCTTCTGACGTATGGCCGCCGCATCCCCCTGGCTGAGTGGGAAAGCCGGATTGCGGTAACAAGGGCCCCTGGGAGAGGTTCTGGAGTCTTGGCCTGGCAGACTCCCAGAGGGTGGAGAGTTGAGGCAGTGCAGACTGCTCCTGTAGGCAACCCTGGTGTCCTAGGCAGCGTCACCTGCCTCGGTGGTGTAATTGGAGGGCAGGGCAGAGGCACTGATGGCTGTAGGGATGGGTGGGGCCTGAGGAAGTCTACAGCAGGGAGAGCCCTGCTGCATTTCCCCTTTTGGTTGAGGGGCAGCTCCATGGTACGTGTGGAAGATCTTGGTCGTCTGGATAATGTTGACTGGCAGAGGTGGTCCCCAGGTGCCTGTCACTCAGTGTGCCCTCTGCTTCATCCTGCAGGAGGTGGATGCCAGTATCTTGCGTGAGGTCTGCTCCAAGTACTTCTATGACCAGTGTCCAGCAGTGGCTGGATTGGGTGAGTGGCCTAGAAAGTCTGCTCTTTGTCCTTCGCAGTCTGTTGTCTTGGCCTCCCCTCTGCCTCTGCTCCCCCATCCCCCAGCTTTCACGGGGAGTAGCATGTTGAGGCCCCTGAGAGGCTCTGCCCAATAGCCTGGCTGCCAGGGAGTTCCTGCTCAGAAAACCTGTCCTAGCAGCTCCCTGACTCCCTGCCAAGGTGCCTCCATCAGTACCCCACACCTGCCAGGTAATGGACACCTCCATGTGTGGGGTGGAGCTCCAAAGGCCAGAGCATGAAGGGACAGGCTCAGCACCCCCTGGAGGAATGTTCTCTTCCCTCTTTCCACCCCAAGCCTGTCTTGTGCTGCTCTGGGCAGCTTTGGATGGGGTGCGGCGCAGGGCCAGGTGTCCCTGTACAGGCCAGGTACCTCACCCTGACGCCCCACCCTATCCCCACAGGGCCCATTGAACAGCTTCCAGATTATAACCGGATCCGTAGCGGCATGTTCTGGCTGCGCTTCTAGGCAGGAAACCTGTGCAGGCAAAAGGGCGGGGCCAGGATCTGTGGTCCCCCCAACCACAAACATACCACCTCAGTCCTTCAAACCTGTGCTGCAGATAACCACCAACCAATAAAGTCCTGTGTTGAGAACTGCTGCGTCCCTCTCTTGGCATTGGCATGGGGTCCACTGGGCAGTGGACTGGGGAGCAGGGACTTCCTCCCGGTTCTGCATCTCCTAGATCCTTCTGCCTTCCCACAGGCTGATGTGTCCTTAGCGAGGGGCAAGCGTGGGGCTGCAGCACAGAGGCCGGAAGCCTTTGATGCCTGCAGGGGGCTGAGGCCAGCTGTTTCCACTTAGCCACATGGGCGATGCTCTTAGCCAATCTGTCCCAAGAGTGAGGTGTGGGAGGCCATGGGAACTGCAGGCCCAGACTTTGCCCTGGTAGAGGTCCCAGCCTGGGAACTCAGGGGGCTCAGGTGGGAAGCCCCTTGCTGTGGGTCCTGTGCGGTCTCCCTCCGGTGGACCCTCGTACCCTAGACGGACCAGGAGAGGCCAAGGAATGTCCCTGAGGGAGCCTCCTTCATATGTTTACTCTGGATTCTGGGAGGAGGATAGCCTGGGGCATAGTGTTCCCATTTGGTTTCTAACTGCTGCCTGGACAGGCAAGGCAAGAATCCTTTGCCTTGATTTGCCGCTGACTCAGGCTCCAAGAATATTCCTGAGCTCAGTGGGGCCTGAGCCCCCTCCCTAGACTTGGTCTGTCCCAGGCAAGTCTGAGCTGCTGGCCTGGCAGTCCCCTCCTCATCTCCCTGAGGACCTGGTGGAGCTCTCAACTGTCTAGTCCCCCTGCCACCTTTGGGCTCTGGTCCCCAAGGCAGGTGGGCAGGTGGGCCCTTCTTCCTGTGCCCCCCAACCCTTCCACAGTCAGGTTCCCTGGGATCCCAGTGGGGGAATGGAAGTGTGGGGCCCAATTTTGCTGTGAGGGAGGTGCTGCTGGCACTTGTGGACAGGGCTCTGGGACAGGGTTTCTTGAGAAGATGGCTATTCAGAAGTGCCCCAGCATCCCAGCCTTGCAGTGGCCAAAACAGCCCTCAGTTTGCTCCCACTCCACCCCAGTGCTTTTCCCTTCAGCTCTGTTTGTTGCCACAAGTTGTCAATTAGGAAATAACTGTCAAGTGCTTTCTAGAACCCAAGGCTGGGGGACTCAGATCATCCTACTTTGTGAACAGCTGGAGAGAAGCTGCTGGACAGTACAGAACCCTGACAGGCCCACCCCTGAATGGTTATAGACACAGCATATCCAGGCTGGGGAACAGCAAGTGCCAAGCGTGTTGTCCCAAGTTTGAGCTCCTGGAGGATGGGGCTTGATTTCTCTGCTAAGGCCAGGCCTGACTCAAAGGCTACAGGTGTGCTGGACACAGAGTGCTCGAGCGGGTGACCTGGTCCTAACGGACCTTGCATGCCTAGCCAGGGAATTTGATCTTCACTTTGGAGGCGTGCTGGGGGAGGTGTATTGGAAGTTAACGGGAAGAGAAGTGACTTGCTCAGCTGAGAGTTAGCCTGGGGACTCAGGGTGGGTTTCTGTGCGGTTCTGGTGAGCAGCTCTGTGGCAGAGCAGATACCACAGCTATAGTAAGAGCTGGAGTGGGCTTTAGGGGACGCAGGCAGGGCAGCATCCCCAGCAGGGCTGGGGTACCACAGGGGAGGGGCAGGTTGGAGGAGGATGACCTGCTCAGCTTTGGCCATGGTTCTGAGAAATTTGGAGGTGTTCAAGACAGATGTGTGGGGCTGGAATCCCCAAAAGAGGCCCCAGTTGGAGACATGGTGCCATCCAGCAGAGGTGGTGACCGAAGCCAGAGGAGGAAGTGTCCAGGGGAGTGTGGGAGGGAGAAAGAAAACTCTAGGGCCCCAGTGTGTTTATGGAGGGAGCTGGTGTCTGGGGTTGGTCCCTAACTGTGCCTGCCAGGAGGCCACACCCCTGCTCATGAGCCTCCCCCGAGCGCCAGACCTGTGCTCATCCTCAACCTTGCTTCTGCCTCCAACAGCCTCTCGTAGCACGCTTTGAGTGACCCCCTCACAGCAGGCAGCCATTTCTTTTGGGGGACCCCTCGTGGTTCTGATGAGGTTTGCCTGAACACCCTCTCAGCTGGGCCTCCAGTCTCCCCTAAAGGCTAGACCCAAATGTGTATGTATGTCTGCACTGTATATGCCAGCTCTGCCCTGCTCTCACCCACCCTTGCTGTACAAGAAGAGGTGAGGGTCTTGCAGGCAGGGGCTGCCTCTGTAATGAGAGCACGACTGGTTCTCTGCAGCCCTCACGTGAAGGACAGATTTCAAAGGGTTGGGGGGTCCTGGGACATGGCTGAAGAGACCTTGACCTAGGGAAAAGGTTCTGGGCCCTGTGGATCACAGTGCTGTACTTCATGATAATTTGGGGCTGTCCCTGTAGCTCAAGCCTTATTGGACAATAGGAAAACAGGCAGTATGGATGGTTCTCACTGCCCCCAGCTCTGGCCATACCAGAGACCTGGCCATACCTAGAAGAGGACAAGGCAGACAAGTTTAACAGAAGTGCTGTCCCCTTTTGTCCCCCATTAGCCTGTGGAGCCCCAGGAGAGGCTGGGGGGCCAGGCACGTTGGAAGGGGCCCTATGGCAGTGGTGAGTCTAGAAGTATTCTCCAGGCTTAAAAAAAACAGGGGACCTGCTCTTGGGAGGATCTCTCTATCTCAGTATCAACCCCTATAATGAACACATACGTATATACAAAGAGTGTCCTTGGCCTGCAGTTGTGTTGAGGGGACTGTCCATAATCACAGAAGCCAGCTGAGGGAGACGGGCGGGAATTCAGCCTGGTTAAGGGAAGAGTGAGGAAGGAGTAGTTATGAAGGTGGACACCACAGGTGGACCTTGAGGGCCGTGAGGAAGGGAGGGAGGAGCCCAGGGTGACCTCTGGGCCTGGCAGAGATGATGGGTGGAAGGGGGTCTTCAAGAAGAGTAGGTTGGGGACTTTCCTGGTGGCACAGTGGTTAAGAATCTGCCTGCTGATGCAGGGGACACAGGTTCGAGCCCTGGTCCGGGAAGATCTCACATGCCACAGGGCAACTAAGCCCGTGTGCCACAACTACTGAGCCCGCATGCCACAACTACTGAAGCCCGCGCACCTAGAGCGCGAGCTCTGCAACAAGAGAAGCCACCACAATGAGAAGCCTACGCACTGCAACGAAGAGTAGCCCCCACTCACTGCAACTAGAGAAAGCCCATGCGCAGCAACGAAGACCCAATGCAGAAGAAGAGTAGGTTGGAGGAGGGGACTCTGAGGGGCCAAAATGAGAATGTGTGGGTAGGGGAGCCTGGCTGGAGCAGGACAGGCGCACCAGTGGGGGCATAGGCAGGAGGGGGTGGATTCCTGAGAGATGAGCTGTCACTGTCGGTGGTCCACCCTCCACACATGGATAACCCCTCCCTGGAGGCACAGCTGGATGGCATCTGCCTGGGGCTGGTTCAGAGCACAGCAAGGGGTCCAGGACACTGGGATGGACATGTCTGCATAAGTACAATACAGATTTTCTCCTCCTGGCTTGCCCTTCCAAAGTAGGGGTGGGCATTACTTGGATGCAGCCCAGTGGTGCCTTGTTTTCCCTGGCATGAGCCTAGAGCCCCTCATCTGTTGGGGGCTGCTCGGCCTGTTGAGGGGATTGGGGTGGGACACAGGAGACCCAACAGACAAAGGGATGGCTGAATCACAGGAGAGGCCAGCCTGGGACTCATGGCCTGAGGGCTTGTCTGGGTAGCCCAGTCGGAGGTGGGGGTGGGGTGGGGGGAGGGGGGTGGTGAGTCATCTCCAGCTGCATCTTCTACCCGACCAACATCCTGCTGCGTCTTTCATCCCCGGGAACCTGTCTGAAGTCTGGTCTCCAGCAGTCACTTCTAGTCTGTTTGACCTAAAGCAGCCAAGATCTCTGACCCTAGATGGGGTTGGAGAGGGATCCCTCAACATCCATCTGTAGAGAACCTCCTGGGGAAATCCCAGAAGCCACGGGAGGTGGGGGTCTTTACACTTAAGTGGAGTCAGATCATCGGTCCAGGGGAGGGGTGGCAGGGGCGGCGACTTCTGGGACGATGGGTGGGGGTGGGCCGCCTGGGTCCCCGCCCGCTGCTCCGCCCCCGGGATCAGGGACTTTTCTCTGCCGTGGCGGCGGGACTGCGGCAGCGGCTGGCGATCGGAGCCGGCGGACCGGCAGGCAAGACCGGGACTGGGGGTGGGAGAACGCTGGCCTCGGACCCGCCAAGGCTGAGGGACAGAGGCGGGGTCCTGGCTGACCGTTTCCCTCACCCAGGATGAGGCTGCGGCTCCTGGTGGCTGCGCTCTGCGCGGGGATCCTGGCAGGGGCTCCCCGAGTGTGGGCGCAGCACAGGGAGAGAGGTGGGTACGTCAGGGAAGGACCCCATCCAGGGCACTGCACCCTGCCACCCGCGACTCCACTCGACCTTCATCCTGGATCCCGCCTCCCACCCTCCTCGACTTATTCATTTCTCCTAATTCTCCCTGGACTCCCCAAACCCTCCGCGACCCACACTGCGTCTCCCAAATTGCATCCAGTTGTGCGTGGGTCCCCTACCCTATGTCACTCCGCGCTGGTCCCCAGACGCCAACCTCAGTCCCAGATCCACACCCGCTCCGGTGACTCTCCCTCCCCACTAGTCCTCCGCGTGAGACTCCGCTCCAGGCCCCACCTCTGCTGCCTCCACCGCTCCCAGGCCCAAGCCAGCCTGTGCCCGTTTGCACAGTGGATGAGGCCAACTCCCCTCCCCAGCCCCAGGGGACCACAGTGAGGGTAGGGGGTGGGTGGGCCCCAAGAAAAAATCGTGATCGCTTTTCCCTGCCCCAGTGAGCTGCACGCGCCTTTACGCCGCTGACATCGTGTTCCTACTCGACGGCTCCTCGTCCATTGGCCGAAGCAACTTCCGCGAAGTGAGGGGTTTCCTTGAGGGGCTGGTGCTGCCCTTCTCCGGGGCAGCCGGTGCACAGGGTGTGCGCTTCGCTGCCGTGCAGTACAGCGATGACCCACGGTGAGTGGCTCCCCACAGCTGGACCCACCAGAACCCCACCCCCAGAAAGAAGCAGAGAGCCCCCAAACCCCTAGGTTAGGCTTTAGGGAACCCAGAGGATCCCCCCTCCCACCAGCCAGGGCATCTTCTTAAGACAGAAGCAGGGATCTCCTAGGTACAGCCCTCACATCTGAGACCCCTTCTGAATAGGGCCTTGCCAAAGATAGGAGCTGTGTTTTCTGATCTAGAGATGGAGAGGCCTAGAAGGGGACCCATGACTTGAGATGCCCTGTGCCTGCTGGACTCTCCTTGTTCTAGCCTCCTGATGCCTTCAGCCTCTCTCACTCAGCAGAGGGCCTCCCTGTCTGGCCAGTGTCCACCTGCTTATAACTGGGCCCTTCTTCCTACCATTATTTAATTAACCAGACATCCTGGTACCTGAGCCTGGGAGCCCCAAGGGGTCCAGGCCTGCCCAGGCCCAGCCACAGGTGTGACACAGTTGGGTACCTAAGGAGTTTGTTAGCTTGGGAGCTTCAGAGATGGAAGGTAGGAATCACAGAACCAAGTGGACTCTCAAGGGGGCCTGATACAACCCTCACTGCAGAGGCCTCTTAGAGGCCAGGACCAGAAAAAGCCCTTACTCCTAGCCTGCTGCCACCCGCCTCCCCACAGGACAGAATTTGGCCTGGATGCGCTTGGCTCGGGAGGTGATGTGATCCGTGCAATCCGAGAGATCAGCTACAAGGGAGGCAACACACGCACAGGAGCTGCAATTCTCCACGTGGCTGACCGTGTCTTTCTGCCCCAGCTGGCCCGACCTGGTGTTCCCAAGGTGATCTCTCACCCTACCATGCCTTCCAAGGTGACCCCAAGTAAGTGTCTGAGGCAGTCCTGACTTGACCCTGCACCTGCCCCAGGTCTGCATCCTCATCACAGATGGGAAGTCCCAGGACCTGGTGGACACAGCTGCCCAGAGGCTGAAGGGGCAGGGAGTCAAGCTGTTTGCTGTGGGTGAGTACCAAGCTGGGGTGACAGGTCAGCTGGGGCAGGGATGAGTCAGAGGGCATGTGGGCAGCTGAGCCCTGATTGGGCATCACCTCAGGGATCAAGAATGCCGACCCTGAGGAACTGAAGCGAATCGCCTCACAGCCGACCAGTGATTTCTTCTTCTTCGTCAACGACTTCAACATCTTGAGGACGCTACTGCCTCTTGTTTCCCGGAGGGTGTGCACAAGTGCAGGTGGCGTGCCTGTGGCCTTGCCCTGTGAGTTCCTGCCCACCCTGACCTGGACCCTGACCCGAACCCCAACCTGGGAGTGCTGATTCCATCCCATGTGCTCCTGACCCTTGAGCCCGGTGCTGTACCATAAGTGCTGACCCCTGATCCTCTTGCCTGGTTGCCTGACTGCCCCTTTCCCAGCCAATGACTCAACCTCTGGTCCACGAGACCTGGTGCTGTCTGAGCCAGGCAGTCAATCCTTGAGAGTACAATGGACAGCGGCCAGTGGCCCTGTGACTGGCTACAAGATCCAGTACACGCCCCTGACGGGGCTGGGACAGCCACTGTCGAGTGAACGGCGGGAGGTAAGGATGTCAGCAGTGGTAGGTGGAGGGCTGGGGACTTAGCTGGCCAAGATGAAGTGACCTCTGACCCTGGGCAGGTGAGCGTCCCAGCAGGTGAGACCAGCATGAGGCTGCAGGGTCTCCGGCCACTGACTGAGTACCAAGTGACGGTGGTTGCCCTCTACGCCAACAGCATCGGGGAGGCCGTGAGTGGGACAGCTTGGACAAGTGAGCAGTTCTGCTAACCTCTGACCCTGCTCACCTAACCACCCATCCCAGTAACCCCTCCCCACTCTGGACTCACTAATCCCTGGTGGGACCTTCCCCTAGCTGCTCTGGAGGGACCGGAGCTGACCATCCAGAACACCACAGCCCACAGCCTCCTGGTAGCCTGGCGGGGTGTGCCAGGTGCCACTGGCTACCGCGTGACATGGCGGGTCTTCAGTGGTGAGTCAGAGGTGTGGGCTGAAGGAAGTCCCTGCACCTCAGACAGGACTGTAGGGTGCTGAGTCTGCAAGACCCACTGACCCCTCTGTGCCCCCCGTGCAGGTGGGGCCACGCAGCAGCAGGAGCTGGGCCCTGGGCAGGGGTCAGTGCTGCTGCGTGACCTGGAGCCTGGCACAGACTATGAGGTGACCGTGAGCACCCTGCTTGGCCGGAGCGTGGGGCCTGCCACCTCCCTGACTGCCCGCACCGGTGAGAGGGCTGGGTGCTTTCTTCAGGCTGGGTGGGCAGGCTGGCAGGGCACAGAGGCCACTGACCTCCCATGTGCCCTGGGCAGACACTTCTGTTGAGCAGACCCTGCGTCCCATCATCCTGGGCCCCACATCCATCCTTCTTTCCTGGAACTTGGTGCCTAAGGCCCGTGGCTACCGGCTGGAGTGGCGGCGTGAGAGTGGTCCGTGCGGGAGGGTGGGGTGGGCAGGCTGGGTCCAGACCTGGCCTCAGCTGGCCTGACCCTGTCATCTTGCAGGCTTGGAGGTGCCACAGAAGGTGGTGCTGCCCTCTGACGTGACCCGCTACCAGTTGGATGGGCTGCAGCCAGGCACTGAGTATCGCCTCACACTCTACACGCTGCTAGAGGGCCGCGAGGTGGCCACGCCTGCAACTGTGGTCCCCCCTGGTAAGGGCTCTGTGGGCCCGGCCAAGTGAGAGGGGAAGGTACAGGGGCCCCAGGCTGCCTCTCAGGCTGTACTGTCCAACAGGGCCAGAGCTGCCCGTGGGCCCTGTGACAGACCTACAGGCCACCGAGCTGCCTGGGCAGCGGGTGCGAGTGTCCTGGAGCCCAGTTCCCAGCGCCACCGAGTATCGGATCACCGTGCGCAGCATCCAGGGTGAGGGGGACACAGCAAGACCCGTACACACACTAAAGTTCCAGCCTTTCAAACCATTCCAGCCTTTCCAGCCCTTCTCCACTCCGGGGTCTCTACAGCCTCCTCCTCTCTCCTTGTCCATCCACCTCCCAAGACGACACTGAACCAGACCCCGTCACAGGGTCTGTCTGCTCCCTGCCCTGACCCTGCCTGTCTCTTCATCTGGATCTGTCTCCACTCCCTGCCCCACCTCCCTGGCCATGGCTTTCACCCTTCTCCACAACCACAAGCTCAACCCCCGCCCTTCTATAACCTTAGCTGTGACCACTGTTCTCCCATGTCCCCATCCAATACTGACTCCACCTCACTGTCTGTCGATGACCTGTCAACTCATGTCGCTGTCCGCTGACTTCTGACATCCTACATGTTATGTCCTTCTCCACTGACTCCTGTCATTATGTGTCCCCATTCATCACTGGCCCATCATCCTGTGTCGCTGTCCATCACTGACTCCTTTTACCCCTGTCCTTATCTCTCACACCGTTCCGTCCCATGTCCCATCCCTCACTGACCCTTTTCTTTTTTGTTTTTTTTAACATCTTTATTGGGGTTTAATTGCTTTACAATGGCGTGTTAGTTTCTGCTTTATAACAAAGTGAATCAGCTATACATATACATACGTCCCCATTCCCTCTTGCGTCTCCCTCCCTCCCACCCTCCCTATCCCACCCCTCTAGGTGGCCACAAAGCACCGAGCTGATCTCCCTGTGCTATGCGGTTGATTCCCACTAGCTATCTATTTTACATTTGGTAGTGTATATATGTCCATGCCACTCTCTCACTTTGTCCCAGCTCACCCTTCCCCCTCCCTGTGTCCTTAAGTCCATTCTCTATGTCTGCATCTTTATTCCTGTCCTGCCCCCACTGACCCTTTTCATCTTGTATCTCTGTCCATCACTGAGCACCTTCATCCCACATTCCCATCTCTCACTGACCCCTGCCTGCCTATCCTGCCTTCTCCCTTAGGGGTCGAGCGGAGCCTGGTGCTTCCTGGGAGTCAGACAGCTTTTGACTTGGATGACGTCCGGGCTGGGCTGAGCTACACAGTGCGGGTGTCAGCTCGAGTAGGCACCCGAGAGGGTGGTGCCAGCGTCCTCACTGTTCGCAGGGGTGAGCACTGCAGGAGGGCTGTGGGGGACAGCTGCCTGACTCACTCTGGTCCTGGTTTTGATCCCTGACCTCTATCTTTAATCCCCAGAGCCAGAAACCCCACTTGCCATCCCAGGGCTGCAGGTAGTGGCGTCAGACGCAACACGAGTGAGGGTGGCCTGGGGACCTGTGCCTGGAGCCAGTGGATTTCGGGTTAGCTGGAGGACAGACAATGGTCAGTGTGGGATGTGCGGGAGGGTTGCTGAAGGGAACGATCAGGGTATGGGGGACCAAGGGGCAGGCAGGAGCCATGCCAACATTTCTCTCTGACGTTAGGTCTGGAGTCCAGCAAGACATTGCCCTCAGAGTCTACTGCCACAGATATCATGGGGCTGAGACCTGGAACCTCCTACCAGGTGGCTGTGTCGGCATTGCGAGGGAGAGAGGAGGGCCCACCTGCAATCACCGTGGCTCGAACTGGTCAGGGCCTGACCCAGCCCCTTGGCTCTCTCTCTCCAGTGGCCCTTCAGACCCCCATGCCTTCCCTTTCAGACCCTTGCTTCTCCACAGAACTCCAGTCTCCCCCTTTAGATCCCCACTGCCTCCTCCCTCAGAGGCCCTGCTTCCCCCTTCAGTCTCCCTTGCCTCCTTTTAAGCCCCTGCCTTCTTCAGATTCCTCTGCCTGTCCCCTAACACCCTGCTCTTCTTGCCCTCAGATTTCCAGCACCTCATCTCTCAGACCCCATTGCCTTTTCTGCCAGACTTGACCATCTTCTTAGACTTACACTTTTCTTCTTTGTCAGACCCCCTCACTGCTTCCTAGTCCTCCGTCGGAACCCTATTACCTTCTCTGTCAGACCCTCTGGTCTCCCAGATTCCTGTCACCTGCCACCTCAGATTTCTACTATCCCCTCTGTCAGAACCCCCACTCCTTCCCCATCTGATCCATTCACTGCATCCGCTATCAAATCCTTGCCTCCCTTTAGACTCCCATTGCCTTCCTCTATTAGATGTCCCCCCCATCCCTCCCCCATCAGACCCTCCACTGCCTCTTCCATCAGACTCCCCATTGCCTCTCCCCACCAGACCCACTGGGCCCAGTGAAGACAGTCCGTGTTACTCAAGTCAGCAGCTCATCTGTCACCATCACCTGGAACAGGGTTCCTGGTGCCACAGGATACAGGGTCTCCTGGCACTCAGGCCACGGTGGGCACCAGGGGTTTGGGAAGGGACCAGAGGTTTTGGAGGTTGTCGGGGCAGGCCTGGGTGGAATGGGAGCAGGGGTTTCTTCGGGGTCCAGGTGGGACATTGGGGGGCAGAGTCTGGCTAGTCCTAGAGCTACCTTCATCCTCACTCCTAGGCCCAGAGAAATCCCAGTTGGTTTCTGGGGAGGCCACAGTGGCTGAGCTGGATGGGCTGGAGCCAGATACCGAGTACACAGTGCATGTGTGGGCCCGTATGGCTGGTGTGGATGGGACCCCTGCCTCTGTGGTTGTAAGGACTGGTAAGTGGACCCTGGCCATCTGCCAACCACATCTCATTGGCTACCCTGTCCTGCTGCGTATTCCTGACTGCTCCAGCTGCCTGCTCCATCACAGCTCTTCTCGTGACTTCTCTCCCCACACTGACGTACCCCACATTGACTAGGAGTCCACCCACAGTGACCTCCTGGCTGCTCCACACTGCCCACTCTGAGGCACTGATCTTTTCCCACTCAGAAGTTGCCTGCACTGACCCGTCCACAGTAACCTCATACTGACCTTCAGATAGACCTCCCTGCGTTGAACATGCCTGTTCTGCCACCCTGTTCTCTGCCCTGTTCTCTGCCAGTGGCCCCTGACCCTTTTCCCTGCGTCTTCCCCCAGACCCTCAGCCCGTGGGCAGTGTCTCGAAGCTGCAGATCCTCAATGCTTCCAGTGATGTTCTCCGGGTCACCTGGGTGGGGGTCACTGGAGCCACAGCTTACAGACTGGCCTGGGGCCGGAGCGAGGGTATGATTCCCTGACCCTGCCCTTGCCCTTCCTGGCTGGGATTGGCCCCTTTGGTCAGCCACCCCTATCCCTAACCGTTGCCCTATGCTCGCCTGGCCAGGTGGCCCCACGAGACAGGAGATGCTCCCAGGAAACACGGACTCCGCAGAGATACGGGGCCTTGAAGGCGGCGTCAGCTACTCAGTGAGAGTGACTGCACTTGTGGGGGACCGTGAGGGCGCACCTGTCTCCATTGTCGTCACCACGCGTAGGCAGAGCTCGGGCTGGCGCGAGCCTTGGATTGGTGCCCTGGACGGTTTGGGGGCGGGGTTTGTTCTCGGGAATGGAAGAGGGTCCAGGGATTGGTAGTGAACCTGTGGGGGCGGGGTCTTCGGGGGGAGGAGGGATGTAGCCTGGGATAGGCAGTGGGGCCTGTTGGGGGCGGTGCGTGTTCCAGGGTTGGTCTGGGATTGGCACAGAGATTAACTGGGGACGGAGCCTCCCTGATTTTTGTGCTTTCTCTCTAGCGCCTGAGGAGGCTCCACCAGCCCTGGAGACACTTCGTGTAGTGCAGCGAGGGGAGCACTCCCTGAGGCTACGCTGGCAGCCGGTGCCCGGGGCACGCGGCTTCCGTCTGCGTTGGCGACCTGAGGGTGAGATGTGCCCCCGGTAGGGAGGTTAGGGACCAATGGGGCGGGGTTGGGGGTGGGGTCGGTGAAATCAGTGAGAGTGGGCAGGGTCTGTCAGTGGGGGTCTGCGGATCGCTGAGGGTACCTGGTATCAGTCACCTAGCTGCGTGGGATCAATGAGGGTCAGTCGGGCAGGGTCAGGAGATCAGTCAGGAGGGTGGACCCCATCAGCAGGATCAGTCAGTGAGGCTGGTGGGGTCATTGTCAGTAAGGTTCGTGGGGGCTCAGTGAGGTGGGCATGTCCATAAATGCTGGTCTGTAGCATCCTCCTATGTGCCCCTGCCCCCCTCTCATGCCTGCCGCAGGTGGCCAGGAACAGTCCCAGGTCCTGGGGCCGGAACTCAGCAGCTACGAACTGGACGGGCTGGAGCCAGCGACCCACTACCGTATATGGCTGAGTGTCTTGGGGACAGCTGGAGAAGGGCCCCCCTCAGAAGTAACTGCATACACTGGTGTGCTCTTACCCCTACCGATGACCCACCCTGATTTCCTGTACCCCATGACCCTGAGTGACTCCTCCTGTAGCCCCCCCCTACCATTCCTGATCCGGGGTGATCCCAGCATGACCTCTGGTGACTTCCTTCACTAAGATGAATCTGCCCCAGGATCTCCTTAGATCTCTCTCCTCTGGGTTCTCGGGACACATACTCGGATCCCTAGTCTTTGATTCCTCCTTCAGAGTCACCTCGTGTCCCAAGCACTGAACTGCGTGTTGTAGACACCTCAGTCGACTCAGTGACTCTGGCCTGGACCCCGGTGTCTGGGGTATCCAGCTACATGCTATCCTGGCAGCCACTCAGAGGCCCTGGCCAAGGTGATGGGGAGGCCAGTGTTCGGGTGGGCTGGCAGTGGGGGCTCCATGGAGGGCCTCCTGTTTAACTGAGCTCTGTCCTCTGCAGAATTGCCTGGGACCTCACAGACACTTCCGGGGATCTCAAGCTCCCAGCAGGTGACAAGGCTAGAGCCTGGTGTCTCCTACATATTCTCCCTGACACCTGTCCGGGAGGGTGTACAGGGTCCTGAGGCCTCGGTCACACAGACCCCAGGTATGGTGGGCCCAGTGGGAGGGGCCCAAGAGAGTAGCTAGATGGGCTGACTGCTTCAGTAACTCAGCTCCCTTCCTGCAGTGTGTCCCCATGGCCTGATGGACGTGGTGTTCCTGCTGCATACCACTCGAGACAATGCTCATCGCGCAGAGGCTGTGAAGCGAGCCCTGGAGCGTCTGGTGTCTGCACTTGGGCCGCTTGGGCCACAGGCCATCCAGGTTTGGCCCCAGAGGCAGCCAGACTCCTACCTGTCCCTGCCCACCCCTGGTCCCACACCATTTCCCTGTCCCACCACTGGTCCAGGCTTTCTCCCTGCCCTTCCCCAGGCTCCAGATTGCCTCACTTGCTGGTTGGCTCCGTATCCTACCATCACTGCTGACCCCCTAATAGATCAGGTTTAGTTACACACCTTGGGCTCTGTGTCTCCCACCAGGCTCTGTGTCCTCTGTCCCTGCTGTGTCATCCTCCCCAGGCTCTGTGGTCTCCCCACCCTAGGTTGGCCTCCTGTCCTACAGTCACCGGCCCTCCCCACTGTTCTCGCTGAACAGCTCCTATGACCTTGGTGTCATCCGGCAGAAGATCCGCAACATCCCCTACACGGACCCAAGTGGGAACAACTTGGGTAAGGACTACAGTGGACATGGATTCTTGGGGCTTTCCCATGGGGAGCTTGGTGCACCTGGGTTCTGACATGACCTTTCTCCCAGGCACAGCAGTGGTTACAGCTCACAGATACCTGTTGGCACCAGATGCCCCTGGACGACGCCGGCATGTGCCGGGGGTGATGGTTCTACTGGTGGATGAGCCCTTGAGAGGTGACATCTTCAGCTCTATCCGTGAGGCCCAGGCTGCTGGTGAGGAGCAGGGCTGGTGGGAATGGAGCCTGGGAATAGGGTTGGCCCCAGCAGGGTCGTCATGCAAGCTGCTGGACCCCTCCTTAGGGCTCAAAGTGATGATGCTGGGCCTGGCAGGAGCTGACCCAGAACAGCTGCGTCGCTTGGTGCCAGGCATGGACTCTGCCCAGACCTTCTTCGCCGTGGATGATGGTCCAAGCTTGGACCGGGCAGTCAGTAGTCTGGCAACAGTCCTGTGTCAGACGGCTTTGACCACCCAGGTTTGGAAGGGGCCTCTGGGGGACTAGGTGGTGAAAAACAGAGGGTCTGGGGGCTCTTGGTAGAACGGCTGACCTCAAGGAGACCCTGTATCCACAGCTACAGCCAGACCCTTGCTCGGTGCATTGTCCAAAGGTAAGTGTCCAGGGTTGAGAGGGTGGGTGAGGGCCACTCTTGGAACTTGCCACTCTGACCGTCGCCCGACACATCTTTCCCCAGGGCCAGAAGGGGGAACCCGGAGAGATGGTGAGTGGCTCTGGTGGGGGATAGAGAATGGGTTGGGGGCTTAGTGGGTCAGGGGGCGGTCAGCAGCACAGGGCTCACCGATCATCCTTCCTAGGGGCTGAAAGGACAAGCCGGGCCTCCTGGTCCCCCCGGCCTCCCGGTGAGTGCCACCCCATACCTGTCCTCTGTCCCCTGACCGGCGTACTGCCTCTTCACCTGCTCTCTTCTCTCAGGGCAGGATGGGTGTTCCTGGCCCCCAGGGACCTCCTGGAAGTACCATTGCGAAGGGTGAGAGGGTGAGTGTAGAGACCATTGAGGTTCCCCTAAGACAATCCTCGAAGCTTCCTTAGGGTTTTTACAAGAGGGAATGAAAAAACAGAGTTAGAAACACAGAGTATTCCTAGAAGCCTAAGTGGACATTATCAACCACAGCAGAGACTTTGGGGAAGGATCTGAATTAGGGGGGACCAGTGGGGTTTTGAGATCCCCTGGAGAGCCCGGGTGGAAGTTCCAAGTCCAAGGGGCAGGGAAGGCCCTGGCCTCATCACTGCCCTTGTGCCTGGGGTTCGGCTCCATTCAGCTCACAGGGTACATACATCACTGCTGTACCCCCAACAATGCTCAGGGGCCTGTGGGGTGAGGGGTTCAGGTGAAGAATAGTCCGTCGGGGCTCCTCCAGCGAACCAGGGGCACTGAGGGAGGGTCCCTTCCTGCCCTAACCTCTTTGCTTCCTTAGGGCTTCCCTGGGGCAGATGGGCCTCCAGGCAGCCCTGGCCGCCCTGGTACTCCTGGAAGCCCCGGCCCGAAGGTGAGCGAGCCTTGCCCTCACGGTTCACATGGTGGGATGCTTTGCTTGAGCGGGTGGGGTGGTCTGACTGGGCTGACTCTGGCCTCCATTTATAGGGCTCCCCAGGGTGGCCCAGTCCTCGTGGAGAACCAGTAAGTTGCTCTGCTCCACAGTGTCTTCCCAGAGCCCTCTGCAGGGTGGGGAGCTGGGGTGGTGGAGCGGGGTTGGCTTGTAGGGGCCCACCCTGAAATGCACTGAGACCAAGCATCACCCTTTGCTCTGTTTTGTCCTCAGGGAGAGCGAGGACCTCGAGGCCCAAAGGGGGAGCCGGTAGGTGAAGGAGGGAGGGGAGGGAACCAAGCCAGGATGTCCAAGGGAGGAACAGGGTTGCCCCAGGACAGACACTGTGTGGGGCCTAAGGCATGATGAGGAATAGCTGGGGACCTCTAGGGGCTTCTCCTACCTCAAGGCTCCCATACCCTGAATCCTTTCTGCTGTTCTCTGTCCTGCAGGGAGAGCCTGGACGAGTCATTGGAGGCGAGGGCCCAGGGCTTCCTGGACAGAAAGGGGACCCTGGACCTCCAGTAAGTTCTGGAGTATGGTGTGGGGGGGAGTGATGTGTGATGGGGGAACCAATGGGGTGGGTCTATGGGGTTTTACTTTATATTTTGTCTCTTCCATCAGGGTCCCCCTGGATCTCGTGGCCCATTGGGAGACCCAGGACCCCGTGGTCCCCCAGGATTTTCTGGAACAGCTGTGAAGGTGAGGGCATGACCGCCATATAGTCTCATCACCTCCATGTGATCCAGTGACCTGGTGACCTCAATCAAACCCACACAACTCCTGCTGGTCACTCTGAGCTCATGTGACCTCTTGACCACCCCCACCCATGACTCCTCAGTTCCTCCATGAACTTTGTAATCCAGTTTGACCCCAAGACTCTCATTCCTCCTGGTATCTTGGGGTGTGGAGGTGTAGTCCAGGGTCACGTGTCATGATCTCTCTTCCAGGGTGAGAAAGGTGATCGTGGGGAGCGGGTAAGTGAGGGGCAAGTTATGCTGGGGGTGGCTTGGAGTCTGATTCCCCCCGGCCATCCCCTGACCTGCTGTTCTTTCCCAGGGTCCCCCTGGACCAGGTGATGGCAGCGTTGCTTTAGGGGAGCCTGGGCTGCCGGTGAGGGAGCCTTGAGGCTCTGCTGGGGACCCTGTGGCCCATGCTCTGGGGTGTGGATAGAGGAGCTGGGGGCTCTTCTGGGGCAGTGGGTGGGTGCTGGACCTCAGTTTGGGGCTCACATTTTTACTCACCTCCTCCTAGGGTCTTCCTGGAAGCCGTGGACCCCAAGGCTCAGTTGGCCCCCCTGGAGAAAAAGGAGAAAAGGTGGGAGATCTGACTTCTTGGTGTCCCAGTTCTGAGGTGAGGCCTCTGGGTGCTGGGAGCAGGGTCTTCTACCCACCTGTTTTTCCTTCAGGGTGACTGTGAAGATGGAGCCCCAGGCCTCCCAGGACAACCTGGGACCCCGGGTGAGCCGGTGAGTGTAGAGGCCAGGGATTCTGAGCGTGGTGGGCATAGCTCCAGCCCCCACCCTCAGCCATCAACCCTCTACTCCATCCTTATTCCCAAACCCAAATCTCTGAACCCCTTTCAGGGCCTACGGGGACTTCCTGGAGTCACTGGCCCCAAAGTAAGTGCCATTTTGTGAGGGGTCAGGTATGAGAGGTGACACACTGGGACCCCGTAGGATTAGGGGAGGCAGGAGGATCAGGAGATAAGGGTTCTCCCCAGGTCAGAGGCTGTGATTTCAGAGACAGATGATTGGAGTTTGAGACACTTTGTCTGGGGTTCGACAGTAAAGGCCCCTCTCCTATCTCTCTCCCCTCAGGGTGACCAAGGACTAACAGGGGCCATCGGTGAGACTGGAGAAAAGGTAAGTGCAACCTGGGGGGCCCTCAGGGCCCCAGAGGATCTGGAGCCAGACTCAGCTCTGACCCATTCTGCTCCATCAGGGCGAACGTGGATCCCCTGGCCCAGCGGGACCACAGGTGAGCCCACTGCCCCCACTGCCGGTGCCAGTAGACCTTGGCTCCGTACCCCTCCTGGTTCTGACTTCTTGCCCTTGACCTCCACTGCCCCTGGCCCTCCACTCCTCCTCACATGACTCCTAATCTCTGCTGATGCAGGCTCTAACCCTCAACCCCAGGGACCCGCTTTTAGCTTTCTGACCCTGCTGAGCTGACCTTGACTTCCACTGACCTGGTCTCTGTCTTCCTGCCGAGTTTGACCCCTGCTGACCTAAATCCTGATCTTCTGTGACCCCCATCCTGAACCTCTAGCCCTTACCTGCCATAATCCCCCTGCCCCCACCCACCTGGGTCAGCATTTCTGCTCCTCTTCCCCAGGGTCCACCAGGAGTTGCTGGGCGTCCTGGACCTGAGGGTCCTGAAGTAAGTATGTGACTGTGGGATCAGGAGTAGGGCTCTCATGTGTTCCTCCCCATCCTGGGCTCACGCTTTCTCCATGTGCAGGGGCCACCAGGACCCACTGGCCGCCGAGGAGAGAAGGTGGGTCATGGGCTGGGAGTCAAGTGCCCCCGATACCAGGGATTGTGGCAGGTGGGATACTGGGGCCTTGAGTTCCTAGGTGGGTCCCTGACCCATCCCTGTCCCTATCCTTTCTCTACAGGGGGAGCCTGGTCGCCCTGGGGACCCCGCTGTGGTGAGTGAAGGGAAGGTGTGTTTCCGATCACCGCACAGGCCCTTGAACAGTGTGACCCGCCTGGAAACCAGCGTTCCAGGCTGTGACCCCATAACCTTGGGACCCTGGACTGGCTCAGAGCTCTGTAACTCTAATGCTGTAACACGCCTTCCAACTCCTGGCTGTGATCCTGTGAACCCATGACCACCATACAGGTCGTGAGCCCTGTGTAACCCCTGCCCTGCTCCCAGCGGTGACCCTGTGACCTCTGGGCAGACACTTGTGATTCTATATAACCCCAACTCCAATCAAGCCTGTAGTAGTGTGATCCCTAGGCAGGGCCAAGCCGTGTCTGTCCTGTTTGTTTTCAGGGACCTGGGGGTGCTGGAGCTAAAGGAGAGAAGGTAAGTCTGGTAAGAGTGAAGGGACGCTGTTACAGGGTTGAGATCAAGGTCATAGGGCCTGCCTCTGGGCCTGCCTGGAGGCCCCTGGAGGTCATGACAGTTGTGGCATGATCGCTGGGTGGTGGGTTCATGGAGCCTGTGGCTGATGCTGGTGGTCTTTGTCACCTCCAGGGAGACGTAGGGCTCCCTGGGCCCAAAGGAGCTACCGGAGTCAAAGGGGAACGGGTAAGTGCGGGGAAGTGTTTAGGGGTTAGGACAGGTGATGGTTGTGTCCCCTGACCTCTGATCCTTCCTCCCCCAGGGCCCACCTGGCTTGGTTCTTCCTGGAGACCCTGGCCCCAAGGGAGACCCTGGAGTCCGGGTGAGTAAATGTGGGGATGGGGAGTGTGACAGAAGGAGATGAGGTGGTGCCTGGGAGCCCCAACTAAGTCGTACCTCCCTCCCTATGCCCTGCAGGGTCCCATCGGCCTCACTGGCAGAGCAGGACCGCCGGTGAGTGCCTGTGACCTTGGGTAACATCAAGGTTTCTGGGGTCACCTCCCCTCAAGGGCTGGCTATACGTGCTACATCACTCTTGCCTCCTCCACAGGGTGACTCAGGGCCTCCCGGAGAGACGGGAGACCCTGGTCGTCCTGGTTCCCCAGGACCCATCGGCCCCCGAGGACGAGATGTAAGAGGACTGGACTGGGGGAGTGCTGGGGGATGGGGAGTAAGGTACTGCTGGCCTCCCTGGGGGTTTGGGGACCAAGGCTGACTCTCATGTCTCACAGGGTGAAGTTGGAGAGAAAGGTGACGAGGGTCCCCCGGTGAGATTCCTTCCCACTGTGGTTGCTGATCCTTTACCCTTGAACTGTGATCCCTGGGGGGCTGGGGCTCCACCAGGTTATCCAGTCCACCCCCCTGCCTCTGGTCCAGTTGGTTCCCAGGCCCTTCTCTGTCGCCACTCCCTGAGTTAGTTTGAGCCTAACTCACCTGTTTGATGTGGCGTTCTCTCCACCACCAGGGTGAACCAGGTTTGCCTGGAAAAGCTGGCGAGCGTGGCCTTCGGGTGAGGCTTTGCAGGGAGAAGTAAGGGGGGGTGATGAGAGAACTTATAGGAGGTGGGCATGAAGCTGTGGGAAACTCTGAGGGGAGAAAGGGTGATGGGAGAGTCTGGAGGGAGGCATGTGGTGATGGGGAACTCTGACATGGTTTTCAGGGTGATGGAGAACTGGGGCAGTATGGGGGTCATGGGGGAATCTGCAAAATGCTGGGAGGGTCTGTCTCACACCAGCTACTCTTCTCAGGGGGCACCTGGAACTCGGGGGCCTGTGGGTGAGAAGGGAGACCAGGGAGATCCTGGAGAGGATGGACGAAACGTGAGTCCTGACCTCTGATCCCTGAACTCTAACCTCAACTTCAATCTCCAACCATCCAGCTCCCAGCCTCTGACCCTGCCACCCCGACCCTGCAGCGCTAAACCCTCACAGTCCTCATTTCCTTTGACCCCTTCATCACAACCCCCAAAGGCCACCAGGATCCCCATGAATCCTTAGGGTGTTTCCAAAGCTCCCCCAAACTGCTGCCTCTCCTCACTGACCCTGACCCTCTGACTTTCTGCAGGGGAGCCCTGGACCATCTGGACCCAAGGGTGACCGTGGGGAGCCAGTGAGTAGTGCTGGTGTTCTGGGCTCAGTAGTGCTCTTGTTCTGGGCTCGGGAGGGATACAGGGTTCCGGTGCTCAGTCTGGTCAGCACCTCCATTAAGGGCCTGGAGGTCAAGGTCGGGAGCCCTGGTGGCCACCTCCAGGCCTGACCTGGCTTCTGGGGTTTGGCACTGGGGTGCAGGGAATCTGGGAGCAGAGCTGAGCTTGAGGCAAACCTGAGCCATACCGTGGGGCCGCAGGGCTCCTGTTGACTACAGTTCTTTCCTTTCCTAGGGTCCCCCAGGACCCTCTGGACGGCTGGTAAGGGTTGCCTGGGTCTGATTCTCTGTCATCTCCCTCACCTGCCCCTGTTAGCCCCACATGGTGTCCCTTCATCCCTTCCACTGACTCCCACTTCCCCCACTGCCCCCTGATGTCTTTATTGATCCTCACCAACTCCTCTTCCCCTACTTGAACTATTCTTCTCACTGGCCATTCCCTCCACAGGTGGACACGGGACTTGGAGTCAGAGAGAAGGTATCATGTTCTGTGGGTGGAGTGAAGCTCTGAGCATAAGAAAGCATCCCAGCACCCCCATGACAGGTTCTGCCTCGGGCATGCCTGTGGCCCTAGTGCTATTCCCTCAACACGTTTGTCTCTACCATAGGGAGAGTCTGGGGACCGTGGACAGGAGGGTCCTCGAGGACCCAAGGGTGACCCCGGCCCCCCTGGAGCTTCTGGGGAGAGAGTGAGTGTGGCTTATCCCGTGGGAACATGTGGGCCTGGGAAAGCCTGCTCTGATTTCTTCCTCCCCTTGTCCTCAGGGCATCAGTGGACTTCGGGGGCCCCCAGGCCCGCAGGTGAGTGACACACTTTGCCCCATCAGCCTAAGTTCCCATCTTGCCCTCACCTTTCACTGACCTTGTTCCCTTCAGGGGGACCCAGGTGTTCGAGGCCCAGGAGGAGAAAAGGTGAGAGGGCATGGAGGTTTTCTGACTGTGAGCCTGGGCTCTCAGATCCATCTCATCCTTCGAGGCCTCTTACCACTCTGTTTTCCTCAGGGTGACCGGGGCCCCCCTGGCCTGGATGGCCGCAGTGGACTGGATGGGAAACCAGGAGCCCCTGGTCCCCCTGGGCTGCCTGTGAGTCGTGGCGGTCACTGCCTGGTCACGCCCCTTCCCTTGCCCCTTTGTATGGCTCCAGACTCACTGGAGTCTTCTGGGTCTTGATGAGCTCTGGGGCCAGATGGGTTATCTGTGTCTTCTCCTAGTACCCTGCCTGGGTGGGGGATGTTACTGCCTGACAGGCCTTGGGTTCACAGGAACTAGTGGCCCTGTCAGTGGGCAGTGCCCCTGACCCCATGACCACTGCGGACTCCCTGACTTGAGTCTCTCCTCAGGGTGCTATAGGCAAGGCTGGGGACCCAGGGAGAGACGTAAGTAAGGGGAGATATTAGGGTGGAGGGCGGCTCAGGGGTCCAGCATGAACTGTGTAGCCTGGTCTTCATAGTCGCAGGACCAGCGGGAGTAGGGGGAGTTGGTCCAGCCCTGTCCTTGGGAGGGTCCCAGTCCCTGGCAGGCAGGTTTGAGCAGAGTCCTGCTTTCTGATCTTCTCTGCCTTGGGCGCTATAGTAGGACCCCCAAATCCTGAGGGTTCTTCCCTTGGGAGTTTCAGCAGGGGGCCCCCTACCCTATCGGGTCTCAGCCTCGGGACCTCAATGGCTCCTCCCAATTCTGGGGGGACTCTACATGGGAGGAGGTTCTTAGTGGGGTTCTCCAAGTCCATGGATGTGCCCCAGGAGATATATCAGTGGCCCTCTCAATCCTAGCAAAGACTTTTTCCAGGGACTGCCTGGCCTTCGAGGAGAACAGGGCCCCGCTGGCCCCTCTGGTCCCCTTGGAGCACCGGTGAGTCCCACTTTCATTGTACCCTTTTAAAAATAAAAAAAAAACTATTTATTTGGTTGCACGGGGTCTTAGTTGCAGCAGGCGGGCTCCTTAGTTGTGGCATGCATGTGGGATCTAGTTCCCTGACCAGGGATCAAACCCGGGCCCCCTGCATTGGGAGCTCGGAGTCTTATCCACTGTGCACCAGGGAAGTCCCCTCGTGGTATCCTTTTGCCCCGTTACTGCCCTCACCCCAACCCTGACTTCTGACCAATGATCTGTTCCCACAGGGAAAGCCAGGCAAGGATGGCAAGCCTGGCCTGAATGGGAAAAACGTGAGTGTCCAGGGTAGACACAGTGAAACCTCCAAAAAATGTTAGCACATGGACATGGTTCAGATGTGCCATACACATGGGGCACACACACAGACACATGCTGACACGGGCCGACACCCGAGTACGTAGCCCACACGTACAGATACATCCTGAAGCACACGTCCATGTGCACACACGGGCAGCCTCACAGACACAGTGGGTTAAGTGGACGTGCTGACCTGTGCCTGGATGGGCCAACACAAGCTAAAATAACCACAGCGACGGGCACAGGCAAAGAGCCTCAGACACAGATGGAGAGGTGCCAACACACAGGTGTGAAGCCCACATTCAGGGATACTGAAGACATGTTGACACACAAACACTTCCACCCATACACGTGCTATGGCTTGGCCCCAGGGCTGCACGTGTACCTCTGTGGAGGTGTGGTGAGACACATATCCAAGGCTCTGACGTGTGATACATGCGGGGACAGACCGACATATGCATTTGTGTCCACAGTCACTCATATACATACGGCCACACATAGTGAGGTAGACACAGGACTTGCAGACAGTTACCAAGACACACAGACAATTCTTAATTCTTATTTCTGTTGGGTCTGATGTGAGTCCTCTGCCCGCAGGGAGGACCTGGGGACCCTGGAGAAGATGGGAGGAAGGTGAGTCCCCTCACTTGGAGTCTGCTCTGGCTCAGATTGGGGCCATGTCTGAAGCACCCTTGTCTTCCTTAGGGAGAGAAGGGAGATTCGGGCGCTCCTGGGAGAGAAGTGAGTGTTGGAGTCTTCTGCAACCTCTGACCCCTGACCCTGACCCTGACCCTGTGATATGTGGCTCCACTCCTTTCTGGGGTCTCAGGGTCCTGATGCTGGCTGCATCCTCCACAGGGTCATGATGGCCCCAAGGGTGAGCGAGGAGCTCCTGGTAGCCCTGGACTCCAGGGCCCCCCGGGCATCCCAGGGCAGGTTGGCCCTCCTGGCCAGGTGAGTGTCCAGGGTAGTTCCAGGACTTGGGAGCAACAGGGACCATTATGTTGTCACCCTGGGATGCCATGATCCTGTGTGACTTCTTTGTGTTCTGACATATCTCAGGGTTTCCCTGGTGTTCCAGGAGGTTCGGGCTCCAAGGTGAGTGTGCAGATGCTGGGTGGGGGGTATGGTCAGGGGCTGCCCAGAGTGGGGGCATTTTCACCACTGGTCATTCTTTTTCTCAGGGTGACCGTGGGGAGACTGGACCCAAAGGGGAACAGGTGAGGCCTCCATCTTTTTCACTTGCCCCAGTAGCCATAGCACCCACGCATGCGCGCACATGCCTCCAGCCCCAACCCCAAGCTGGGTCCAGCGGCTTGTCTCTTGGTGTCTCCAGGGCTTCCCAGGAGAGCGTGGCCTGAGAGGAGAGCCTGGGAGCACGGCGGTGAGTGAAGCCTGGGACCTGGCCCTTGACTGTTATGTGCACGCCTGTAGCGGCCACCTCTGTTCCCTTCCACTTGCCGTGAGGCCCCACTGGAGCTGTGCTGTGTGCTCAGCCCCCTGCCCTGTTGGGATTCCTGTAGCCTACACTGAGGGGAACCTGGGCAACGGGGACATGTCAGGGAGGGGCTTCCAGTGACCTCGAGTCACCTCAACCAAGGACTAAACCAAGGACTCCTCAAGGACTAAAGGGTCCTCTGGGCAAGAAGCCTGGGGAAGAGGGTAGGGAGGCTGTTTTGGGGGGCAGTGTGGGGCCTTCTCCTCTGTGGGCAGCCCCTCACCCAATTTGTGTCCCCAGAATGTGGAGCGGTTGCTGGAAAATATTGGCATCAAGGTAGGTTGTTTGGGGGCTGGGCATGGGGGCTGATGGGAACCCCACGGGACAACTAATGCCCGTGGGGCCAGGCCAAGGCATGGGAGGCTGCAGTAATGGCCCTGCTCTTCTGACCCCTCACTGTCACTCAGACGTCCGCCCTGCGGGAGATCGTGGAGAGCTGGGAAGAGAGCTCTGGCAGCTTCCTGCCTGTGCCTGAACGGCGTCGTGGCCCCAAGGGGGACCCAGGAGAGCGGGGCCCACCAGGCAAGGAGGTGTGTGTTGGCTGCTCAGGGGGCATGTCCTGTGGAGGGTGTGGTTGACACCAGCATTTACTCTTCTGTTCGTCCAGGGCCCCACTGGCTTTTCTGGAGAACGCGGGCTGAAGGGAGATCGTGGAGACCCCGGCCCTCAGGGACCACCTGGCCTGGCCTTTGGGGAGAGGGGCCCCCCTGGACCTCCCGGCCTTGCTGGGGAACCTGGAAAGCCTGGTATCCCTGGGCTCCCAGGCCCGGCTGGGAGTGTGGGAGAGGCAGGGAGACCAGGAGAGAGGGTGAGCCTGGCTGGGACGGCCGGGGAGGTGGGCTCAGGAGGAGCTGGACTCCCCACGGGCATAGCCCTCACCCTGCGATTTGCACTTCAGGGAGAGCGGGGAGAGAAAGGAGAACGTGGAGAACAGGTGAGCTGGAGGGGGCTTTACTGGGCGGGACTGCCTATGGGCTGTGTTGGGGTGGCCACTACCCATTTTCTTCTTTTCTGCAGGGCAGAGACGGCCCTCCTGGCCTTCCTGGACCCCCTGGCCCCCCTGGCCCCAAGGTGATCACCCCAGCTCTGCCCAAACCTGTGACTGCTGTCACCAAGAGGCCACCATTGGCTTGAGCCCCAGAAATTCCATGTGGTGACTCTGACCCTACAACCCTCTGGCACCCTGTGATCTGGGATGACCCCTCCATGCCTCTGTGACAGACACATCTCTCCCCTGTGACCTTGTGCTTGTAGGTGGCCATGGACGAGCCAGGTTCTGGACTCTCTAGAGAACCAGGACCCCCTGGACTCAAGGGTGCTAAGGTCAGTGTGTGGGATCAACCTGGGGGCCACCCTTGCCATGGCGCCAGCGCCTGGCTTGACATGTCATCCCCACAGGGGGAGCCAGGCAGTGACGGCAACCAAGGCCCCAAAGGAGACAGGGTGAGGCCTCCCACCCCACCATGTTTCCCCTCCCCTGCAGGAGGGCATGCCGGGGTGGCATGTCTGTGGGCACCTGGCAGTGATGGGGGCTCAGGGCATGACACTCTGCTTGCAGGGTGAGCCAGGCATCAAGGGAGACTGGGGAGAGCCTGGACAGAGGGGTCAAAATGGCATCCCGGTGAGTCCTTGCCCCACAGGCCATGGGTGCACAAGTACACGGCTCTCACTTGTGTTGTCCGGGCTGGAGTCTGCTCTGCCTGGGGCTGTCTAGGGGGAAGCTGGGATGGGGAACAAGGACAGTGTGGCCTTAAACGTGTTCTCTCTAGGGTCTGCCAGGAGAGCGTGGTGTGGCTGGGCCTGAGGGGAAGCCGGTGAGTGATGGCAGGAACAGCGTGGCCGAGATTCTGGGGAACAGCTACCCTTTGCTGTATGCTGGCCGCCGTATGCACGTGTCACCAGTGACTGGTGCCGGGGTGTGGTGACTGGGTGCCCAGGTCTGAGTGCAGATGCATGATAGCTGTGTACGTGTACAGGCCCATGTGTATTGTCTATGTGGGGCAGTCTGTGGGTATGGGGTGATTTGTGCCTGGGAGGGGTAGAGGTGCAGAAGTGGGGCCCCCAGGCAAAGGTCTCCAGAGGGCAGGAACAGGCCCAAGTGAGGCCAGACTGAGGCTCAGAAGCCCCCTTCTCTATCCAGGGTCTGCAAGGTCCAAGGGGGACCCCTGGCCCAATGGTGAGTACCCCAGAATCCCGCTCCCTCCTGCTCCCATCCTATAGTGGGTAACCCCTACAATGGGCAGTACTGCCTCAGTTTCCCTGGGAGGGTGGGATTGGCTCCCACTCATCTGGCTCTTTCTCTCTCCAACAGGGTGGCCATGGAGACCCTGGACCACCTGGTGCCCCGGTGAGTGATGGGGAAGCACTGCCTAGTGGGGGTGGGACAGGCATCAGTCCCCACTGATGACTCAGTTGGATAACTTGTTTGTGTTAGTCCATGAGTCCAGGTGGATAACTCTGACCCCAGTTTCCTGCCCTTGATACTTTTTTCTAGGGTCTTGCTGGCCCTGCGGGACCCCAGGGACCTTCTGGCCTGAAGGTGAGTATAGGCTTGTGTGTGTGTGTGGCTGGAAGGAGGTGGTGGCTTGGAGCAGCCTGTCTGCACCAGGATAACATCTGCCAACCTCTGGGAATGTCACTGCCCTGTAATGCGACTGAGCACCAAGGTGCTCCGTCCATGTGGGCTTTGCTGTGGATGGAGGCTGAAGGGCCTCTCATTCATCTGTGGGGTCATGCGGTCTCTGGGGTTTTGGCAGGGGGAGCCCGGAGAGACAGGACCACCAGGACGGGTGAGTGACCCAGCCCATGGGTTAGTCACAGGGAGCTGGGTGGGGTTGGCACTGCCCTGAACTTTTTCTTCCTCCAGGGCCTGCCTGGACCCACTGGAGCTGTGGGACTTCCTGGCCCCCCTGGCGCCTCAGGCCTTGTGGTGAGTGAGGCCCCTGCAGAGATAGCATGTCCCTGCCCTCTGGGTCCCGTGCTCTCCATGTCCCTCTCACATCTGACTTGTTTCCTTCAGGGTCCTCAGGGGGCACCAGGTTTGCCTGGACAAGTGGTGAGTCCTGGGGATCAGGGCTGGACTCCGGGGGTCAGGAGTCAGGGGGCAGGCCCCTGACAGAGCTCTCCCTTCTCAGGGGGAGACGGGGAAGCCGGGAGTGCCAGGTCGTGATGGTGCCAGTGGGAAGGACGGAGACAGAGGAGCCCCTGGCGTGCCGGTGTGTGTTCTGAGGGGAGCTCGCTGTGGGCATGTGATGGGGCCTGTGCCAGCTGCCGTGTGCCTGAAGGAAGAGGAGGGCTGGGCAGCAGGGACAGGGGGTGGAGAGGCACTGAGTTCCACCCACCGTTCTGCCATAGGGGTCACCAGGTCTGCCTGGCCCTGTCGGACCTAAAGGAGAGCCTGGACCCATGGGCACCCCTGGACAGGTGATCTTTGATCCTGACCGCCACCTTCTGCATCAGCTCCTCTGCCTCACTCCCAAGCCTAGTTTGTCCCTTCCATATGGACGGCGGGGTGGGGATGGGGAGGTGGCAGGAGGCGAGGTAACTCACCAGGAGTTCCCTGCAGGCTGTGGTCGGGCCCCCTGGAGCAAAGGGAGAGAAGGTGAGTGTGTGGGAGGCCCTGGTTTGGGGGGCACAAGGGTTAGGGGCTGAGGAACCCCACTGACCCCTTTCCCTCATCAGGGCACCCCTGGAGGCCTTGCTGAAGACCTGGTGGGAGAGCCGGTGAGTGTGGAACCTCCACAGCATAGTTCCTCCACCCCTGTGACCCTCACCTTCCATAATGTGCCCCACATGGTCCGGGCCTCATGCTGCCTCTTTGAGTCTCAGCTGTCTGTGCCCCTGACACCCATGTGTCCTCCTGACCCCTGTATCCACAGGGAGCCAAAGGTGACCGAGGACTGCCGGGGCCGCGAGGCCAGAAGGTGAGGTGGGCCTGGCCGCGGGGCCTGTGCATTGGGCAGGGAGGGATACGGTTGGGTGGCTAGACACCCTCGCCACCCTTTCTATGCAGGGTGAAGCCGGCCGTGCCGGGGAGCCTGGAGATCCTGGTGAAGATGTGAGTCTGGGGTCTGGGCGAGTCTGAGTCTGGGTTGAGGAGTGCAGTCGTGGATGTGAGGGACCGTTGCTGAGCGTGGGCACATCTGAACCCGACCCTGGCTGAACATTCCAGCATTCAGGGTCCTGCTCTGGGAGCATGCGGGGGTCACGCCTCCTGGCTTCCACGTGCCTGTCCTAGGTCTTCTGTTCCTCCCTGTGTCTGAGCACGTGTGCTCCTGTCTGATCTCCCAGGTCTCAGGACACATGGGAGTTTTTGTGGGCCTCTCCTTGGTCATGTATTGATGCTGCCCCTCTCCCCGCCTTGTCTGTGCTCCTGTATCTGAGCTCATATCTGTGGTCACGTCTAAGCTCCCTGGGATGGGACATGTCTGAGTTCCTGCTCCTGTCTGCACTCCCACATACCTGCACTCACGTCCTTGGTGCCAAATGTCCGTGGTCACCTCTGAGCTCCCGTGGGAATGTTTTGGGGCCATACCTGAGCTCTGGGTTCATGTTCCTACTCTCAAATGCTGTTTACTTTGTTTTAGGGTCAGAAAGGGGCTCCAGGACTCAAAGGTCACAAGGTATGTGTGCCCTAAAGCATCCCTGCTGGGGGTCATGGTCCTGAGACTCCCTGAGCCTGATCTGACTCTTCTTTCCCTTGAAGGGTGACCCAGGAGTTGGGGTCCAGGGGCCCCCTGGGCCAATTGGTCCTCCAGGTCTAAAGGTAAAACAATGCCCCATCACTAGTAGTGGGGGCAGCAGGTGGGGCAGGGGGCCTGGAGGTGGGAGAAAGAAGGTATTCTGGGGCTAGTCCTGGGAAGGGGTCCTGCTGGAGCCATTCCTCCCTTTGCTATTTTTGTTGCAGGGAGACTTGGGCCCCCCCGGCACCCGTGGTGCTCCTGGTATTGTGGGGTTCCCCGGTCAGACAGGCCCTCGAGGAGAGATGGGTCAGCCGGGCCCCAGCGGAGAGCGGGTAAGGGTGCTGAGGGCTGCACGTGGGGACTTGGTGACTTGAGGACCTCTGAATCTGGTACTGGGTGAGGAGGAGAAGGGGGCCCAACCCTGCCAAGGGGGCTCCTGGTTTTGGGAGGACAGCACGGGAGGAAGGTTCCCAAGTCACCCTTCGCCTCTCTTACCTCATTTTCACTATAGGGTCTGGCAGGCCCCCCAGGGAGAGAGGGAGCCCCAGGTCCCTTGGGGCCACGTGGACCCCTTGGGCTAGCGGTGAGTAGAAGTGCCCCAACGCCCCATGTCTCTGACGGCTGTGTGTTGGAGTCTGTCCATGTGGGGACTTAGGCTGGGGACTGTGCCACACTGTGTGGCTAGATATGTGTGTGCCTTTGAGGGGCACAGAAGCCTCACCTCACTCTGCCCACAGGGAGCGCCTGGGGCCCCTGGACTCAAAGGAGACAAGGTAGATGGGACAATGCTGCTGGCTCTCTCTTGCACCCCTGTCACCCCCTCCAGCTTCCACTAACCCCTGTCACCCCCTCTAGTCTCCACTGACCCCTGTCACCTTCTCCAATCTCCACTGACCCCTGTCACTCCCTCCAACCTCCACCGACCTCCCATGACCCTCTGTCCTCCACCAATTCCCCTCACTGATCCCTGGTGTCCTGTTGATCTCCAGGGAGACACTGGAGCAGGACCGCCTGGGGCCCGAGGCGAGCGTGGGGAGCCGGGTGTCCGGGTACGTATGTCCTGCTCTGCAGCCATGGCCATTCCAGGGAGCCACCCTGGGACTCCCTTCATCACAGTTCTCGCCTCCGGTTTCCAACTTACCGAGTCACTGAATCTATTGTCACCAACCAGGGTGAAGATGGCCGCCCCGGCCTGGAGGGACCCCGAGGACTCGTGGTGGGTCTCCCTGGGGAAAGAGCCAGTGGTGTGACTCAGTCCCCTGTCTGTGCCCTCTGTGCCCTTGTGACACTCTGCAGCCTTCTGCAGCCCTCTGGTTCTCCTTGGCTACTCTCTGGTCCTTTGTCTCCCCCATTCCCCCAGGCCCCCCGGTCCTCCCCTGCCCCCTGACCTCTCTCCCCAGTAGTCCCCACAAATTCCCTTAGCTCACTATTTTCTTCTCTCATACAGGGTCCCCCAGGCAGCCGGGGGGAGCGTGGGGAGAAGGTAAGGATATGGGGAAGAGGTCCCTGAGTGTGGGTGGGGATGGATCTTGCAACTCAGGATTTGGGGCTTCTCTATTTGGGTGAGACTCACACTCTTCCACCCAATAGGGTGACACTGGAACCTCAGGGCTAAAGGGTGACAAGGTGAGTGTGTGCATGGGGGAGGGCAGGGGACTAAGGGTGCTCCTGACTCCTCTGACTGCCCCCTGTCCACTCAGGGTGACTCAGCTGTGATTATGGGGCCTCCGGGGCCACGAGGTGCCAAGGGGGACTTGGTGAGTGGGTCTGGTCCATGTGCAGATGGGTGTGGGAGGGGTTTCTGTGTGGGCTGGGCCAGGGGATCTGAGAGCTCAAACCCTCAGAGGGTAAGGGACTTTTAGCCCCTGACCCTGATTTCTGACCCTGAACCAGGGTGAACGAGGGCCTCGGGGCATAGATGGTGACAAAGGATCTCGGGGAGACAGTGGGGACCCTGGAGAAAAGGTATGGGGATGAGGTTGGGATATTCTATACAGGGTGAGGAGGGGGGTCCTACAGGCTGGGGGGCTCCATGGAGGGTCTGTGAGGACAGGAGGGGAGGATGGGAGGGGGCTTTCTGGGGGTCAGAGGGGAGGGGGTTCTGTCAGCTGTAGCAACTCTGTGGGGTGGCTGAGAGGATGGGGGCTCTATGGGGGGGCCCAAGGGCCTGGATAGGAGGTGAGAAGGGGAGTGTGTGGACTGTGGCTCTATGAGAGTGCCTGTGGGAATGGGAAGGGGGCTCCTTGGCTGTTAGGGGTACTCCAGGTAGGGGTAAGGGTAGGGGCCCAGTGGTAAGAGGAGTGGCAGGAATCTGGGGGTCCTGGGGTGAGAAATGAGCCACCCCACCAGCCACAGTCCCCAGCTCCACCCTGCTGGGGCGTGGGCTGGAAGGGAAGGGGCCATGGGGAAGTGCGTGGGAGCAGCACTGGCCAGCTCCACCTCAGCCAGCAGGTTCCAGTCATTCTCTGAGCATGCAGCCTGGTCTGGTCCTGATTGTGTCCCTCTCCTGGTCACTCCCACAGGGCGCCAAGGGGCAGCCTGGAGACAAGGGCTCAGCCGGGTTGCTGGGAGTGCGTGGACTCACAGGACCCAAGGCAAGTCCCGCCCCAGGTACAGACCCAGAGCCATGCATCACACACCCCTGTCCCAGGGGTGTCCTCTGAGCATTGGAGGGTTTCCTGCCTCCCTCGCTGTTGGCCCCATATGTGCTCACACGGGCTCCTTGTGCAGCCTGGGCCCTGGCTGCAGTCACCGAGTGGCTGCATGTGCAGCAGACAGGCCAGTATAGGGGACAGTCACACTGAAGGGCTGCCCTCCCCCATCTGTGTTTCCCGCAGGGTGAGCCTGGTGCTGCAGGGATCCCTGGTGAGCCGGTAAGATGCCCCCACGCCCATGTAGTGGCCTTTGACCTTACAGTGAACCAGTACTCTCATGTTGTCCAGGGACCCCTACCTTCACAGTAGCCCCCATGATGGTTCCACCCACATAGTGACCCCTGCCCATGGTGACCCTCATCCCCATGGAAAACCCTGCCCTTCCAGTGGCTCTGGCCCCTAATGATGATTCTCACCCCTATGGTGTTCCTTGTCCATTACATCCAAAGTGATTCCCTTTGATCCCTCACTGACCTCCCCTGGCCTCACATTGACCCCTTTCCCCCCAGGGATCCCGAGGAAAAGACGGAGCCCCTGGTGTCCGAGGAGACAAAGGAGATGTTGGCTTCATGGGTCCCCGGGGCCTCAAGGTGAGAAGGGGACTGCTTTTTTCCCCCTAATCAGGAGGACCTGATGTTGGAGGGTGAGGTATCTGGGGTCAGAGGTCAGGTATTTGGGGTCAGATGTGGGGGTATCTGGGGTTGAAGGTGAGGTGTTAGGTTAGAGGTTGGAAGGTCAGAGGTTGGAGTATCTAAGGCCAGTTTGGAGAGTAGTTTCAGCGTCAAGGGGTTACAGGGTGAGGTATCTGGAAGTCATTTTTCACTTCTTTTCTCCCGCAGGGCGAACAGGGGGCTAAGGGAGCCTGTGGCCTTGATGGAGAGAAGGGAGATAAGGTACAGGGGTGATGGGGCATATGCGTGGGGATGTGGGGGGCTGTGCGGCCTGGGGCCTAAGGCTGATCCCTCCACCTGATCCCTGCAGGGAGAAGCTGGTCCCCCGGGCCGCCCAGGGCTGGCAGGACGCAAAGGAGAGTTGGTGAGAGTGGGGCACCCCCAGAATGAGGAGTGGATGGGTGGGCCAGGGCCTAACTAATGTCTTCTCTTGTCCAGGGGGAGCCGGGTGTTCCAGGCCAGTCAGGGGCCCCTGGGAAGGAGGGCCTGATCGGTCCCAAGGTATGGGGTCTCTCTCAACAGTGGACATTGGGGGTTTAGGATTGGGCAGGGAAGGGCACGGTTGGGTCGTGTAGGTTTTGGGTCAAGGAAGGTTTTGGGTCGTGAAAGGTTGGGACATTGGGGGGTGGAGTGGGGCTGGTCTTAAGGTTTCAGGGTGGGTTGGGGTCACAATGTGCTTTTTTATTTTTTCTTTGGCCGCACTGTGTGGCATGCGGGATCTTAGTTCCCCGACCAAGGATTGAATCCGTGCCCCCTCAGTGGCAGCACAGAGTCTTTTTTTTTTTTTTAAAGATTGATTTATTATTTCTTTATTTTATTTTTATTTCTCTTTGGCTGCGTCGGGTCTTAGTTGCGGCACGTGGGATCTTCATTGAGGCACGTGGGATCTTTCGTTGCAGTGTGCAGGCTCTTCGTTGCGGTGCATGGGCTTCTCTCTAGCTGTGTCATGCGGGTTTTCTCTTCTCTAGTTGTGGCACGCAGGCTCCAGGGCGCGTGGGCTCTGTAGTTTGTGGCACGCAGTCTCTCTAGTTGAGGCGCGTGAGCTCAGTAGTTGTGGCGCATGGGCTTAGTTGCCCCGCAGCATGTGGGATCTTAGTTCCCTGACCAGGGATCAAACCCACGTCCCCTGCATCATAAGGCGGATCCTTTACCACTGGACCACCAGGGAAATTCCGAAGCGTGGAGTCTTAACCACTGGACTGCCAAGGAAGTCCCCACAATGCACATTTAGGATTAAGGGATGGGAGGTGGAGCAGCACATGCCTCAGGGCTAAGGGGTTACGGTGGGTGGAGGTCAGTGGGGAGGCTGGAGTGTCAGTGTAGGGGAAAAAGGTGGAGTCAGGGCAGGGGGCATCACAGGGGGCTCAGGGTCATGGGGATCATGGCAGATTGAGGGTCTTCGACTGGTAGGGCCACAGGTACTTGAGGTTATGGCCATTGGGCCTGGGGGCTTATGGGGGTTGAGCTGAGGTAGGCCAAGGCAGAGGGACTCTCATGCTTCTTTCTGTTCCCAGGGTGACCGCGGTTTTGATGGGCAGCCAGGACCCAAGGGTGACCAGGGCGAGAAAGGGGAGCGGGTAAGTTGAGGCTAAGGTCACGGTGAATTGAGGAGATTGTACTCTCTGGAAGTGGGTCCATCTTTGGAAGCTCTCATCACTGACCCTGACCTATCTCTCCTCAGGGGCCTCCAGGAACTGGGGGCTTCCCAGGTCCCAGGGGCAGTGATGGCTCTAGTGGTCCCCCCGGGCCACCTGGCAGTATTGGTCCCAAAGGCCCCGAAGGACTTCAGGGCCAGAAGGTGAGGGGCTCTGACTCTGATTCCAGACCCCTGAGCCTCACTGACCCTTCACACCTCATTGACCTCTAGCTCTGCAACCCATTACCCCAATATCTTTGCCCCAACCTCTGAACTTATGACCCCAATTTGTCCTACTTCTGACCCCCACTGCCTCTGACCCTGCTTACTTGGTCCTGTCTGACAGGGTGAACGAGGTCCCCCTGGAGAGAGTGTGGTGGGGGCCCCTGGGGTCCCTGGAACCCCAGGAGAGAGAGGGGAGCAGGTGAGTGGGGATTCCTAGGCTTGGGGTCAAAGGTTGGGGTGACCTCTGGTGTCCGTGAGATCAGAGGTCACAGCCTGGTCCTATCCATTGCACATAGGGGCAGCCAGGACCTGTGGGGCCCCGCGGCGAGAAGGGAGAAGCTGCACTGACAGTGAGTGTGGGGTATGGGGGTTGTGGGCTCTGCCTCCTGCACCCAACCCCCGACCCCCTGGACCCTGGACCCTGACTCAGCGCTGTCCCTCCATGATCCCTGCATCATGTACCCTTTGTCCTTCTGTGATCCATTGGTTCTTCATGACCCTTGTGGTCTTGGGCTCCTAGGAGGATGACATTCGGGGCCTTGTGCGTCAGGAGATGATTCAGCATTGCGGTGAGTGGGGCTCAGCCCACAGTCTCTTGGGTACCACTCCACTCCATCCCCGTACCCCTAGACAGGGGCAGGCAGCATCCCTAGAACTTCCAAGGGGCAAGCAGTCAAGGAGATGGGTGGAGACAGATGGATACAAAAAGCACACAGGTGTTTCAGGACAGACATGCTGACAGGACTTCCCCAAATGGAGACCCAGGCAGAGGTGGAGGGACTCGTAGTGTTCCTGGGTGCCCAGGATGGTGGCGTGTGGAGGGGGTGGAGGTGTGAGCAGAGCCAGTTCCTCAGGGCCTGACGTGGAGCCAGGGTGTGGGTGGAGGGCTCTGGTGGCCCTGGGGGGCATCAGAGAGTGAAGCTGGTCTCCTTCCGCCTCTCTCTGTGGCTGCTTTCCCTCTGTCTCCATGCCTGCGGCTCCTGACTGGCTGTCTCTCCCTCTCTCTCTTGCCCTTTGTTGGCCTGTTCCCAACTTCACTCTCGCCCTCTGTTTGCTTCTCCCCTTCCTTTCTTTCTCTTTCTCTCTCTCTGCATCTGCTTCCCTTCCTCTCTCTCCTGTCTGTCACTCTCTCCTGCTGTCCCTCTCTGTATGTCTCTGCCCCCGTGTGCGTCTCTCTCCCTGCCTCTTTCCATCTTTGTCTCCTGCTCTGTTATTGTCTCTCTCCCTGCCCCCTCTCTGCCCCCTCCAGCCTGCCAGGGCCAGTTTATCACATCTGGATCACGTGAGTAGTTTTCTGGTATTTTCTGCTCCCGGAACTTTCCTCACCCCAGGCCCTGCTGTGCCCATCACCTGGGTCCTCGCAGCAGGGGCTTGGCTGGGGTGGCCACCATGCTGACCCCAGAGCCCTGTGCCCCTGCTTCTGGCTCTAGGACCCCTCCCTAGTTACGCTGCAGACACCGCTGGCCCCCAGCTCCACGCCGTGCCCATTCTCCGCGTCTCCCATGCAGAGGAGGAAGGTGAGGACGGCTGGAGCCGTGGGGCTTGTCGGGTGGGAGAACAGACACACACGGGGCTGCTCACGTGTGCAGGTCCCACGCCATGCATGTAGGGTCCACATTCAGGGAACGCTCTTGTGTACACGTGGGAGACCAGTGCTGCCCACCCCATCCAAGGGTCAGGGTTGGGCAGCATGAACCCGGCCCTACTGGGGCCCTGCTCACAGCACACCCCACCATGCGTGCAGGCCAGGTGCCCCCTGAGGATGATGAGTACGAATACTCTGAGTATTCCGTGGAGGAATACCAGGACCCTGAGGCTCCTTGGGATGGCGATGGTGAGAAAGGGGGCTGGGCCCAGAGGGATTGGGGGAGGGGCAGACAGAGCCCATCCCTGCTGACCTCTCTGACCTCCATCAGCCCCGGACCCCTGCTCGCTTCCACTGGACGAGGGCTCCTGTACTGCCTACACCCTGCGCTGGTATCATCGGGCTGTGGCAGGTGGTACGGAGGCCTGTCACCCCTTTGTCTATGGTGGCTGTGGAGGGAATGCCAACCGTTTTGGGACCCGTGAGGCCTGTGAGCGCCGCTGCCCACCCCGGGTGGCTCAGAGCCAGGGGACAGGTATGGGCGTACCTCCCATCCCATTAGGGGCCTACCCAGATCATGTCCAGGGTCAGGGTCCTGGGTCAGAAGCCCCCTCAGACTGGGGGACCTGGGACAGACCCCCCCCAGACCAAAGAGCTGAGTAGAGAACCCCAGCTCTATGTGGAGTCCCCAGCATGGCCCCCCTCAGTGCTCCCTCCCTTAAAGACCTGAGTGAGCATCCCTCTCTGCAGGAGAGCCTCCACACCCTATGCCCCCATCTTCCCCATTCTCTGTGGCTGATGGGATGGGTAAGGTCAGATGGCTGAACCCAGCCTGCCCCACCCAGGTGCTGCCGGGAGCTTAGGCAGATGATGAGCTGAAGTTCAGCATCCCCTGGAGGAGTCGGTGTCTCAGCTGGACCCTGCTGTCCCTCCCCTTGGTGCTAGAGGCCTGCATGCACGTGAGCGTGCATGAGCGTGTCCGTTAATTTCAGTGACTTGTTCCATGGGTCTAGCCTTCCCCCCTGTGGATAAACCCCCATTGTGGCTCCTGCCACCCCGGCAGATGACTCAGTGTGGGGATGGCTGTGGGCAGTGAGCGGATGTGACTGAATCTGACCGCATCTGACCTGCCCCTTGGCCCAAGCCTGTGATGACATGGTGCTGATTCTGGGGGGCATTAAAGCTGCTGTTTAAAGGCCCCTGTTGTGACTGTTTGGGGAGGTGTGGGTGTCAGGGGGGCAGTACCACTGTCCAGCCGTGGTCACTGTCCTGTGACCCTCAGTCTCCAACTTGTCCCCCGAAAGAAGACAGGGTAGGGGCCGAGGATATGTTCTCACTGCTCCCCAGGAGGGGATGAATCATAGGTGGGGGGCTGCCTCAAGCCAGGAGACAGGGCCCAGTGTCAGCCCAGGGGCTGAGGGAGATAAATGGGCCCTGAAGAGGGCAGAGAGGCAGACCACAGCACAGCACTGCCTGGCCCTAGCTAACCCTAGAGGAGACTGCTACTGGTAGGACTGGGGTCAAGGTGGGTGGGCAGGGCCTTTGGGGTTGAATGGATCTGGGATTTGGGTCAGTGGAGGTCTCTGAACCTGAGGCGCCCTGGGATCTCTGGCTGCTTCTCTGCCTCAAGGACCCCCATTCCTGCCTTTCTTTGCCCTGGATCTACTACAAGCTTTCTCGCTCAGACCTCAGGCTCCCCTTTGGTCCCTCTGTGTTTCTCTCTCTTTGCATCCTTATTTCCATCACACTGTCTCTGGGGCAGTTTCTGTCTCTTTTTTTTTGTTTGTTTGTTTTTTGCGGTACGCGGGCCTCTCACTGTTGTGGCCTCTCCCATTGCAGAGCACAGGCTCCGGACGCACAGGCTCAGCGGCCATGGCTCATGGGCCCAGCCGCTCCGCGGCACATGGGATCTTCCCAGACCGGGGCATGAACCCGTGTCCCCTGCATCGGCAGGCAGACTCTCAACCACTGCGCCACCAGGGAAGCCCTCTGTCTCTTTTTTCTTCCACTCTCCATTTGCTCCGCCTCCCTCTCATTCATTTCCATCTCTTTCTCCCTCTCCCTCTCTCCTCCCTCCCTCCCTTTCTTCTTCTTCTTCTTGTTCTTCCTCCCTCCCCCCCATCTCTCTCTCTATAAAATATATCCATATCTAGATGTACCTGTGGCTCTCTGTCTCTGGGTTTCTCCATCACTTTGTCTATCTCTGTCTCTCCCACTCTCTCACTCTTTCTGTCCCTCTGACCCCTTCTCTGCCTGGCTCTGTCTGTTATCTCTGTCTCACTCTGGCTCTCTTCTTGTTCCTTCATCTCTGTTTCTGTCTCTCTCTGTCCCTGGCCTGGCCGCTCTCTGTCTCTCTGCTTTCCCCATCTGTCTCTGTCTATGGGCCATAGCTGACCAGGGCCCCTGCCCTGAACCTGTTTTCTCCTCGCAGCCTGACCACACGATGACCAGGTGGGCTCTGCTGGTGCTGATGGTCCTGACATTGGGCAGGACTCTGCTTGTCCCAGCAACCCCTATCCCAGGCTTCCAGCTTCTCCCTCAGAACTTTCCCCAGGCCACTCCCCACCCTGTGACCTCGGAGAGCCTTTCAGCCAGCACCACAGGCCCCTCCACTGCTTGGGGCCGCCCCGGCCCTGGCCCCTGCCCTGGCCCCCGCATCACCCTCTCGCTGGATGTCCCCCTTGGCCTCCTGCAGATCTTACTGGAGCAGGCCCGGGCCAGGGCAGTGAGGGAGCAAGCTGCTGCCAATACCCACATCCTGGCCCATGTTGGCCGCCGCTGAGCCTGAGGGAGGGGATCACAATGATGGAGCCAGTGTGGATGGGGAGACCTGCAAGGCAGCGGCAGAGCTGGACGGTGCTACATCTGGGCACGGTGCATCAGGACTCCGCCACGTGGGGTCACTGCCATGTGGTGTCATATCAGAGTGCCTCACAGAGTCACAGTGTGTCTGGACAGCCTGGATGTTGCTGTGTCAGGGTGCCAAGTGGAGTCTTGCCACTCCTAGGAGCCCCACAGGCTTACAGTATGTCTGGACAGCTTGGACACTACCATTGAAGGTCACTACCGCATGGAGTCTTATCATGTCTGGGTCCCACTTGTGTCCAGTCACAGAGCATCTGGACACCATCACATGTGGTCACTGTAAGGCCACTTTCAGGCACCTCAACACAAGAGACCATCACTGCATCGGAGACCAGCCCACCTAAGACCAGACCCACAGGTCTGCCCTGTCCTCCCACAGGTCACCACACAGAGAAATGCTGGCGGAGGGTCACATGCATGAGACAGCACCCACCCCAGATGGATGGGGCTATCAGGGGCATCTCTAGGCAGAGTGAGATGGTCGTACGTGGGAGGTCTGTGGCCGTGGCAGCCTTGCCCTGTGTGTGTGTGTGTGGGTGGGGGGGTGTGCACGCATGTGTGGCTGCATCTCTGTGTATCTAACAGCTGTGAGTACGTGTGAGCAAGGTGAGGCCATATGAGGGAGCTGGGAGGAACAGGAGCTTGTCCCCCAAACCTACATGAAGCACGCTCAACACATAGCCAGGCACTGTCTTACCCACACCCCTGCATACCCAGCCTCTGCCCTTGGATACACATGGCTCAGGGGAGAGGGAGCTCAGGCTGCTGGGGCTCTGGCCCAACTGCCCCTCCTTCATCGAATTGTCTTGAGCAAACCTCCTCACCTTTCCAAGCCTGTTTTCTCCTCTGTAAAGCAGAGTGATGCCACCAAGCTTCTTGTGAGCACTGAGTGATGTAATGTACATGAAGGTTCTGGCACGCAGAAAGCGCTCAATACATGTAGTGACCGGAGAATGGGATAAACAAGGATCACACAGTCGTGTGCACCCAGGCAGTGACACACGAGGGCGGAGTCATAGCTGGCTACACTGCTCCTTTCCCCACTCCTCCCGCCCCAATTTCACTGACCTGTCCCTTGGTGTGCAGGGCGTATATTTTGCCTAATCTCACAACCCCAACTCCATTGCTGTGCTGGGATGGGACTGACCTTCTGGAGAGTGTGGTCAGGCTTGCCTGCAGATGAGGCAGGTATTCTGGGTAGTGTAGACAACTCCAGCTGGAGACGAGGGCTGGAGAAAGATAGCACTGTCGGAAGTGTGGCTGCCCAGGGCCGGGGTCACTGACGGAGATCTCACAGTTGTCAGCAGCCCTGGGGGGCGGGCCCAAGGCGGGGCTGGAGAGGCGGGGCCACCCGGCCTGCTGGGCTCTCTCCGGAGCCTGGAGGGCGGGGCTGCCCGACTCCGAGCTGCAGGGGGCGGCGGCCCAGGCCAGTTTGGTTGCAGGATGAACAGAGGCAAGGAAGGAGGCAGCTTCTTGACGGACCCCTGGTCAGGGAGCAGCAGGCAGGGTAGGCACGGGGCAGGGTGGACAGGGTGGGGGGATTGGGAAAAGACCTGGGCAAAGTGGAGGTGGTGCTAGAAGGGGTGTGAGAGTGTTGGGGGTCTCTCCAGGAATAGGGGTGCTCTTAGGGGCATCAGTCTGTCAGTGGCATGGAGGAGGGGGAACACTGGCGTCTTGCCGGGGAGAAGGAGCTGGGCCAAGGGGGAACTATAAATAGCTTCTTCCTCCAGCCCAGGGGGAGGGACAGTCAGCTGGAGCTTCCCAGGGGGCCTCCTGCTCTGCCCTTTGGTGGCCTCCAAGGGGTCATGTTTATCCAGGTCCCCCCTCAGGGGTCATATCCAGAGGCTCATTTGGGAAGTTTTTCATGTGATGTTACTTTAGCCCTTAAACCAGCATTTCTAGGGCAACTACTGTGTGCCTTGTGCCGGTCCTGAGCTGCTCTAAGCACCTACTGTGTGCTCTGTCCCAGTCAGGAACCTCTCTGAGCACCTTACTGTGTGCTCTGGCTGGTCCTGAGTCACTTTGAGCACCTACTGTGTGCCCTGTGCCAGGTTGGAATCAGCAAGTGCAGGCCAGGGTTCACGGGCTGCTTGGTTACACGGCTCTCTACCCCCAAGTTGGAACCTCACACCCTGTGTGAGCTCTGGACCCAGGGAGACACAGGATGATCCTTGGCTAGAAATGGCCAGAGGAAGCTGGAACTCCTAGGAACTCCCCAACCTCCCAGTGACAGCAGAGGGGAGAGGAGGAGGGAATAAAGGGGAAGGAAGACAGCAGAGAGCAGCAGGCCTCACTGCAGCTGGCCTGTCTCTGCACCAGCCTGGGTGCAGGGCCTGTTAGTGTGTGTACACCAGTGGCTGTGTGCACACCATGCTTTCGTGCAGTGGTGTGTGGGTCTGTGTGGGATGCACTGAGGTCCCTGGGCCCATATGCTGCAAAGGGTGGCTGTCGGTTTGGCCAGGTCTGGCCAGCAGATACGTGGACTGGGAAGAGTTTGAGCATTGAGGACTGAAGACTGAGGACACCCCACAGCTTGTAGTCTGGGACACTGGGAGGAGGTCCAGTGGTCAGTGCAGAGGGCACCACAGGAGCCAGGCCAGGCAGGTTCACGGCGAGGAAAAGCTGAGCAGGATGTGTTCACGCACAAGTGCACACTGACATCCTAGCACACCTCCCACCCTTGGGCCAGGAGAGCTGGCTCACTCTGGGATGGCCCCAAGGAGGGAAAGCCATGAGGGCCAGTTATTCTATTGGACGTATTGGCGCTGAGGGAGCAGAAAGTCAGGAGAGCATTTCAATGGAGGGAACATGCAAGAGTGCAAGTGTGGAGGTGGGATGTGTGGTTATAGTACCAGCTGTGGGAGGTGAGGTTCTGAAGGGCTGGGAGCTGAGCTGAGTCCATCCTGCACTGTGGGCTGGCGGTTCTGTGACGCTGGGCCCTTCTCCCCTTCCTCAGTTTCCTACCTGAGAAATGGGGCCATGGGAGGGGAGTATCCTCAGAGCAGATGTAGACCCTGGCCTTTGGGGAGGGGCTCCAGGCTCCTCCTGCTGTTGACATGTGGCCTCACACTGGATATAGAGACTTGGGAAGGTATGTCTGGGTCAGCCCAGGGTCAGACGGGAAGAGTGGGAGGTACAGAGCCACTGATTTTCCTGGGAAGCCAGACTCAGACTTCTGGAGGTGAGGATGGCTTCCCAGACATGGCCCTGGCCTCCTGCCCTGCCCTGGCTGTCCCCTACCCCCAGCCTTTGACTAACATTCCAAGAGGGTTGGAGAGGAGAATGGCAGGCCTGAGAAGGTGCAGGGTGTCTGTGGATGTTAGATGAGGTAGACTTTGCAATGACTGCTGGGGGTTGGACAGGGTGTGGGTATGTGGTGACAAGGTCTCTGAGGCTAGGGTGGCCCCAGGATGGCCTTGGTAGTGGCCAGGAGACAGACAGGAGGGCTGACTTGTCAGGAACAGAATGAGTGGCTTTGGAGAAGTAGGAAGTGGGTGGAAGGTCACTAGGGGCATCCTGCTCATCAGGAGCTGCCTGTGGGTGTGCCAGCTGCTGGGCATGAGGTGGGGAAGGAGGTGGACGGTGGACACTGAAGAGGGAGGCTGAAGAAGGAGGAAGTGGTCGACTCTGTCTGAGGCAGGGTATTTCCTGGGGAGGCAGCTTGAGCTGTTTCCAGGGAAGGTCTGCGTGGGCTTCTAGCACGTGGACCTCCTTAACCTTCATTTCCTGGGAAGTGGGCAAGACATCTGTATCAGTCATCTTAAGGGTCCTTGCCAGGCTCTGAAGGGCTGGGCTGTGACTTGGAGGACTGACTCAAGGCAGGGGTGTGACAAGGAGGGCAGAGGGAGGGGTGCTGCCCCTGTGGAACACTGGGTGGAGACTTTTCTCCGTGCCCCAGCCCCTGGATCCTGGCTGGGCACACATTAAGCAGAGAGAACTTGGGGATGCAGTGATCCTGCCAGGGGATGTGGTGGAGGACATCGCTAGAGGGCAGTGTGACCCAGACTCGAGCAGTGTCAGCTAAGGTCGGGGGCAGAAAGTGTACAAAGCTTAAGAGGCTGGGCTGAGGAGACAGAGAGGAGGTAGACCAAGTGTTCCCGAACTCAGGCTCTCTCCTTTGCCCCTTGCCTCCACTGCATTTTTAGAGACAGGAGGAAGAGAAATAATATAATAAATGATAACATTAATGTGCTTTAGAATGGATTTCTCAGACACTGCCACTTTTAACGCATACCAGAATCTTGTAAGATCCATGACAGTATGTATTCCATTTTCCTGATGAAGAAGCAGAGGCTCATTAAAGAAAAAAATGTGTAAACTTATGATTTAAAATTTAATTGGTAAAAATGAAATCCTGGAAGGAGAAGTAAGATACTGTCAGGGTTTGGTGAGTCCCCAGGGACCTTGGTTACTAGGTGCCGCTCACGTGCTCCAGGTGGGCTGGGGTTTAGCCCGAGCTCCCCAGCAGCTAAGGCAAAGAGAGAAACACGATTAATTTTGAGATTTGTCCTCTGTCCCTGTCCATGAGATAAAGGAGCTTTTTCAGCGTGGTTGGGCAGGTTGCTCCTGTGGGCAGTGGAGAGTCCCGGGACTCGGAGCAGAAGAGAGGGTCGGGGCACAAGGCCGGTGGGGCGCGGCGGAGTTGACAACCGGGCCAGTGATGAGAGTTACGCAGAGGCCGCCAGGCTGGTCCTGACCAACTAAGCTCTGCGCGTCACGCAGGCCTACCCCAACGCATGCAAACCCCTCCTCCTGGGGGCCCTGAAGTCACGCAGAGCGGGAAGCGGGACCTCGGGTGTCCTGGGGGCAAGCCTGGCACGCCCAGGGCGAAGCCGTGGGTGAGGTCTATGCAAATCATCAGGGTCGCGTTGGGTGTGCTGGGCTCCGGCATCCAGGGCGGGGCCTGCACCAGCCAAGCCTGGAAACTGGGGAGCTGGGCATGCGCGTCCCCCATCCTGGCATGCAGGGCGGGCCCGCTTAGTCCAAAACGCGCTAGTAGGCGAGCTGAGCATGCGTGGTAGGAGGCCAGGCGCTCTTCAGTTGGGGTGGAGCCTACTCGTTCCGGGGCGGGGCCTGCGGGGAGTTGGAAGGGCGTCAACGCGGCTTCAGGAGGGGCGGGGCTGAGGGGGTAGAGCTGGGGGGCGGGGCATCGAGTGGCCCGAGGTGGCCGGGCTGCTGGGTTGGAAGCAGCGCAGTCCGACTCATCCTAGCCCCAGGATGGCGTCCCCACGGGAACTGACCCAGAACCCCCTGAAGAAGATCTGGATGCCGTACAGCAACGGGCGGCCTGCTCTGCACGCCTGCCAGCGCGGTGGTGAGGCGGGGTCCGCGGGGAAGGGGGAGGGCGGTGCATGGGCATGGGTATTGGTCTTACGTGGAGAGGGAGCCGGGAACAGGTGGGGAACCGGGGACAGGTGAGGCAGCCGTGACTGGTGGGAGGGGAACAGGAACAGGTGGGAGGCCTGGGACAGGTGTGGCAGAGCGGGAGACGGGGACAGGTGTGTTGCGACGTCTCGGCTCAGCGGGAGCTAGTTCTGGCCGCCATCACCTAGGGGAGGGCTTAGGACCCTTCCCACACCACTCTGTCCCCACCGCCTCAGGTCAGGGGAGGACTTGGAGCCTCGGTCCTGCCCTCTCAGCTGGCCAGAGAGCGTGGGCCGGGTGGTCAGGCCGGGGTCTGAGCTGTGTTGGCCCTAGGAGATTCGCTTGGTCTCTCTGAGCCCAGAACTTTCAAAGGCCCAAGGCGGGGAGGAAGGCCCATCTCTGGGCCTGAAATCGAGTTTTGGGAGGAATTTCAGGGAAGTGCACATGTGTTCAGGATAGAGACAGTGAGACCACTTTGTTATATGGGCCTGTCTTTGTGTCCATGGGTGTGTAAGCATCCAGGTGGAGTTGTGGTTGTGGGTGACTGGTAAAACTGGAGGGTGGAAACATCTAGAACATATGCTGAAATTCAAGGAATCGTTAAGGGGATTACTTTTCCTGTGGTCCTAGGTGTTAAACCCACTTCATTGATTTTCTGCTTGTCCTTAAATGAGTCTGCAACTTTTTTATTACCAAGAAAAACAAAGATTTATTTTAGGAGTAACTGAAATGTTGTAATAAATTTGCAAGTTGGCAAGGTCCTCAGAGAACATCTAGTCCAGCTTCTGATACAGATTTGGAAATGGAGGTCAGGAGACGGTGTTATGTGCTGGGGTCTCCCTGCACTCCTGACCTCTGCTTGGACATGATAGGAGAGGAGAGAGTGCTTGGTGCTTGTCTTGCTTTGAGGGTATCCTGGGGGCCTTGGCTTTGACCAAGGGTGTGAGTCCTAGGTGAGGAGTGTGTGCATCTCTTAGCACACTGTGGAACCTGGTAGGGGTGGCCGTGGCTTTGACCAGACATTCTGGTGGGTCGTTACTCTGACCATAATGTAGGTCCTGGTGGGCTGCTGAAACCGTGAACCTGCTTTTAGCCCTGGGGCCATGGCTTTCCAGTCAGTATTCAGTCCTAAGGGACTATGGCTACACCCTAGCCAGTTTTCCTTCTAGACTTCTGGAAGTGTGGAGGGCTAGGCCCCTTTCTCTTGTGCTTCTAGTCAGTCCGTGTTAGGGCTGTATTGTTCTAACTAGGGGGTGGCCTCCGTTGTTACATAAAGGAGAAGGAGTGAGAACATGGACTTTGGAGGCAGGAGCACTCAAGCTGCGTCGTGGCTTAGCTGGGTGACCTTGGGCAAAGAGCTGACCCTCTAGGTCTCAGGTTCCTTATCTGTGAGACTGAGACAGTCATCATCCTTGCACTATGAAGCTGCTGTGAGCCTCTTTTTTTAAAGTTTATATATTTATTTATTTTTATATATTTTTGGCTGCATTGGGTCTTTGTTGCTGCTCGCGGGCTTTCTCTAGTTGCGGCGAGCGGGGTTTACTCTTTGTTGCGGTGCACGGGCTTCTCATTGCGGTGGCTTCTCTTGTTGTGGAGCACAGGCTCTAGGCGTGCGGTCTTCAGTAGTTGCAGCACGCAGGCTCAGTAGTTGCGGCGCACGGGCTTAGTTGCTCCATGGCATGTGGGATCTTCCTGGCCCAGGGCTCGAACCCATGTCCCCTGCATTGGCACCAGGGAAGTCCTGTGAGCCTCTTGATAAGTGCTTGATAAATGGTAGCAGGTAATTTTGTAATTTATCATCACTGTTGTTTCTTTGCTTCTCCATACCTCAAAGTCAGGGATTGAAGCTCCAAGCCAACCCCCTTTCAGGTGGCAAAGGAGTTGAGGCCCAATGGGAGGGTACTTGCCCAGGTCTAACTGCCCCTGGGGCAGGCCTGTGTTTCTCCAAGCTCCAGGTATGCAACTAAAATGTGGCTCTGGCCTGAGCAGAGGGGCTCGTGCCATGGCACTGCCTCAGGGTGTTGCAGTGGGTGGGACTGTGAGCTGGCCTGGCACAGGAGGGCTTCCTGGAGGAGGAGGTAGCACCCAAGAGGCTAAAGATGAGACCTGCAAATTTGTGGGGGTTTGGACCCCAGGCTAGGGTCTCACAGTTCACAGCAAGGAGGGAGTAAGCAGGGAATGAACAAGGAACCAACACCTCAGGTCCCAAGCCCGTATTTATGCAGCATCTTACCCTTTGCATAGTGGGCTTCTAACTAGATTGGAGGACCACAAGGACAGGTGGGAACCTGAGGGTCAAGGTGGGTGGAAGTTGACTTGATCACAGGGCTCTATAGAGAAGAGGATGAGGGGCCCTAGTCTGTGCTGTGTGGTGGGTTGTCTTTGGGGTCTAGTCTGAGCTCCTCAGGGCAACAGAGGCTGGTTGGCTGAGGGATGTTCCCTGCCTTCTCCTCCCCCACTCTTCATGAGCAATTCTTCCTCCTTTTGATAGAATTCAGGGCTACACAGAGGGCCTGGAAGCTGTTACCTTTCTGGTCATTGACCTGGAGGAGCTCTGGGGGCAGATGGGGTAGGAGATGGAAAGGGGACTCAGGGAACATGGCAGAAAGGACAGTATTTGATAGCTTTTCTTAGCCAAAAGGTGGCAAGACTGCCTGGGTAAGGCCACGACTGGTGTGTGCACAGGACAGTAGGAGAGACAACTTTCTCTCCCCTCTGAACAGGACAGTAATGCCAGTTTGCTTTATTTTAAAGAACTCTCCCTTCCCCAGCCCGGCCCACGGAAGTCGGGGCAGGTGCAGTTCAAGACTTAGTTCTGGAACCCACTCCAGGGACTTGTGGCTGCCCCTGCGGAGGTACCACCAGAAAGTAGTCACCAGCACCAGGCTTGTCTCAGCCTCTCGACTCCTTGGGCTCCTGTGGGCTTGAGCAAGTTTACAGATAATTTACAGGAACTAGTGAGAAAAGCTGAGTTGACATATCTTCAGACTTCCTTCCGCACATGCCCCATGTTCTGAACTGTGTGTTCTGCTGTCCTGTTGCTCAATGTTGAGGTCCTGAGGGCCCAGATCTGCAGCTCCAACTGCATGCCCCCACTCACCTGGTCCACCTGCCCTTGGTTCAAGTGTGTTTCCTCCGTGTGGGCCTCGGTTTGCAATTTCTCCATTGCTGGAGCTTCCCCAGTGTTTTGCTGTTGCAAGCAGGGCTGGTGTGAATATACTTGTACTTTGAATTTTCTTTTGTATCATTGACTTGGGACCTTATCTTGAGGAGCAGAGGTGATAGGTAATTTATTGCTCTCGTTTTGTGCCCAGCCCTGATTTGCTGCCCTGCCTGCCCACCATGGCTGTGCATGGGGCGGGGAGATGCTGTCACCAAACGCTGTGGGAGGAGGCCAGGGGCGTCTCTGGGAAGATGGAAGCTGTGAAGAGGTGATGCAGAACCTCAGCCCTGGGGTTGTGGGAGAGCCCTTCAGGGAGCAATGGGAAGGGGTGGCCTCATCAGAGGGAGCAGGCTGGGCGCAGGTTTTCCCCACAGTGAGTAGCTGATGCACTGCGCTGTGGTTGCTGGGGAGCCCTGGCCAACCGGCCAGAAATTGTGCAAACAGCCCAGGACTCAGCAGCACTGGCCTGGCCCTCAGGATGCAGGGCCTTGCCTAACTTGTTTTTCTCTCAGCTTGGCCAATGCTGAGGTTTTTTTTTTTTTTTTTTTTTTTTTTTTTTTTTTTTTTTTTTTTTTGCGGTACGCGGGCCTCCCACTGTGCGGCCTCTCCCGTTGCGGAGCCCAGGCTCCGGACGCGCAGGCCCAGCGGCCATGGCTCACGGGCCCAGCCGCTCCGCGGCACGCGGGACCCTCCCAGACCGGGGCACGAACCCGTGCCCCCCGCATCGGCAGGCGGACTCCCAACCACTGCGCCACCAGGGAAGCCCTGTTTTTGTTTTTTTAAAAAATAAATTTACTTTTGGCTGCGTTGGGTCTTTGTTGCTGCATGTGGGCTTTCTCTAGTTGCAGTGAGCGGGGGCTACTCTTCGTTGGGTGTGCAGGCTTCTCATTGTGCTGGCTTCTCTTGTTGTGGAGCACAGGCTCTAGTCGCACAGGCTTCAGTAGTTGTGGCACGCGGGCTCTATGGCGCAGGCTCAGTAGTGATGGCACATGGGCTTAGTTGCTCCGCAGCATGTGGGATCTTCCCGGGCCAGGGCTTGCACCCGTGTCCCCTGCATTGGCAGGCGGATTCTGAACCACTTGCGCCACCAGGGAAGTCCCAACGCTGAGGTTTTTCTGCAAGGTTCCTCACTCAGACTCACCATCAGGCTGTGTCTGCAGGATCCCCTCCTTCTCTCCCCTGGGGCTTGCAGAATGGGTCACATTTGCCCAAAAGCCATGCACAGGAGTGACGGAGCCCCCACTGACAAGCAGGGTCTTTTACTTCTATTCGGGGCCTGCCTGGAGACAGACAGTTGCCTCTGCACCCCAAGTCCCAAGGGCAGTCCTGAGATACATCTGTGTCCTTAGTCAGGCGGGCTGCCAAGTCCAGGCAGAGGGCACAGCTTCCTGGAAGTGTTCCAGCTCTTACATGGGGATATTGCTAGGCGTTGCTGAGGGATTATCATCCCATTTTACAGGTGAGGACACCAAGGCTCAGAGTTGCCAGTAAGTGTCAGAGTCAAGATAGGAACCCAGGCCTGACCGACTCTGACCACCTCTGCACTCCATCTCCAGTGAGGGAGACAGGTTGAAGGGTGGGGTCCAGCAGTCTGTCTGAGGAGGGCTACCAGGTGAAAGCACTTGCAGAGCCATGTGGTCAGAGGAGGAGTAGTGACAGGTCCCCACCTCTGTCCATCTGTCTGCTGTGGTTTTACCTGGCCCGGGTCCTGAGGACGATGAAAGGGAAGCTTCCTGAGGCTTCTGAGGTGAGACCACACTGAAAGTGGAGCTGGCTCCCGTAGTCTGGCAGTTCTGCTGCCTTGGTGTCTGCCTTAGTGGGCCATGGATTCGGGGGCTGGGGCAGACTCTTCCCCGCCTCTAGCCTTGGCAGCTTCTCTTTTTGGCACACTGACCTGGTGGCACATGGGATGGCGGTGGCTGGCTATCTGAGGGACCGCCCTTGTGGCGTTGGCCTGGGTCTCTGGTCTCAGCCCCCTGTGGCCCTCACCCTGGTGGGTTTTGAGGTGCCTCCGTCTCCTTCCCTGCCCACAATTTTTGAGCACCAAATCTGCCAGGCCTCAGGATCCTGAATGGCTCAGACACTGCGGGGCTGCTTTCACCCTAAGTGATCAGTTGTGGAGAGCAGACTCATTGGCGAGATGACTGGGTTGAGGGAGAGAGCGCAGCAGGTGGGCATGCAGGTGCCTTGGAGGAAGGACTCACTGCAGAAGCTGCTTCCGGGCTTTGTAGATGAAGAGAAATTCTACCTGGGGAGCGGAAGCAGTGGTGCTGTGTGAGCAGGAATGCTGAATGACGGGTTCCTGGATGACAGGCAGGCATTGAATACCCCACTGGGTTTTGGCGCTGTCCCACCTGCCAGGGGAACTCCCCCGCAGAGTTTAGCCAGGGCCGTGGCAGCTCCAGCTTTATATCTGATGGTGCACGTCAGGGTAAATGCTGGCAAGATCCCGCGGCGTCTCCCTGAGCACTGACAGGCCTGGGGAACTGGGCATGCCAGCGCTGGTTAGAGACCACGGTCTGGGGGTGCCCAGGGAGCTCTCTGCTGCCAGGAGCCTGGGAAGGCACATCTGATGCTGGGCCTGGAAGGAGGGGCCCACTGGGAGGGGTCCGGCCTCCTCAGACACTGCTCCTTGTCTTTCAGTTTGCATGACCAACTGCCCGACGCTCATTGTCATGGTGGGGCTGCCTGCCAGGGGCAAGACCTACATCTCTAAGAAGCTGACCCGCTACCTGAACTGGATTGGCGTGCCCACGCGGGGTGAGACTCAGCCTTGGCTTTCCAAGGGGGCTTTGGGACTTTGTGGGGGAGCGGGGAGGAGTGAGAAGGCTGGACTGCCACAGGGCCTGGGGGTGGGTCAAGGTCAGGGGTTGGGGAGGGATGCTGTTGTGTGAAAACTGAGCCTCTCCCTTCCCCCAGAATTCAACGTTGGCCAGTATCGCCGGGACATGGTCAAGACATACAAGTCTTTTGAGTTTTTCCTTCCAGACAATGAAGAGGGCCTGAAAATCAGGAAGTGAGTTTGTGTGCGTATGTGTGTTTGTTTATGAAGAAGGCCCTGGAGCCCAGTTGCTAGTGATGACCAAGCTGTTCCTGAGACCTGGCCTTGCCCTACCCTGTGGGCTGTAACAGGGCTGGTTTCTTGACCTCTCAGGATGTGGTGGGGGTGAGGATGTGCTGGGTTTGGGGACAAAGGGAGTGGGTATTTGACCCCTTGGTGGCTCGCCCTGCCCTGCCCTGTGGGATATCTGTGGGAGGGGAGCGTGGAGCTTCAGGGAGATGGTGGAGGCTTAGCCAGGGCCCTCGGCTTACCCCAGGCCATCCATGGGGATGGGCTCTGATAGGGAGGGGAGCCCTAGGTGAAGCAGAGATGCAGGCCTCAGGGGTGCAGCAGAGTGGGAATGGGACTACCTCCTGACACCTTCTCACAAAGCCAGAAGGATCAGACTCAGAACTGGGGCGTTTCCTCCCTTGCCCCAGGATAAGCCTCCTACTGATATTTGGAGGCTGCTTGTCACGTTCTTGGCATGTGTTGGGTAGGCCTTGGCTTTCCTTTGAAGTTGCCTCAGTGTTGCTGGGTGACGAGATGGAAATTTGCATATGATACCCACTCTCCCTCTCCATTCAGACTTGAATTGATTGCTTTCTCCAGAAAAACTGAGCACCAGCTGTGGTCTGAGGAGCTATGCTATGCTGTACTCTGCAGGTGTCAACTGAGGGATCAGGAAGCTTCCTGCCCTTGTTCTGGGCCCAGCCGTTGTGGGAGGGCTTTGAGCAGAGGTTGGCCCAGTTCTAGTGACCTTCCCAAATCAAGCCCCAGGCCGGAAGCCCCTGGTTATTGCCGTGGCAATGGGGATGGGCGGGCTGCTGCACCAAGAAGGGAAGTGGAGTCTGACATTCAGGTCTCTGGGGCCGAACTGTGAATTGTGGGTAAAACTCAAGGGTGGGCCCTCTGTGATAACGACCCAGACAAAAGTGAGGGTACTGTGTGCTGTGTGTGTGTGATGCCCATTGCCGCCTCCTGCCCACCAACTTAAAGATGAGGAAATTGAGGCTCAGCAGTCTCACACAAGTTCCCAAGTAACTTCACAGAGTCCAGACTTAAATCTAACCCCATGTACCACTAAAACTGTCCTGTCCATCATTCCGGAAGTACTCAATTTGTAGATCAAAGGTTGCATCAAATGCAAATTCTGCAACAACCTCAAGCTGTGGTGCCTCACTCCTCTAGATGCTGGGACTGAGGTCAGGAAGTGGTGGTATTGTCTGGGATCCCTCAGGGTTTGATTCGAAGCCAGGCCTGTCTGAATCCAGAGTGTTTGTGGGGAGAAGAAGGAAGCTAGCCTTCCCAGAGCTCGCTGGTCATTCTGCTCAGACTGCCCATTGAAGGTAGGAACATTGGGATTAATTCTCATGGCGAAACCAAGACTCAGAAGAGGTAAGGAAGCTGGTCTAGGGTCACCCTGCTGGAACAGAGGCCCCAGCAGTAGAAGCTGGGGGCACATTCACGTGTGCCTCTCTGTAGGCACACCCTCTGGCTGTTCCTAGAAAGTCTCCCTCGTGTATCCAAAGCCTGGGTCTGGCCCCTGGGCCATGGGTCCATTTCCCATTAACCAGCCCCAAATGTCCCACAGATAACTGGCAAAATAGAAAGATCAGACTTTTTAAAAATGGGAAACCTGGGAAGAGAAGCCTGCATTTCCCAGAGGCCCAGGTACGTACACATTGTTGAGCTTCCTAGAGCTACACAATGTGGAGGTCTGTCCCTAACACTGGGCACAGTGGAAGATCTAGAAGAGGGCATGTACAGCCATCTGTACATGTGCAGGTGTTCCCTCTTTATGTACACATGGGTAAGTGTGTAAATACACACCAGGCACCCTCATATATGTGCACACAGTCACATACTGCAGGAAGGTGTGTACACATACCGTACGTACACACGTGGGCGTTCACACACGTGCATATCCTCCTGACACCAACTGTGTCCAACCGTTCAATTCAGTTCAATTCTGACCCTGTCTACCTGCAGTTAGCATCAGTTCCCACAGGTTAAGGACTCAGTCCCTCAAGACTGACCCCACTTCACACACCAGTCACAAGTCTCGGCGGGGGGCACCCGTACTTCTAACTGGCTATAAATTGGGGGTTCCCACAACCCCCTCTTCAGCAGGTTACTGTTCCAGCTCACAGAGCTCAGGAACATACTTGAGTTGTGTTTACTGGTTTATTATAAAGGATACAACTCGGGAACAGTCAAGTGGAAGAGGTGCACAGGCAAGGAAGGGGGCAGTGCGGGGAGCTTCCAGCCGTCTCGGGGTCTGGCACCCTCCCAGCACCTCATCTCTTCAACCTGGAAGCTCTTCAACTCTCATCATTCAATTCATCTTCAGCCCCCACCTCCCTTCCTTGAGGATGGTGGCAGGGCTGAATGTTCCAACCCTTTCATCACTTTCTGGTGATCAGCCCCATGCTGAGGCTGTATAGGGGCCCCAGCCTGAGTCGCCGACATTAGCATCAACTCAGGTGTGATTGGAAGGGGCTCCTTGTGAATGACAAAAATCACTCCTATCACTGAAGAAATTCCAAGGGTCTTAGGAGCTCTGCCAAGAACCCAGGACAAAGACCAAATGTATTTATCAAACCACATACACCCTCTTGTATGTGCACAGCTGCACTTCCACAGGGGCCCAAGGAATGCTCACAGGTGCTCACTCACAGACTTACACATACACATATCCACCCATGCATGCACGTGTGTGCCCATCCACACTCACACCCACACGTGTTCAGGCTCCCAGGCTGTTCCCCCAGCATCTCCACCTGGGCCCTGAGATCCCTCCTACTTGGTGCAGCCTCAGCCAGAGCAGACCACAGAGATCTTAGCCCAGAACATGGGGCTCTAAATGTGGGTGGCAAGAAATGGCCCCAGCCGTGCTGAAACTGTAGAAATGTGTCTCGGGGATGTGGGGGGCTCTGAGAAGCTCTGGTTCTTTATGTCTCGGTGCAGAAAGAATTCAGCGAGAGACAAAGTGTTAGATTTATTTATTAGAATAGGACACTTGTGAGGTTTACAAGTGGGTGGGCAGGAGGGCACTATGCCCAGAACTTAGTAGGCTACAGTTTTATAATCAAAGGGAGAGTGAGGAGGGGGAGAAGGCCACCTGCTTCCTCATCCTTGAGTAGACATCAAGCTTCCATCATCAGCTCCTCCTCCACGTGGGGGTGGGGGGCGGAGTTCTCTTGTCCCTAGTGGTCAAACTGGGACTGTCATGGCGCAATGGAAACGAGCAAAAAGGTGGTAACGTATACTAAAACATGGTAAATCAGCTCAGGTTTCAGTATAATGTCACCCTTTCCTTATACTTTTGTTTTTAGTGAGCACAAAGGAGCATGTCCTAGGAATCATTAACTTACCACTGGGCAGGAGGTGGGTTTCATTCCACCATTGTTTTATTGTCTGGGGGCATGTCTCATGCTTCTGTTGCATGGTTTTGTTGTTAAGCAAGCCTGCTTGGTTTTGTGGTTAAGCAAACCTGCTTTCTCGAGTGATCATTTTCTTATAGAGGTCTCCCATACTTTTTCCTTATGATCCCTTAGTGGGATCAACTAGTCACCTACTTTGTCCCTTTACTCTGTCCTTATCAATGCCAGCTTCCTGGACTTTCAGAATTCAGGTTTTTTGGCAGAAGAAAGCACTTTGGGGTCTTAATTGAAAGGCCTAATAGAGCACAGAAAGGTCACAAGGAGGCATAAGAGCAGAGCTCCTTCCAGTGACCTGGACTCAGCTCTGCCCCCAGTTTCCTCATGACCCCAGGAGTCTGGTTGGCCTCTGTTTCCATGCTTGGGCACACTGGCCTGGCTTGGCCTGGCACAGTCCTTTGATGCACTAGGGGTTTACACACAAAATCCCAAGATCAAACAAATGGGAGATCTAACTTTACTTTTACATCAAAAAAGTACAGGTAATAGTGTTTGGGAGGAAAAATTTTCCCTTCTTACCTTCTAGGTTCTTTGGCTGGTCTAATAATTAAATTGACATGACACAGATTAACAGAACAGAAAAAAAGTTTAATAGCACGTATACCTCCTACACACATGTGAGAGACCTGGGAAGCCCTCCCCTTAAATACCATCTTCAGCTGAAGAGAAAAGAAGATGTTGGGGGTGAGGAGTCAGGAGAATTTACCCGGAAAAGCTCAGTAAACGAGGGTAAGGTTGTTATGCAGATTTAAATCTATGCCTTCAGGGAATTCCCTGGCTGTGGACTTGGAGCTTCCACTGTCGGGGGCCTGGGTTCAATCGCTGGGAACTAAGATTCTGCAAGACGTCTGGCGTGGCCTAAATCAATCAATCACTCAATCTGTGCCTTCAGGAGTGATAATAGTTTCTAGAGATAAAGATCATCTCCCTCCTCCTGGTACAGCAATGGAGACCCCCTTACAAATGGAGATTTCCCTTATACTTGTAAATGTCTCTCAAAAAAGGGTAACTTCTACTCATGTTTTCAGAGCTGCTCCCGTGTCTGCAGTGTCTTAAAAATAATCAGCCTAAAATAATCCTTATGCCAAAGAGACATATTTTGGGGTGGCAAATTCTGCTCCCCTGCATAGATAAAACGTCAAAGTGATTTATCTATCTTCGGACCTTACAGGGGAAACGGATAAAGTCAGAAAGATCCTTATATGTGGCAATCCATTTTGCAGCAATAAACGGAAAGGCTGAGATGTCTGAGGACAGACAGTGTAGTCAGTGGTCAGTCATGGTGAGGGTTTTGCCCTTCCAGAGCACCTGTGGACCCGGGTGCGAGAGGCAGAGACACGGCACCCTCCTCCAGAAGGGATCATGTAGGGCGTTCTTGGTCCACTGAAAGAAAGGAACAGCCTAAAAGTTGAGACTTATGTTTTATTCAGTGAACAAAACTGAGGACTTAAGCCTAGAAGACAGCCTCTCAGATAACTGAGGGACTGCTCTGCAGAGGTAAGGTAGGTGCCGTGCGTGGGCTCATTGAAATCATTCCTTTGATATGCACCTCAGCTCTCTGGGGCCAGTGTCCTGTTCTTTCCCATTCTGAGTCCCCTGAGGGGGCCCCTTTGGGGGTGGCTGCAGTGGCTGATAGCTTGATGGCTGCAACACCCTTTGTTTGCTGATACACCAGGTGGCATTCTTAGTCCACATCTCCCTTCTAGAAAGGAAAATTGAACATTAAGCTTAATGCTGCCTTGGGGGCCAGCAGTACTGTCTCTCCTTTCCCACCACCTGCACCGCCTGCCCTGCCCCCAACACACACACAAGGGAGTGTCTGGTTTTAGAAGTGCTTATTTTGATAGTCAGGGGAAATGCATGACACTTAGAAATCATGAATATGGCAAAATGGCAGGCTGGATTTGTACATGATGAGATGAAGAAGGAAAGTACAGAAAAGTGGTATTTCAAAAAGTATTCCTGTATGTATACCAAGGGGGAAAGGGGGTGGTGGGATGAATGGGGATATTGGGATTGACATATATACACTATTGATACTATGTATAAAATAGATAACTAATGAGAACCTACTGGTATAGCACAGGGAACTCTACTCAATGCTCTGTGGTGACCTAAATGAGAAGGAAATCCAAAAACAGGTGATATATGTATACGTATAGCTTATTCACTTTGCTGTGCAGTATAAACTAACACAATGTTGTAAAGCAACTATACTCCAATTAAAAAAAAAAAAAAAGTTCCTGATGGCCAGAAACACATAGCCTTCCACCTACAGGAGCAGGGTTACCAAACTGAAAATCTTCCCAAGGAAAGAGAAACCTTGAGAAGAGAGAAGGGGCCCCAGGGGCTGCCCCGTCTCCTATCTGGCATAGGATATATCCCTGACCTACTGCCCTGCAGCAACAAGTCAGGTGCTTGGCTGACCTGTGTTTTCTTTTCTGAAGGCAGTGTGCCCTGGCAGCCCTCCGAGATGTTCGGCGGTTCCTTAGTGAGGAGGGGGGGCATGTGGCGGTGAGTATAACACCCTGGTGGTATCTGGGAGTGACATATGGGAGCCCACATACTTCTACCCCTTTACTTATCAGGCATCTGGAGGGGAAGGCAGGGTGTCTGTGGCCCTAGATACCCCTGGGTGCCAGCCCCTGGGAAGAAGTCTGCAGCTGCTGTGCTGGAAGAAGCCAGAGGCCAGATGTGGGTCAGGAATTTCCCTCTGGGCTTGTGGTTGTGTTTGACCCTGCTGGACTTCCCTCTGAATACTCACATTCTTGGCCACTCCACAAGTTAGAGGTGTCATGTTACCTAAGTCTTTAGCAAATGTGATTTCTCCTGGTGTGGAGAGCATCCAGCCCAACATTTGGTGGCTATTCCAGGAATCAGTTGAATGCTGGGTAAGGGAATTCCCCCTCTGTGTTGGACCCTCCAGTCAGATGGACAGGTGGGACAAGGCTGAGCAAGGGTGTCTGCAGGAAAGGGCCCTACCTCAACCCTATGTAGTCAAACACGGGCTATTTTTTCCTTCCTTTTTCCTTTTGAAGGCATGCATCCTGGAGCTCTGTCCCCCAGCCCCATCTAGATCAGTTGCCCTCTAGGTCTGTCTGTGGCACAGCTGTCACCCTGGGAATTTCCTTCTCTTCCCTCCTGAGTTGAATGCACTGCTCTTGGATCCCATGTCTTGCTTTTCCTTGCTTTACTGACTTGTTTTGTTGGAGCACATCCTCTAATAGCTTTCTGAGAAAGGTACTTGGGAAGTAAATTTTGTGAGACCTTGCATGTGTAGAAATGTCTTTTCTTTTTTTTTTTTTTTTTTTTAACATCTTTATTGGGGTATAATTGCTTTACAATGGTGTGTTAGTTTCTGCTTTATAACAAAGTGAATCAGTCATACATAAACATATGTTCCCATATGTCTTCCCTGTTGCGTCTCCCTCCCTCCCACCCTCCCCATCCCACCCCTCCAGGCTGTCACAAAGCACCGAGCCAATCCTCACATTTGATGGATGGGTGGAAAGAACGTTTCCTTTAGAATTTTCATGACATTGCTCCATTGTATTATGGCTTCTAGAGTGGCTGTGGGAAAGTCTGATGTCATTCTGATTTGCTGATCCTCCTTAAAAGTTTTTTTTCCCTAGGGAATTCCCCGGCAGTCCCAGTGGTTAGGACTTCATGCTCTTTCTGCTGAGGGCCTAGGTTCAATCCCTGGTCAGGGAACTAAGATCCCACAAGCTGCACGTTGCAGGCAAAAAGAAGTTAAAAAAAAAAAAAGAAAGAAAAGGGCTTCCCTGGTGGCGCAGTGGTTGAGAGTCCACCTGCCAATGCAGGGGACACGGGTTCGTGCCCTGGTCTGGGAAGATCCCACATGTCGCCGAGCGGCTGGGCCCGTGAGCCATGGCCGCTGAACCTGCGCGTCCGGAGCCTGTGCTCCGCAGCGGGAGAGGCCACAACAGTGAGAGGCCCGCGTACCGCAAAAAAAAAAAAAAGAAAAGTTTTATTTCCTAGAGGAAACTGGGGGCTTCTCATGCCCCTTCCTCTGGGGAAGCTTTTAGGGGTCTTCAAGGTGATGTGCTTTATGGTGGGTCTTCTCCACAATGCTGGGTCCTTGGGGGGACCCTTTCCATCAGGAAACTCTTCTCCAGCAGCTCAGAGAAATGCCCCGCCGCTTTCTCACAACTGAGTCCCCACTCCCCTCCCATCTTCTTCTTTTTTTTTTTAAATGAATTTATTTATTTTTTATTTATTTTTGGCTGCGTTGGGTCTTCATTGCTGCACGCAGGCTTTCTCTAGTGGTGAGCGGGGGCTACTCTTCATTTTGGTGCGCATGCTTCTCATTGTGGTGGCTTCTCTTGTTGTGGAGCACGGGCTCTAAGCTTGCAGACTTCAGTAGCTGTGGCTCTCAGGGTCTAGAGCGCAGGCTCAGTAGTTGTGGCTCGCAGGGTCTAGAGCGCAGGCTCAGTAGTTGTGGTGCACAGGCTTAGTTGCTCCGCGGCATGTGTGATCTTCCCGGACCAGGGATCGAACCCGTGTCCCCTGCATTGGCAGGCAGATTCTTAATCACTGCACCACCATGGAAGTCCCTCCCTGTCCTCATTTCTTGAAGTTCCTTTTATTCTGTTTGATTTAGTCTTTGTTTTTCATGTTAGAGGTTTTGCTGGAGCATCCAGTGAGCCCTGGTCAAATGCCCTTTGTAAAAAGTTATGCTCTAAAAGCTGCTTGGGTGGGCTGCCCCTGAGTGCTGGGCAGGCCCCGGGGGGGGGTCACAGCCTGCCTGGAGGAGGCAAGGAGGGGGCCTGGGGCTCCACTTGCACCACCAGCCAGTCCTCCCGTTTCTTCTGCACACTTGTTCCTTTTTTCAGAGATGCCTGTGCCCTGTTCCTGACTACCGTGGTTCTGCACAAGCAGGTGTGCTCTGGTTGGTGTAGGTTTGTGTTTGGTTTTCTCTGTTTCTCTGAGCCAGTTACCATGTGTCTATCTTAAAAAACTGTGTTGACATTTCCCATCTCCTCTCCTCTCCTGTTCCCATTTTACTGGGGTGACAGGATGGAGTGGAAGTAAACGTGGGTTTAGTTCTACAAGTTTAACTAGTTTCACTGGAAGTCTTGTGAGTGAGTGCCTGCTGCCCTGCTTCCAGCTTCCTTGGGGTGCTCCCCAAGGAAGAGGAGGACCAGCCCAGCCATTGCAGGTCTGAAGGAGACTGGCCAGGCGGATGGCCAAACGGCAACTGGTCCTGATGAGAAATCCAGTCCCTGTGCTACAGCTGTCGGGTGGCCTCCCACCCTCTCCAGGACCAGAGGCTGAGTTAACCCCATTTTGGTCCTAGGTTTTTGATGCAACAAATACCACCCGAGAACGGAGAGCGACCATCTTTAATTTTGGGGAACAGAATGGCTACAAGGTGAGGCCTCCTTGGCTTACCTCCTTGGTTGGGCTGTGGCACGTTCGGGCCCTCTGGGGCCACTTTCTCGGCCTCCTGAGGCCCACTGGCCTCAGGCAGGTGGGCTCCTGAGTGGATTTGGGATACTGATTTTCTCTCCACCTGGAGTTATCTTTCTGAGGAAGTGGGGGTCTTGGTGGGAGAGTCCTTCATAGGGCGGCACCTGCTTTGGTTCTGTGCTCCTTGACCTGACCCCACCCTCTGAAGAAGGGCCTCTGGGCAGCATGGCCCTCAGTGGGTAGGGAGCTCCAGGGAGCCAGGCTCAGGGCCCTAAATGTGTCTCTGGTTCCTTCCCTCCTGCCCACCCTGGTCTTTGCTGCAGACCTTTTTTGTTGAGTCCATCTGTGTGGATCCTGAGGTCATAGCTGCCAACATCGTGGTGAGTGGTGCATCTGCCCTTGTGGGAGCAGTAATACAGCCAAGATGGTCTGTGACAGTGAGGTCCATCTCCAGGTTAGGCTGGTGCCTGGGCCGACCTTAACTTGGTCTTCTTGAACATTGTGGGTAGGGGGGAAGGCGGTAGATCTCTGGGTCAGGTGGGGACTGCCCACCCGATCGCAGTCCCTCATCCCCCAAAGATGAGGGACTGCGGTCACAGGATGTTCAGTAATACTCTCTTAGCACTGGTATGGGAGCTGGGACCAGGGAGCCACTGGGCTCTTCCTAATGGGACCAGTGCCCCTGGGAGGCCAATCCTCCTGCCCAGCCTCCCCCCAACCCAGCATCCTCCTTGGTCTCCGACCTGCTTGGCCTCTGGCCCTGATGTGTCCTTGCTCTGTGCCTGACCCCGGCAGCAAGTGAAACTGGGCAGCCCTGACTATGTCAACCACGACAGCGATGAGGCCACGGAGGATTTCATGAGGCGCATCGAGTGCTATGAGAATTCATATGAGTCGCTGGACGAGGACCTGGACAGGTGAGGCAGGGCAGCACCGTGTCCTTGGCTGCGGTGGGTGGTAGGTGGGGTCCACTCGGCTGCCTCCTCTGGCTCCTCAAGGTGGTGGCTGAGGGACCACCTCCGCGGGCAGAGATGGTCCGTCCTTTTTTGTTTCTTTCCTCGGGGTGGAAATCATGGCCCAGGGGTGACTTGCAGAACCGTAGCTGCTTTATCTGGAGCTCTGTGAGTCACAGTTTTCTGCTATTTCATCAGAAAATCAAGCCTGTTTTCTATTCAGAGGGTCTTCCCACAAGGCTTTTGCAAACAGTACATACTCTTCTTTCAGTGGGTGGTCTGTATTTTGAGAAGGGGAAGGGGTGCCCAGACCCTGCCTACTAACAGCTAGCAGTAACCAGTGCTTGTGAGCCCCGCCCGCCTCCCTCTGGAACAGGGATCTGTGGGACTGAGTGCTGGGTGGGGACAGCAGCCAGCCACCGGCAAGCTCTTTCCGTAAAGGCTCAGGTGGTAGATATTTTAGGCTTTGGGGGCATACAGTCTCTGTTGCAGCTACTTAACTTTGCCATTTAGTACTAAAGGAACATAGATGATACGCAAATGAATAAGCATGATTGTGTTCCCATAAAACTGTATTTACAAAACCAGGCTGAGTTTGACTTGCTGGCCATAGTTTGCCAACTCCTGTATTATAGCAGAAATGGGGGCAGTGGTTAAGTGAATAACACTTAAGTAATTAAGTTAACGCTTAAGTAATTAAGTTAACTTTAATAACTGAATAAAGTATTACACAGTCCTTATAAATCATGCTGAAGAGACATGGGAAAGTGTATGTTATGTAGCATTAAGTGAAAAGGGTGGAAATATGAACTTGTACTTGGGTTGTTTATAATTACGTATGAATATATAGTTACGAACGAAAGAAGTCAAGTGACTGCTGGGGGGATGTTTTCTGGGATGTTTGAGGGACAGTCCCTGGACTGAGTCCCCTCAGCGACTCTGGCGCTGATCCGGTGCTGCTGCCCCTGCTGCCCCGGCCTCTGTGGTTCTCCTGGTCTCCCCCCAGCATGGCATTGCTCCTTGTGGCTCTGTTCTCCACGCTGCAGGGCTGCACTGGTCCAAAGCAGGGAAAGCGGCGGAGTTGGGCTTATTGGCTGCTGCCACCAGCACCATCCTCCTGTGCTTCTTGTCTCGTCCACCTGCTGCCTGGTGTGGGACATGGCAACCACTCGGCACACACACATGACCCGGGCTGGGTTCTTGGGGGAGGGTTTGCTGGGGGAAGGAAAGGCCAGGCCCATGGATGGCTGACCAGGAAGACTGGAGGGGAAGCGCGTTTGCCAACTACTCCCAGGTCAATCCTGGAAAAACTGTCTCTTGTTCACCTTACAGATAGTACGTTGAGAGCTCATAGGTAGGCAAGAGGGGCCCAGGGGACATAGAGCAGCGATGAAGGTCCCGATGTGGTAGGACTGACCCCTCGCTTTGAATGTCACCTTTTGGGAGCATGATGAGTGTGGAGCACCTCTCACGGGGTTTCTCTGTATGTCATGCGTGTCGTGTTGCTCTCACCTCACCCCCATCACTCGCATACCAGCTGGCAGTCCTGTGTGTTGTGGTCTCAAGCCTGGTGGGGTCAGAGATGCAAGGCTCTGAGGATGGTTCCTGGAGCTGGCAGGGCGTGGCCTCAAGGACCCCGGTCACACTCACAGGCTTCTCTCTACCCTCTCTGGAAAGGGATCTGTCCTACATCAAGATCATGGACGTGGGGCAGAGCTACATCGTGAACCGCGTGGCTGACCACATCCAGAGCCGCATTGTGTATTACCTCATGAACATCCACGTGACGCCCCGCTCCATCTACCTCTGCCGGCACGGGGAGAGCGAGCTCAACCTCAAGGGCCGGATTGGCGGGGACCCAGGACTGTCCGCCCGGGGCAGGGAGGTCAGCGTGTGTGTGTGTGTGTGTGTGTGTGTGTGTGTTTATTTCTGTGTGCATGTGCGTGTGCTGGTGCTGGACTCCAGCTAACATGCAATCCAGGTGGATGACCTCATTCAGTCTGGAATGTTCCCATTCTATAGGGAAGGTCACCCGGCAGATGCCTGAATCTCTGGCTTGCACGTGAGCTCTCACCAGCTGGTTCCCTTTCCCTGGAGAGGCATGCCATTCTGGGAGTGAGCTGAGTCCCTACAGTGCAGCTGATGCTGTGCCACAGTCCAGGGGAGATACTGAAACCTCAGTGGGAAGGTCATACAGCCTAGGGCACATGGTCGGGGGGTGAGCACTGGCAGGGGACCTGATGACCCACAGCTGGAACTACACTGAGGATCTCGGAAGAATGCACAGGGACAGCACTTGTGGGTGTGGGTGTCGGTGTCATCGAGAGTTAGTTCGTGTTTTTTACCAAAACTGTTTTCTCTAAGGCTGGGCCCCATGGACCCTTTGAGGGCAGCCCAGGACCTGTGCATCTGAATTTGCTTGTGATGTGTTTCAGTTTGCCAGGAGTCTGGCCCAGTTCATCAGGGATCAGAACATCAAGGACCTAAAGGTTTGGACAAGCCAGATGAAGAGGACAATCCAGACGGCTGAGGCCCTGGGTGTGCCTTATGAGCAGTGGAAAGTTCTCAACGAGATTGATGCGGTAATCACCATCTCTTCCCTCCCCTGCCCAGCTCTGGGCACAGCTGCACTCACCCAGGGTGACAGTGTTGAAAGGGGTCAGGGAGAGCTTTCTCTTTAACATTTCATTATTGTTTAGGGTTCTGATTCATCCCTCCCTCCTTCCCTGCCTCCCTCCTTCCCTTCTTTTGTATATAACTATCTAGGTGTACAAAGTGATGATTTGATGGATGTATGTATTGTGAAATAATTATCACAATAAGTTTAGTTAACATCCATCACCACATAGTTACAAATTTTAGTTTTCTTGTGATGAGAACTTTCAAGATATACTCTCTTAGCAATTTTCAAATATATGATACATATTGTTAATTATAATCACCATGCTGTACATTACATCCCCAGGGCTTATTTATCTTATAACTGGAAGTTTATACCTTTTGACCCTCTTCAGCCATTTTGCCTACCAGCTGGCTTGTCATGCTTTTAACTGCCACTTTCAAATCAACAAAACCTCAAAGGGAAAAATGATGCCATATACCAGGTTCACCTCCTTGGGCTTCCCTTCACTTCAGGATCTTGGCCCCTCAGGTCTTCTCTGCCTTGTGGCTCTAGGGTGATATCAAACAGATTTATTTATTTATTTATTTATTTCGGTTTGGCTTTTCTAGTAGCTCTCAGTGGAGTGTTAGTCTAAAGGAAGCTAGTCTACCATTGCCTGATATGGAAGTCTCGAGATCAGATTTGAATCCTACAAAGATCACCCCAACTGATAGAATTGTTTTGTTGGGATGAGGTGGGGGGACAAGCCGGAGAAGGGAGACTAGTTAGAGGTCCTTGCCATGGCCTGGTGAGGTGATGACATCTGGAACTTGGGTGGCGGCAGTGAAAAAGGAGCAGATGGACTTGAGGGATGTTTCTTCATTTATTTATCACGTATTTATGTGAGGCTACTCTGTGCTAGGAACTGGGCCAGGTGCTGGGGACCAAGATCCTAATGAAAGGATAGAGGCTGTTGATGCCCAGCCAGGGGTCTAAAAAGGATCTAGGATGGCTCCAGATTTCCAGCCACTGGGAAGGGTTCTGGGGCAAGGAAGGTGATGAGCTCAGCTGAGGGCAGGAACTAATCTATTTTGTTCACCACATCGTAAGTGCTCAGTAGATATGTAGTGAATGAAAGGAAGACGTTCCTGGGAGATGTTCAAGAGCAGGTACCCAGGAGCCAATCCGATCTCCAAAGAGAGGTGGGGCTTGGGCATCCCCCCCACAGACATGGTGCTTGAAACTGTGGAATGGATCAGGTGGCTGAGGGAGGCAAAGTAGGGCCCAGGACAGAACCCAGGGGAACCCTGGCATTTAAGGGGCTGTGGAGGAAGCTATGGACAGGTGTCTGGTGAGGTGGAAGGGAAACCAGGCTGATGGGGTCATGGGAGTCAAGGCAGAGAGGAGGAGGCAGTGGTCAGTGGGGTGAGATACCATAGGGAGGGGGAGTGAGGCCAGGCTCCAAACTGACCATTGGGATGTCATAAGACCACTAGGATTCTTGGCATGAGCCTACTGGGTTGGTGCCCGGTGGGAATGGGTAGGGAAGTGAGTGGGGGGCAAGGGACTCAGAGTCAAGGGAGACTTGGCCGTGTGTAAGCTGATGGTGAGGGGCTGGTAGAAAGGGAGAGAATGAGACGACAGGAGGCCCTGAGTGGTGGCGGAGGCCCAGATTCCAGGGTATCAGTAGAGGAGAGGGGTGCAGGTGGCTATAGAGTACTGTGTCTCAGAACTTCATGGAGGTTTCACTCAAGAGTGAAAGGAAGGGGAGTTTCCAGTGGGCGTTAGCAAAGGGGAAGAGTTGGCTTGTCTGGAGACCAGGAGTCTTCTGTGGCCCCCTTGTCTGTGTTCTGGGGGCGATCCTCCACCCCCAGCAGATGGATGCAGCTGTGGAAAAGGTAGACACTCATTCAGCTCGCAAGCTTGTTCAATTGTGTCCCTATGGATGAGATGGAATCAAGTTGGACAGAGGAGGTGAGGAGTAGGTAGGGAGGAAGATGATGAAGCCACATGCCATGGAATCCATCCCCGCTGGAAAAGATTGGGTAAGGGAAAGGGGGCGTCCATGACATTATGAGATGGGAGGGGCCACAAGCACAGCATTCATGTAGGGAGCCAGGCCAGGAAGGCTGACAGTGGGCTGTTAACCAGGGACATCTCCAGAGGGTCCCTTGGGAGCTTGGGCCACCTGGCCTCATGGAGGAAGCCTCTTTGTGAATAAGATCTTGTCCCCCGTCTGGTTATTGCTGGTCCACAGAAAACCTGTGACCATTCTTTTATTTGCTCTAGTACTTTTTCAGTTGATTATCTTAGCTTTATCTCAGGGACCTGTCATATCTTCTGAAATAAGGATAATCCAGTTGTTACCTTCCCAGTTTAAGTGCCTTGTGTTTCTGTTGTATATTCTTTTTTTTTTTGAAAGTCTATTTATTGTTTATTAATTATTATTATTTTTTGGCTGCGTTGGGTCCTTGTTGCTGCACGCGGGCTTTCTCTAGTTGTGGTGTGCGGTGGCTACTCTTCGTTGCAGTGCGCGGGCTTCTCATTGCAGTGGCTTCTCTTGTTGTGGAGCATGGGCTCTAAGCGTGTGGGCTCAGTAGTTGTGGCATGCAGGCTCTAGAGCGCAGGTTCAGTAGTTGTGGCGCACAGGCTTAGTTGCTCTGCAGCATGTGGGGTCTTCCCTGACCCCACATGGGTCTTCCCTGGTCTTCCCTGACCAGGGCTCGAATCTGTGTCCCCTTCATTGGCAGGTGGATTCTCAACCACTGCACCACAAGGGAAGCCCTGTACTTTTCTATATGGTTGAAAATTTTCAAAAGAAAAAGTTTGTGTATCTCATTAATTTCAACTTTAATTATATCATTCAAATTTTCTGTCTTTTTTTTCTGTTTGATCATCATAAATCAATAGCTGAATGTTAAATCCACTCTAATTATAATTTTGTTGATTTTTCTTGCATTTTCAAGAATTTTGCATTATTTTATCTTTTTTCTTCACATATTTTGATGTTTTATTATAAAGTAAAATTCATGACTTAGTAATTTGTGGGACATAAAAGGAAACAGATGGCCACTCCAATTAGGTTAATTCAATGAGGATTTATAAAAGGACCTTTTTTCAAAGATAATGGGCAGGATATAGGGACCTCGTAACAACAGGGACCATTGCTTCCCTTGGGCAGAGGAGAGAGAGGATATAGGAACCTGGGGACAAGGGAGCAGTGAGTAAAGGGCAGCCTGGTGGGATGGAACCTTGGGTGAGGGCCTAGACCACTGAAAGCAACTTCTTCAGGAAGGAGTCAGAATAAACATCTCAGCCTCACTCTCCTCCCTCCCTGTGACCTCCTGCCAGTGTTCCCCGTGGCCTAGCCCAGCAAGACATTAGTGGCCATGGGAGCCTTGTAGATGCATGCACAAAGGTCAACGTCCTGGGGCAGAGAGCAGGTGGAGAAGCAGAAGGATATGGAGGGGCAAATGAGAGGAAACAGCACAGACTTCCTTCTGTTTCAGCATGTAAAAGGTGCAAAGGTGCTGTTCCATTGTTGTCTTCTTCTTTTTTTTTTTTTTTTTTTTGGCTGCACTGGATCTTCACTGTGGTGCGCAGGCTCTTCATTTCAGCATGCGGGCTTTTCTCTAGTTTCGGCGTGTGGGCTTCTCTAGTTGTGCCACGCGGGCTCTAGGGGGCACGGGCTCAGTAGTTGTGGTGCGTGGGCTTCTCTCTAGTTGTGGTGCATGGGCTTAGTTGCCCCGTGGCATGTGGGATCTTCGTTCCCCAACAAGGGATCAAACCCTTGTCTCCTGCATTGGAAGGCGGATTCTTAACCACTGGACCACCATTGGACCACCTCTATTGTCTTCTGGGTCACACTGTTTTCTAGCAAGGAGTTTTCTGTCATTCTTATCTTCGTTTTGTATATAGTGTATCTTCTTTTACTCTATTTTCTCTTTATTACTGATTTTAAGCAGTTGGATTATGATGTGCTTTGGTATGTTTTACTTTATGTTTATCCTGCTTGGAGTTCATTGAGATTCTTGGATTTCTGGGTTTCTAAATATGAGTTTGAAAAAAAATTTAAGATATCATTTCTTTAAATATATTTTCTGCTACCCTGTCTCCTACCCTGGACTCCAACTTCTTGTATGTTAGACCATTTGGTATAGTGTATAGAACCTATGGGATAATCCCACAGGTCACTGAGCTTCTGTTCATTGTTTCTCAGTCTTTTGTTCTTTCCAAGTTTCTGTTTGGATAGTTTCTATTGCTATATCTTCAAGCTCACTTATCTTTACTGCTGTTTTTGTTAAACTCATCCAGCATCCAATGAACTTTATATTTCAGGCGTTATGTTTTTAAGCTCTAGGGGTTCAGTTTTGTTCTTTTTTGTGTCTTCTTCTTTTCTTGTGATGCTCTGCAGTCCAGGAAGTGCCTGCAGTAAATTGCTGCAGTCGTAGGCTCCTTGTGTCCCTTCTGGAGGATCACAACCCTGCTCTGCCTGTTGTCTAGTGTCTACAAACAATTGTTGCATACATTTTGTCTAGTTCTTTTGAATTGTTTATGTTGGGCCGAGAGCAAATCTGGTACCAGATACTCCACTGTGGCTCAGCCTTCATTTTGGATGGTTCCTGTTTCAATATAAAACACTTTTTGCATGGATTTATACTTTGACGAATTTGAATATTATCATCCCTGCTTTTCTTTTTCCAATTTTTTTTTGTAAAATGCACATAACATAAAATTTATCATCTTAACAACCATTTTTATGTGCACAGTTCAGTGGTAATAAATACATTCAGAATGTGCAGTCATCACCACCATCCATCTCCAGAACTCTTTTTTTTAATAGTTTTATTTTTGTAACCATGTTAATGTTTATAAATTTATTTACTTTTTAAATATTTATTTAGGTTGCACCGGGTCTTAGTTGCGGCATGTGGGATCTTTGTTGCAGCATGCGCACTCTTAGTTGTGGCATGCAGATTTATTTATTTACTTTATGTTTGACTGTGTGGGGTCTTAGTTGTGGCACGTGGGATCTTCTTTACTTCATGCATGCGGGATCTAGTTCCCTGACCAGGGATTGAACCTGGGCCCCCTGCATTGGGAGTGCAGAGTCTTACCCACTGGACCATCAGGGAAGTCCCCATCTCCAGAACTCTTTTTGCCTTATAAAATGGAAACTCTATACCCATTAAACAATAACCCCCATTTCTCCTCCCCACCCAGCCTCTGACAACTACCATTTTACTTTCTGTCTCTTTGATTCTGTCTGTATGATTTTTCTGTCTCTAAGTATGTCACATAAGTGGAATCATATAGTATTTGTCTTTTTGTGACTGGTTTATTTCACTTATCATAATGTCCTCAAGGTCCATCCATGTTGTAGCATATGTCAGAATCACATTTTTAAACTTGAATATGGTTCCATTTATGTATATACCACATTTTGCTTATCCATTCATTTATCTATGGACATTTGGGTTGCTTCCACCTTTTAGCTATTGTGCATCGGGCTGCTATGAACATGGGTATATAAATCTCTCTTTGAAACACTGCTTTCATTTCTTTTTGGTACCTATGTAGAAGTGGAATTGTTGGATCATATGGTAATTCTATTTTTATTTTTTTGAGGAACCGCTATGCTTTTTTCCATAGCAACTGCACCATTATACTTTCCTACCAACAGTGCACGAGTGTTCTGATTTCTCCACATCTGTGCTAACACTTGTTATTTTTCTGTTTTTTTTTTTTTTTTTTTTTTTTTTTTTACAGTAGCCATTCTAATGAGTGTGAGGTGGTATCTCACTTTGGTTTTAATTTGCCATCCTTGCTTTTTGTCCATGTTTTTTTTGTTATGCCTACTCCCTTTTATTTTTAACCTTTTTCTGTCATTTCTTTAGATGAAAGGAACATATCTTTGGTTTATTTTTTGGCCTGAGAGCTTTTTTCGTTTAGGAATCTAAACCCATTCATATTTATTATTACAATCGCTATCTTTGTCCTTTTTTTTTCCCCAGTACGTTGCAGATTTCTTTTCATCTCTTTTTTTTTTTTTTCTGTATAAACATCATCTTTTCTGTGATTTGGAAGGCAAGCAGTGTTTTTATTCCAGTAGTCATTACCTTACAGCTTTTCTAAAACATTCTTAAGGAGAATGCTTGTAAATAAAGGAATAACTAAAATATACTTATCAAAATTAGTAACAGGAAAATAATTCTTGATTCTGTTGGGAATTATGAGGATGTGTTATTTCCATTTGTTTCCTTTCTGCCCTTTTTTTTTCTTTTTTTACTGTAATTGGGCAGAGTATAGCATCATGGCTTTTTTTTTTTTTTTTATCTGTTGTAGCTCTTCTTTAGAACTGATGAACTCTTTCAAAAGAGTAAGCAATTTCTGTGACCCATTTTATAGCTCATTTAACCCATTTTGTGGGCTTTCATCAGCTGTGGCTGGTGGGAGTTACAGGAGGTTTCCAGCCCTGATTTCTTTCTCGTGCAAATAGCAGCTCCCTGACGCAGGTTAGGGGTCTGGTGTCTGCCTTCCAAGGGCACAGATATGGCTGGAGCATTTGGTTTCTCAGAGAAGCCTTGGCAGCCCTGATCTTTTTTTTTTTTTTGAGGTTAATCTGATTATTTTCCTAGATACACTGGATTCCCTTCTTTTTCTTTAGTTTGGAAACTATTCTAGTATCTATGATCTGTTAGTCATCTTTCCATGTTTATCTTTGTTCTTTCCTCTGTTCTGGTAAACAGCCTTGGGCTCGTCTTCTATTTTAACATTGTGATTTTTTTCTTAGCCCAATCCACAATTTACTGTCTTATTTTTCCTTTTTTGAAAACAACAGCTTTATCGAGATATGATTCACCTATGATACAGTTCACCTATTTAAATTGTATGATTCAATCGTTTTTAGTATATTCACAGAGTTATGCAACCATCACCACAATCAATTTTAGAACATTTTTGTTGTTCCAGAAAGCAACCCTGTACCCATACCCCCATTTCCTTCCAGTCCTTCCCCCCAGCCCTAGGCTACCACCAATCTGTTTTCTGTCTCTATAGACTGGCCTATTCTGGACATTTCCTTCCTCCTGTGGTAGAATGTATCAGTATTTTGTTCCTGTATATTGCCGAATAATATCCCATTGTATGGATATACCACATGTTATTTATCCATTCACCAGTCGATGGGCATTTGGGTAGTTGCCATTTTTTGGCTTTAGGAATGATGTTGCTCTGAATGTACAGGTTTTTGTGTGGACATGTTTTCATTTCTCTTGGGTAGATAGCCAGGAGTGGAATTGCTAGGTCATATGTTAACTCTACATTTTTTTGTTTGTTTTTTTATTTTGGCTGTGCTGTGTGACCTGTGGGATCTTAGCTCCCTGACCAGGGATTGAACCCAGGCCCTTGGCAATGAAAGCACAGAGTCCCAACCACTGGGACACCAGGGAGTCCCCCATGTTAACTCCATTTAAGCTTGTTAGAAACTGCCAGGCTGTTTTCCAAAGTGGCCGCACCATTTTACGTTCCCACCAGCAGTGTATGAGGGTTCTGATTTCTCTGCATCCTCCTTATCACTTGTCATTATCTGCCTTTTTTTTTTTTTTTTTTTACGCGGGCCTCTCACTGTTGTGGCCTCTCCCGTTGCGGAGCACAGGCTCCAGACGCGCAGGCTCAGCGGCCGTGGCTCACGGGCCCAGCAGCTCCGTGGCATGTGGGATCTTCCCGGACCGGGGCACGAACCCGTGTCCCCTGCATCGGCAGGCGGACTCTCAAACACTGCGCCACCAGGGAAGCCCCTATCTGCCTTTTTTGTTATAGCTGCCCACACTAGAACACAGTTCGGCCAAGTTCTCTGCTGCTTTATGATAAAGATTGCCTTTTCTCTCTCTCTTTTTCTTTGGCCGCGCCACACAGCTTGCGTGATCTTAGTTCCCTGACCAAGGATTGAACCTGGGGCCACGGCAGTGAAAACACGGAGTCCTAACCACTGGACCTCCAGAGGAGTCCCTAAACATTCATATTTCTAGCAACATTCTGTTCATGATAATATACGTATTCTCTAAGGCAATAGAGGCTTGCTCTACTGTCCTTCACTTCCTTCTGAGCCATCACCATCATCACTTTTTTTTTGGCCACACTGCGGCTTGTGGGATCTTAGTTCCCCGACCAGGGATTGAACCCAGGCTCTCAGCAGTGAAAGCATTTGGTTCTAACCACTGGACCGCCAGGGAATCCCCCTAATCTTTTTTTTTTTTCATTAATTAATTTATTTTTGGCTGCGTTGGGTCTTGGTTGCTGCACACAGGCTTTGGCTACTCCTCATTGTGGTGTGTGGCCTTCTCATTGAGGTGACTTCTCTTGTGGTGGAGCACGGGCTCTAGGCACACGTGGGCTTCAGTAGCTGTGGCACACGGGCTTAGTTGCTCTGTGGCATGTGGAACCTTCCTGGACCAGGGCTTGAACCCGTGTCCCCTGCATTGACAGGTGGATTCCTAAACCACTGTGCCACCAGGGAAGTCCCCCCCAATCACGTTTATTTTATAAATTTATTTATTTATCTTTTGGCTGTGTTGCTGCGCACAGGCTTTCTCCAGTTGCGGAGAGCGGGGGCTGCTCTTCGTTGCAGCGTGTGGGCTTCTCACTGCAGTGGCCTCTCCTATTGCGGAGCACGGGCTCCAGGCGCACAGGCTCAGCATTTGTGGCACGTGGGCTCAGTAGTTGTGGCTCACGGGCTCCAGAGCGCAGGCTCAGTAGTTGTGGCGCACAGGCTTAGCTGCTCCACGGCATGTGGGATCCTCCCGGAGAGGGCTCGAACCCGTGTCCCCCTGCATTGGCAGGAGGACTCTCAACCCCTGCGCCACCAGGGAAGCCCCTGCCCCCAATCCCTTTTAATGCCCATATTTTTAGCAGGTTCCTGGTGGCTGCCAACATTCCTTGGCTTATAGGTGCATCACTGCAATCCCTGTCTCCCTCATTACATGGGCTTCTTCCCTGTGTGTGTCTCTCTATGTCTTTACATGGCCTTCTTAAAAGGGCATCAGTCATTGGACCTCATCTACTTGATTATATCTGCAAAGACTATTTCCACATAAGGTCACATTCACAGTTCCCAGGGGTTAGGACTTCAGCGTATCTTTTGGGGGGAAGTATTCAACTCACAACAGGTAGTTTGTGTCTTTGTAGGAATTTTCCTATTTCACCTAAGTTGTCTTATTTGTTGGCATATAATTGTGCATAGTATTCCCTTATAATCTTCTTTATTTCTGTAAGCTTTGTAGTAATATCCCCCTTTCATTCCTGGTTTAATAATTTGAGCTTTCCTTTTTCCTGTCAGTCTAGCAAAAGTTTTGTGAATTCTGTTGATCTTTTCAAAGAACCAACTTTTGATTTCGTTGCTTTTTTCTATTTAATGAATTTGTGTTCTAATTTGTATTATTTCCTTACTTCTGCTTGCTTTGGGTTTAATTTGTTCTTCTTCCAGTAACTTTTTTTTTTTTTTAATAAATTTAGTAAAAAAAAAAAATAAAATAAAATAAAATAAATTTAGTTAGTTAGTTAGTTTTGGCTGCGTTGGGTCTTTGTTGCTGTGGGTGTACTTTCTCTAGTTGTAGTGAGTAGGGGCTACTCTTCGTTGCAGTGTGTGGGCTTCTCACTGTGGTGGCTTCTCTTGTTGTGGAGTGCAGGCTCTAGGCACGCGGGCTTCAGTAGTTGTGGCACATGGGCTCAGTAGTTGTGGCATGCAGGCTTAGTTGCTCCGCAGCATGTGGGATCTTCCTGGACCAGGGATCGAACCCTTGTCCCCTACATTGGCAGGCGGATCCTTAACCACTGTGCCACCAGGGAAGTCCCTCCAATATCTTAAGGTAGAAGATTAGATTAGTGATATGAGATCTTTTTTTTTTGATATAGGCATTTATAGGTTTAAATTTTCCTCATTATCTTTCCTTTTTAATAGACAACTTTGCCCCCAAGGCTTTGTCTAGGAAAAAAAACCCTGAGGACATAGGTAGAAACCAGCAGCTTTTTATTTTATTTTATTTTTTATTTTTCAGAATAATTTGTTTATTGTGTGTGTTATGAATTGTAGTGTCACAGTTTGTTCTCCTGACCCCCACTTTGTAGTTTCTCACATCTTTTTTTGAATTTTATTTTATTTATTTATTTATTCATTTATTTTTGTGGTACGCGGGACTCTCACCGTTGTGGCCTCTCCCGTTGTGGAGCACAGGCTCCGGACGCACAGGCTCAGCGGCCATGGCGCATGGGCCCAGCCGCTCCATGGCATGTGGGATCTTCCCGGACCGGGGCACGAACCCGTGTCCCCTGCATCGGCAGGCGGACTCTCAACCACTGTGCCACCAGGGAAGCCCTATTTTATTTATTTTTTTATACAGCAGGTCCTTATTAATCATCAGTTTTATACACATCAGTGTATACATGTCAATCCCAATCGCTCAATTCATCACACCACCACCACCACCACCCCGCCACTTTCCCCCCTTGGTGTCCATACGTTTGTTCTCTACATCTGTGTCTCAATTTCTGCCCTGCAAACCGGTTCATCTGTACCATTTTCTAGGTTCCACATATATGCATTAATGTACGATATTTGTTTTTTTCTTTCTGACTTACTTCACTCTGTATGACAGTCTCTAGATCCATCCACGTCTCTACAAATGACGCAATTTCATTCCTTTTTATGGCTGAGTAATATTCCATTGTATATATGTACCACATCTTCTTCATCCATTTGTCTGTCGATGGGCATTTCGGTTGCTTCCATGACCTGGCTATCGTAAATAGTCCAGCAGCTTTTTATTACGGGCGTTTTATTGCTTCCTCTCTGGGCACCTCCTGTGTGCTGGTTCTTGGCTTGAGCCTTGGAAGGACTGACACTGGTCAGTCCACACATTGTCCTGGGCTCTTCTGTTTTGTTTTAAAATGGCATTTGTGTACGATACTCTATGCTGTGCGTGTGTGTGTATCCTGAATGACATGAGGGAAATCTTACTTTATAGCCTGTACAATATTCCATACTCTGCTGTAGTATTTCCATAGCACAGAAGACAAAAAGACACATTAGAAAAGACACATAGTTAATATTTCTGTGTTTATTTTTATGGCATAAACTGGATGGATGGACGATGGGTGGGTGGAAAAGACGTGTGATAGCTTTTTCCAAACGTGAGGCTGCCCCTGCTTAGTTTTCCCAGGTTGCCTGCTCTTCCCGGCTGGGAGAGGCCCTGTGGCCCAGGAAATGCCCTCCCCCTGACACAGGGCTGATCCCTGGGCCTGATGTGGGTGATGTGATGACTGCGGTGTCTCCCTAGGGCGTCTGTGAGGAAATGACTTACGAGGAAATTCAGGATCATTATCCACTGGAATTTGCCCTGCGAGACCAGGACAAGTACCGGTACCGGTACCCCAAGGGGGAGGTAGGTGGGATATGGGGGCTTAATCCCAGCCACCTGCTGCCTGCCTGGGAGGACCGCCTGTGACTGAGGGCCCCGAGGGGCTCTGCAGAGGCTCCGTGGGCAGCAGGAGGGGCCTGGCCTCAGAGGTAGGCAGGCTGGGTGTGTGTGTCACCTCCACCACTTCTCAGCCGTGGCCCAGGCTGCAGGCCCCTCCTTGGGTGGTGGGTGAGCAGTGCTGCCCAGGAATCCCAACCCTGAGGCCTACTGGAGCCCTGTTTCCCATCACTCCCCATCTTTACTTTCCCCATCCCTGGGAGTGTCATAGGGTGACCCCATCCTCCCTGCGGCTCCGGACACCATCCCTAGCCCTGAATCCAGACCTAGGGATTCATTTTCCCCAGGTGAGTCGTGACTACCATAAGTCACCTGCACTGTCACCTCCCCTCAGACTGGCTCTCGCCTCAGCCCAGGCCCCAGGTAGAAACAGTGTCACCTTTTTTTTTTTTTTTGCGGTATGCGGGCCTCTCACTGTTGTGGCCTCTCCCGTTGCGGAGCACAGGCTCCGGACACACAGGCTCAGTGGCCATGGCTCACGGGCCCAGCCGCTCCGTGGCATGTGGAATCCTCCCGGACCGGGGTACGAACCCGTGTCCCCTGCATCGGCAGGTGGACTCTCAACCACTGCGCCACCAGGGAAGCCCCCAGTGTCACCTTTGACTCATGTATCTCCCAATTCTAGGACGTGACCTGGGGCAGTGGCCAAATAAAAATACCTCCCACAGACGCACAGGTTTGCGTACACACATACACGTACACATGTCGAAACCCCCCGCCCAAATGCCAGGCTCACAGGTGCCTATGCTGTGCTGTCCTCGGGAATAGGACAGCTTCGGGTAGCATTGATATTTCCCCACGTCATACTGTGAGGGAGAACCCAGATTTAGAACCAAACCAGATAACAGTAAAAAGAAACAAAGCAGCTGGCTGCTCAAACTTGAGAATACAGGGGGGAAATTGGTAGGGAAGGTAGTTGCCAAAAGAAGCAATCTAGGCTTTCCCCAGAAATACCAGGGGCTGGCACAAGTCATGTTGGTATTAGTCCCAACCAAATCATGGGGCAAACTCAGCTCCAAGCTTGAGGCCTTTTTTTTTTTTCTGAAGGACGGCTCACTGTGTGCAAACAGGGGTGAACCCCCAGGGCTGGGTCTCCCAGTGAAAAGCTCTAGACCTGCCAGTCACCGGGGTTGGTCCAAGGGCTCCCTCACGGCACCCAGGGGAGGTACAGGGCAGGCAGACTGTGAGGGTCCTTCCTGGGAGCTCAGGCATTCTGACAGGTTGCACTCTGGGAAGTTTGGGAGGTTTTTGCTTCCCCTCCCTACAAGCCTCGTTCTGTGTACTCCACGTGCGGCGGGTAGGAAGGGAGCCGTGTCTTCTCCACCTGTCATCAGTTGCCAGCATGTGAATTCCAGCAGCTGAGGGTTCAGCAAAGGGCCCCAGGAAGGGCATGGAGGTGGCCCCTTGGACGCAGCCTAAGCCCCAGCCCTGCCCTCTCAGTCCTACTGGGACCTGGCCCTGGGATAGGGGAGGTGATTGCCAGTCCTCACCAACCTCCCAGAATGGTGAGGAGTTCAGGAGAAGGTAGCCCACTACCCAGAAGGTCTCCATCCCTACCCCCAGAGCTGGGTTGAGGGATGCTTCCCACTTGCCCTTGCAGTCCTATGAGGACCTGGTCCAGCGACTCGAGCCTGTCATCATGGAGCTGGAGCGGCAAGAGAACGTGCTGGTCATCTGCCACCAGGCTGTGATGCGCTGCCTCCTGGCCTACTTCCTTGACAAGGCAGCAGGTGCGGACGCTGCCCCTGGGGAGGTGGGATGTGTGTGTGAGAGAGATCGAAGGGGACTGTCACCTGGGCATCCCTGGTGCCAACCCTCTCTGCCTGTGTCCACAGAACAGCTGCCTTACCTCAAGTGTCCGCTGCACACGGTCCTGAAGCTGACCCCCGTGGCTTATGGTAAAGAAGCTTCCCGCATGCTGACCTGGTTGCCAGACTGGCTGTCTGCAGGGTTCTGTGGTTTTCTGCAAACCCCTCCCTTGAAAATTTCATTAGAGGCTCATTCCTCCTCCTTCCATCCCACCACCTTTCCCAATTTGCTATAAAATGTTTTTTGTTTTAATTCCTGTGGCCACAGGAAGCCTCCCCAGTGATCCTTCCTTAACCATCACCCACCCACATGAGGGTCTTTTCTACTGGTTTCTCCAAAATCCCCCAGAAAACCCCACGGCCCCAGGACCCGGACCTGAAAATATGCGCCTCTGCCTTGGGCTCTGCCAGCAGAGGCCTCACGCAACTTCCTAACCTCCTGGGTCCCGACCCCTCCCCTTCAACACTGGACGAGGCACTCTCACATGGTTGTGCCCTCGGGACGATAACTGTATAGCTCAGTGGCAGCTGAAGTCATCCCAGTGCATGTTAATTGCCTCGTCCCCCTTTGCACTGAGCGCCTGGCACCATGGTGATCCCGCCTCGTGTGTGAGACAGGGCTGGGTGAGGGTCTGCTCAGTGTAGTGACCCCTCACTGAGCTAGGCTTGTTGCTTCTCAGACCGCCCTCAGCCCCCGAGGTGGGCCGCTCATCCTCACTGTGGCTCTGCCTGGTGCCCGGGCTCCTTGGCGAGCCTGCGCTGGGCAGTGGCCCAGAGGCTCGGGCCTGACACGCTGCCTAGTGCTTCCTCACGGGGCCTCCAGAGCTGCCCAAGGTGGGAGGACTGGAGTGAGGCTGAGGCGTCTGCTCAGCCCCACAGCACCGAAAGCCTCCTCCTGGGAGAAGCTTCTACCCCTGTGGCTCTGCTGCCTTTCAGGAGGGGGAATGGATTTGCATCTTCCCTTTGGCAGGTTGTAAAGTGGAGTCCATATTCCTGAATGTGGCGGCTGTGAACACGCACCGAGACAGGCCTCAGGTAGCAGCCGGGTCACTGCTGGGGTGGTGGGCACGTTCCTGGGGGTCCAGACACAGCAACCACCAGGGCCAGGCCCAGCTGGGGCATCTACTGAGTGAGCTTGAGTTCTCTGTCAGGGTGACGCTGTGGCCAGAACAGAGGCTAGAGGCCTACAGGGGGCAGGCGCTTCCATGTCCCACCAGCCCAGGCCTCATGAGCACCTGTCCAACCTGAGCACCTTTAAAAAGTAAAAATGAAAAATGTCCTGCTTTGTTGCGGAAAGGGCCATGCAGAGGCTGAGGGTGTCTCGGTGCTGCGTAGAGACCTTCCTGCGGAAGGACACGTCTCTGTTCTGTGTTCCCCCAGCGTTAAAGATAGAAGCTCCTTGAAGTGTTGCCCAGAAGCACTTCATGCCCGTGTGGGATCCTTCTGCCATCTTGGTTTCCTCTCCCACTGAGGCCAAGAGCAGGACCGCCCCTCTGGGCCCCATTCCCAGAGTCTGTTGCACCAGGAAGGCTCCTGGGACCTTAGTCATGCCTGCTGCCACCCACAATGGGACGTGTTGGGCCTTGGGTCCCTGCCCAGGGTGCAGGCCTTGGGCCCCACAGGCTGAGGTGTGTGGATGTGTCCTCCTGTTTCCTAAGGCTGCTTCCCCTCACCAGAACCAGTCATTGTGTAAACCTCTTCCCTGTTTGCCCTGAGAGTCCGATGAAGGCCCAGTCTGGCACACACAGGTCTCAGGGGTAGATGTCCCAACAGGCCCCTCGTACTGAGGAAAGCCCAGAAGGTGTTGGGCCCCCAGCACTGATGGGGTGATGGTGAAAGAGGCCCCTGGACCCAGCAAGCATCAGGGGCTGGTGCCCCGGTCCCTTTGCAGGAGCCAACATGGCCATGGGGTAGTTGGCAGGCACCCTGCCTGCCTCTGGGTAGGCACTTCTGAGAGGCAAACTTCTGTTGGCCACAGGTTCCGGGATGGTTCCTTTTAAGGTGGGCAGGATCTCCAGGTCCTGGCCCATCCTTGGGGACAGGTTGTGGTGAGAAAGGGGCCCTTGGGAAGCCTGCCCCCAGTGAGAATTGCACCTGCCCCTACAATTCCAGTGGCCAGCCCTGTGAACTCAGGAGTGTGGCCATAGCGGACATGATTCCCTCCCTGCAGATCTGGGCTGTGGCCCAGGTCATTGGTGACCTGCTCCATTGGGCCACCAAGATCAGGGATCACATAGGATCACATAGTCTTACAGAATTGAGGGGAGTCTCTGACCCCCATCCCTTAGGCCTGAGATGCCCTGAACTCAGCCGGCTGTGGACAGAACTGGGCTCTGTCCCAGTTCTGAGGCAGGGGAGGGGTGCTGTTCAGGAGGTGCAGGGGGCCTGGTGCCCCAGCTCTCAGACACAGGAGGTGTCCGCAGCCTGCCGGGGCCATATCTGACACCTGTCCACCGACACACCGACATAGCCGGGAGGAGGGCACCCTCAGGAGCTGGTCCCCTTCCCAGCCAGCTGTTTCTCCCCACCTGACCCAGACCTGAGGCAGGAGGCGGGGATGGCCTCACTCTGGGTAATGCCTGACCTGCCTGCAAGGAGCAAGCAGGAACCGGAGGTGTCCTCCATCCCTCACCTTTTTTCTGGTGTTTGTCACCCACCACGTGTCAAGAGGCTCTTGACGCCTGGCTCTTAGGAAAGGTCGGGGTCTAAGTCCTGTGACCGGGGCTCCTCGGGGTGAGGATGTGAGTCCAGCGGCTATAGCGATGAGCAAAGCGGGTAGTGGTGACTGTCTGTCCTTGGCAAATGGTCAGCGTTCTGTGTGTTTAATTTTGTGCAGAATGTAGACATCTCTCGGCCTCCGGAGGAAGCCCTTGTCACGGTCCCTGCTCACCAGTGACCGTGTGTCGTCCACTGCAACCCCCGGGCAGGTGTTGAGCTCTGTGGACGAGGTCATTCCAGGCCCTCTGGTCTGTGTGACAGTCACCACACAGGAACACCCTCAAAGCCATGCATGGCTGGTGGCACCCAGAATCCCAGTCCCAGCCCACCTGTTTCCTTGTTGACAGTGTCAGGGTTGTATGCGGTGCCCAACCTGCTGCTAAAAACCACTTGGCCTGACTGCGTCTGCACCGGGCTGGTGAGAGGTTTCCCAGCCCCTGATCCTTCTGTTCTCTCTCACCGGCCTGGTGGGCTTCGTGAAGTGTGAAACCCAAAAATGTGAAACGGAAAGCACTTGCTGTGATGTTTCCACCCACTGAGGCCGAGCTGCCTGGGTAGACCTGGGGACCCCTGCCAGGGCTCTGCTACACTCTCTTTGGCCACTTCCTGAGCCAGAGGCAAGGTGTTCATGAGCTGCTGCTGCCTCAGTACGCGGGAAAGAGCCATCCCCGTCCTGCCTCACCAGGAACTGAAGAGCTTCCGCCAAGGCAGCCACCTCCACTGGCCAGACCCTTGAGTCTGTGCGTCTGCATTTGTGGACGCTCAGGAAAGCAGTGTGTTCACTTCAGCACATGGGAATGCACAGAAACATGCAGGGAGCGGGGTGTTTGCGATTACCCCTTCCCAATTATGCCTACACTGGAATACTCGTGGGAGCTGGCAGCCAAGGCCACCCCTCTCCAACTGCTCTCATGGTGCAACACGTGAAGAAAGATGTGAAGACAGGACAGTTGTAGGAGTCGCCCTTCCCAGTGCTCGAGGGAGAGGCTGCCCTCCCATCTTCCTCTCCCGGCCATGCCACTGGGCTACCTTGCCCGCCGCTGCCTGCGTCCACACAAGAGTATACACTGGTGGCAGGGACCTGCATTTGCTGTGAAGGATTCGGAAAAGCTTGCATGGTCCTGCAAAGCCTGTCCTGGCGTTTGTTGACCTCTACCCGCAGAACTAAGCACGGGAAAGCCCAGAGCTGGAGGCAGCCTCTGGCCAGGGCAGGAATTTCCCAGCTTCTGATTCTTGTACACAGGAGCCTGATGAAAATGACCTCGGGAAGCCTGCCATCTGTCACGCCCTTGAGTTCTTTTGGGCCCAGGGAGTTGGGCTGGGCCGCGGGTTCCGGCTCCATTTTGTAGCTGGGAGAACAGCCTGGCCAGCAAGTTGTGAGGCTGGGTGAGGAAGCGTGTGGATTTGTAGTTGGATGCGCTGCTGTCCACAGGTGGTGGTCCTTGGTGAAGTCAGGCCCGAGGATCCTGTGTCCCTGGCCCAGGCTGATGATCTCTCGGCCTCGAGTGCCACAGCAGTTATGGACAGACATGGGTGGAGAGATATCCAGGACAGAGCCGTGGCAGTACCCTCCTTCTGGACTTATCTCCTGTCAGAGCCCCAGGCCCCTTAGACCCAGGGCCAGAGGACCACGCTACTGCCTTTGGGATGTGGGGACTGCAGCCTTTGCTTCCATGTCCGCCAGAGTATTGGTGACTTTTGGTCATGCTCAGTTGTTGGCCATAGCAGGTCCCTTTGGTCAGCGGCACGTACATCTGGATGTCACCACCTCTCCAAGACCTCAGGCTGGCTGAGGTGAGACCAGCAAGGCCTTTTCTCTCTGTCCAGAGGGCAGCCAGGAGCTACTGGAGATGTGTCACAAGGACTGGGATGGGGCAGAGGGAAGTGTGGGATCCCAGCAGCGCTCACCCGGAGCCGGCTCTGCATGGGCAGCCATCCACCTGGCTGGCTGCCCGGTTGTAGCCAGGACGGTTGATGTGCTCCTGTTGCAGACATGTTTCCTGCTCGCCCTGGAATGGATGTTGTTGGATCTCAGCCACATATCACACTGTGTCCAACATTCTTTGCAATAAATACTTTTTTAAAAAAGAACAATCTAAGGTGTTGTGTGGCCAGCTCGCCACTGGTGAGGTTCTTTCCAGCGGCTCTGCAAACCCCTGTGCTGTGCTCCCTCCCAACAGGTCTGTATGGACCCTTGGTCCAGCTCCCACCCCCATGACTACCCATCCCTGGAGCAGAAACTGTCTTGCCCTGGAGTGAGCCCGGGGCAGGGCCCAGGTTTTCTCTGGGCTGACCAAGGTTGCTGGGCCCTCACCACTGAGACAGAAACAGACGTAGGGAGGGATCTGGGGTCCCTGGAAATGTGGGTCCCAAATACTGGCATCCCTGGAGAGGGGAACCAGAGGCTGGGTCGAGGATGGAGGGCCTGCATAAGGCTGTGGGTGGAGCGTGCTGGCTGATTCTCTGGTGTTCTTTGTTACTTGTGGCGTGGGGAAGGTGGTGACAAGAGACACCCTTTCCTATGCCTCAGAATTTTTTTTTCCTTTTGCATTTAAAAAAAATTTTATTGAAGTATAGTTGTTTTTTTTAAAAATAAATTTATTTATTTATTTTTAATTTTGGCTGTGTTGGGTCTTTGTTGCTATGCGCAGGCTTTCTCTAGTTGTGGTGAGCAGGGGCTACTTTTCCTTGTGGTGCGTGGGCTTCTCATTGCCGTGGCTTCTCTTGGTGCAGATCACGGGCTCTAGGCGCACGGGCTTCAGTAGTTGTGGCACGTGGGCTCAGTAGTTGTGGCTCGCGGGCTCAGTAGTTGTGGCTCACGGGCTCTAGAGCACAAGCTCAGTAGTTGTGGTGCATGGGCTTAGTTGCTCCACAGTGTGTGGGATCTTCCCGGACCAGGGCTCAAACCCGTTTCCTATTGGAGTATAGTTGATTTACAATGTTGTGTTAGTTTCAGGTGTACAGCATAGTGATTCAGTTATACGTACACATGTATTCATTCTTTTTCAGATTCTTTTCCCATATAGGTGATCACAGAATATTGAGTAGAGTTCCCCGTGCTATACAGTAGGTCCTTGTCATCTATTTTATATATAGTAGTATGTATATGTTAATCCGAAGCTTCTAATTTATCCCTCCTCCTCCCCGTGCCTCAGAATTTTGATGGACTTTTCTACACCTTCTGCCGTGGGGCTGGGGTGTTGCAGGGGTCTTCCTCCATGGACATAACATTGCTGGCATTTGCCTTTCCTAGTGTGTCAGGGCAGAGGGTGGCTGTGTCACAGTGGATGACAGGAACCCCTTGGGCTTCATCCCCAGGCTCAGAGTAGTATCAGCTATGACTGTCTTCCTGGTAGGTGAGGTTGGGGGACCGCTGAATGGTCCCCACCCTGTCTCCGGGCACAGAGTTCCTGGAGTGGATACCTGACCTCCTTAGAGGCTTCCTTGCACTTTCTGAAGAAGGTTTTGAAGATTTCAACAGCAAAGCAACAACAGAAGGAATGAAATATAACACTATCAGAATTTTTCTTCAGGTTCGCTGTTCTACCACAACCTAGAAAGAACGATTATATATGGTTAGGCTGAAGAATTTTGTAGCATGTTGGGTTGCTAGGAAACAGTGGCCATCAGGTAGGATCAGAGGATATTTGGATAGAATGAAATATTGTTACAAAGACATAGGTTTCAGCAACATTTGAATTATATTTATAATATGGTTGTATATTATATATTAATAAAATATAATTATCACCTGTAAAGGCGAGTTGCCATGTTTGGTTTAGACCAATCATTATTCATCCCCTGGGACTGGGCACATTGTTGTTTAAACAAAAACTGTTCTATTAAAAGTGGAAAATGGGGTAGACCAGAAGTGGTATCTGTCAAACCCTGGCTAATGGCCACAGGTCTCTTTGGGAAGGGTTGTGGGGAAAGTACCAGCATGAAGCTGGGCTGTCTTCACAGGGCCCACCTTAAAGGGCACCCACCCCACTTCTGTCAAGGGCCCCTGGGTTTGTGAACTGATCTTATCTGGAAAATTGGTGAGAGATCCTATCCTCTGCAGTCAGGTCTCTGGTGGTCAGCCCTCTAGTTCTTTTGTCATACACATCCAGTAGGGCTCTGCTGGCCTCCCCATCAGTTTTTGTCTTAGGGGCCTGGTGATCCTGCCAAACATCCTGGTATCTGCATTGAAATCAAGGAGGCATTTCAACTATAGTGTCTCCAACCAGAATCTCTGACTCATGGACAGCTGTGACTATGGTACTTATGGGTCAAATTGTGTCCCCCAAATTAATACATTGAAGACCTAACCCCCGGTACCTCCTGATGTGACCTTATGTAGAAATAGGGTGGTTGCAGGTGTCATAAATTAAGATGAAGTCATACTGGAGTAGGGTGTGCCCCTAATCCGAAATTCCCCAGCAACTTCAGAGACAGCATGGATCCTGCTGACATGCTGGCTTCCAGCCTCCAGAACTATGAGACAGTAAGTTTCTGTTGTTTGAGCCGCTCAGGGTGTGGTACTTTGTTACAGCAGCCCTGGCAAATGGAAACTTCTCAGCGATGAACTTCCTAGGGCCTTGGTGAAGGACTATGTTCTGGGTCATCTCCAGGGACTCAGGGAGAAGGTGAGTTGTCCCTGATAAATTCAGTCCAACATTTATTTTGAATGAATGAGTGAATCTTCCTGAGGCCTTGGGTTCTCTCCTCTACATTACACCAGGGAGCATTTGGCATCTCAATTGCATTTAGTGAGACCCAGTTTTCATTTCAGCCAACCAAATAGACAGGCAGAACAACCCCCAGTAGCTTAAGCCTGCACATTGAATCCAAAGTTCCTGGCAAGCTCACCTGCATTGATGAAGTCCAACCTAACTAAGCTGATGTTCTTATCTCCATGGTCTAGGGCCTCGGTCTCCCCCCCCCACCCCACCGCATAGTGTGTATATTTTAGCTAATGTAAAATACCAAAGTCTTAAATTCTTTTGATACATAAGCCATCCCCTCTGGGTCTGACTTTGTAATAAGGTCTCCAGACATGCTGGTATCCATCTCTAGTTTCAGGAGTTGGGGAGGAGGGGCGTTAGAAGAGTTGACTCCCCTTGCAAAGTAACTCCCTCACGAGGTCTTATGGGAGGACACCTTGCTTCAGTGGGCAAGGGAGGTGGAGAAGGGCTGGAGGTTGGTTGCAGTCTGATTCCTCTAATTCTTTCATATGCATCTTCATTTCACTTAATTCATTAACAACACATTAAGTGCCTACCATGGGCTAAGCAGGAGGAATATAGCAGTAAGCACAGGGGCAAACTCCCTCCCTCACAGAGCTGACATTCTAGTGGTGGAAGACACAGTAAAGAGGTAAGTCGTGTATTAGAGGGTGCTGGGACAGAGCCGAGGGCGTGGTTCAGGGTTGTATGAAGTCCTCACTGAGGAGGCGACCAATGTCCTGGATGTATTAAATACATTTTCAACTTACGATATTTTCAGCTTACAGGGGATTTATCAGTAACCCCATCGTAAGTCGTGGAAGATCTGTACCACACCACCAGTGATGGCTGTACTAGCTCTGTCTCCTCAGCCTGCTGGGGTTGCCAAAGGCTTTCCCTTCATCCTGGCTGGATTTCCACTGCCTTTAACTCCAACCAGGCAAACGTCCACTCCGGATGCACCCCCATTTCCCTGGTCACCTGCTGACAACTTTATCCGTTGGAGGAAACTGACTCTGCCCAACATAATCAGAAATGGAATTTATGAAAGTGAACTTGTGTAGCTCCCAGAACCACCAAGGGCACAGGAGGACAAGACAAAGAGGCCATGCCCAAGTCACAGTTCTGCTTTGGCAGACACTGCACGCTGCTACCCGGCTGCTATGACCCCCACCACTGCAGAGGCTCTGGTCACCAGCCCACTAGGCACACTCCAGGGAAGGTATGTCTGACTCTAGGGAAGGTACATCTGATTCCAAGGAGGGTACATCTGATTGGCTGGGCCTCGGGCAAAGGAAGCTGGGAAGTGGATGTCTGGCATTTCTGCCTTCTGAAATGGAGGAAGGGAGCCCAGGTGCTAGTGAAGAGGAATGGCAGGAGAGCTGTTCTCTACTTAGCTCTCACACTTCTGGCCCTGTGGGTCAGTCCTGGGCTGATGCCACCCACCCCCTGCCACCCACACCGTGGGACACTGGGCTTTCACTGGGTATTGCTTTGGCCCTATGCAGAGTTCCCATATGCAGCTTGACTGCCACATAAAGGTCCCAGCAGAAAATAGTCTTTTTAAAAAATATTTATTTATTTATTTGGTTGCACTGGGTCTTCGTTGCGGCAGGTGGGCTCCTTAGTTGCGGCTCACTGGCTCCCTAGTTGTGGCATGCGAACTCTTAGCTGCGCATGCATGTGGGATCTAGTTCCCTGACCAGGGATCGAACCTGGGACCCCTGCACTGGGAGTGCAGTCTTGGCCACTGCGCCACCAGGGAAGTCCCAGAAAAGAGTCATTATTAACACTGTGCGTATTTGAGGAGAGTCCAATAAAAGGGCCGTTTACAGAGCTGTGGGTGAATTCGGGTGGCAGCACCTGGGGCCAACATTGGGAGCACTTTCCTTCCCTAGGCCTTGTGGACTGAAGAAAAATGCACAACCTAAAAGTTGTGTGGGACCTTACTGAGGACTAAAGCCCAGAAGACAGCCTCTCAGAAAGCTCTGAGGAATTGCTCTGAAGAGATAAGGGAGGAGCCAGGATCTACAGGAGTTTTTTTGTGGGAAGAACAAAAACAAAAATATGTAGTTGAACACCAAGATTACTAATCACAAAGAACAGACATCTCAAGTTAATGTTTTTCTATGTATGGGAACATGCAAGGACCGGGGTTCATTGAAATTATTCCTTTGATATGCATCTTAACTATCTAGGGTCAGTATCCAAAGCACAGAATGCTTCCTGTTTTTCTCCATCCTGAATTCCCCTCAGGTGCACCATCTGTGGGTTGCTGCAGTGGCTAATGGCTTGATTCTTGTAGAACTGGGATAGCGGGCAACATTCTTTGTTTACAGGAAAGTCAGGCAACATTCCCTGTCCACAACCCACAGGGTCAAGGCCCAGGAGGGGAAGGGTTAGTGGAACCTGGTGGGACCCAACCCCCGACCCCCACTCCTGTTCAGTTTCTACTGTAATCTGTCTACCAGAGGGATCTCTTAAATCAGTCACTCCCTGGGGCTCTCAAGATAATTTCTCAGCATTATGGCCCTGAATGGAGGGACGGGCGAGCTGTGGCTGTGAGGGTGGAGCGGGTGGTGTTGGCGGTGGGATGTGGTGTGTCTGAAGGCCCACAGGAGCTTTGGGGAAGGAATAGGGAAGGAACGGCGCCATTCATGCACTCTCCTCCCACCCTCTGACGGATCTCCTGCAACTTAACTGCCTTCTGCTGACTAAGCCTGACAACTGACTACGAGAAGGGAGAAAGAGAAAGAGGGAACCCCGGGACAGAGTGGGATAGGGGGTGGATGTGGAGGGAAAAGTAGAAGACGGGCCTGGACAGGCATCTACTCTGGGCATCAGCACTAAGGTTGATGTGGTTGGTAGGGAGGCAGATGCACAGACAGCTATAGTCCAGCATAATGCGCGCTAGGGCAGTGGGAGTGGAGGGTGGGGTGGAACCCACAGAGGGGCCTGGGGAGGCTGACGCAGCCCATCCCCCAGGGGGAGTGGTTTCCGGGCTGGTGCTCAGGGGAAAGCGGTCAATGGGCTAAAGGAGATCCTTTATTTCCTTTTCCAGTTATTATCTAGCACCTGCTGTGTGCATGGCCCTGTGTTGGATACAGAAAACGTAGTCCCAGCCTCACTTAGCCCACAAAGTAGCAGAAGACACCCACATAACCCAAGGTTTGGTGCTGGGCTGGGGGTTCACAAGGGCTGTGGGAACACTAAGGGGAGCCCTACCCCAGACTTGGCATCTTGAGAGGCTTCCTGGAGGAGGAGGTGTTTAAGTTGGGAGCCAGAAAGGGTGGCGGAATTCACGTGGTGCGTGCTGAGAGCAAGGAAGCACAAGGAGCCCCATTCAGTGCTATGGGACTGAAATCAGGACTTTGTCTTAAGAGATACAGGGAGCCATTGCAGGGTTTAGAGCGAGGGGGTGTGACTGATTTGTACTCTAGGGAGATCCACACAGGAAGCATTGGGGGGAGCAGGTGAGTTCAGAGCTGGGTCAGTGGTGGGTAAACGAATGTTCTGGAGGTGAAAGTGGCAGAGCGTGGAGAGAGTTGGGCAGCATGCCTGGGTGACCAGGCAGAGATGGGGACAGAGGTTTGGGGACAGTGAGTTGCCCGTGGAAGCCGAGGAGGTCTTTGGAGATGGAGTTCTGGGAGTCCTCAGGGCAAGTATGGTGGTGGATGGGCGCAGACTCTCGGAGGCCAAAAGGGCTGGGAGGGAGGACAGGGCAGGGTCCACCGTGCCTTGGGTTGCTGGTGGGTGGTGAGCATGTGAGCAGTGGGGAGGGCCAGAGGAGAGGTGTGGGTGGGAGGTAAGGAAGGTGACAAACCTATGGTCCAGGACATCAGCACGCAGTGTGAGGGAGAAATACAGAGGGAGAGGGTGAGGACATAGGGGAGGGCCTGAGGTGCCACCGGCCTGGGACAGGACGACAAGAGGCACAGGGGGCTGTGCCCTGAGATAAAGTGTGAGCCTTTCAGGTAGGCCAGATGGGGAAGGGGCAGAATTTAAGGCAGGGTCTGCCTCAAGCCGGAGGGGAGGGCACCTACTGGAATGAAAGGGGGTGGGGCGGGGGCTGATAAGAAAGGTTGTCTGAGGGGGTGGAGCCAAGCACAAAGGTCCCCAGCTGCCGGCCCCTCGCCTGTGGCCTGGCATTGTTTTGCTGAGCTAGTCCAGCTGGTCTGGGTCCTTAAATGGACGTGGGACTCCTCAGTCTTGTTGAGACCCTGAAGTTTGGCACAGGGAGATTGGTTTCTGTCTGGGAGAAGCAGATTTCCTCAGGCAACCTGTGGAAGTGACAGTTTCCAGTTCACAGGCCTTGTTCACAAGGACCCCTGCCTGTTTCTTCCCCTCCCACCCCCCTCTCCCGGAACACACACATGGGCACATGCATGCTGGATGTGTGGCTGTGACTTACAAGCCGCTGGGTTTTCCTGGCCTCACCCCCTCCTGCACATGCACAGCTCTGGGTGGGTCCTGGAGCCACCACTATGCTCAACCATGAAGGTTTAACACAGGTGTCTTTGAGGTGTGGGAAGATGAGGGGGCATGAGGGAACCCAATACTGAAAAAGTCAGGGAGGACTAGGCCAGGAGAGAAGCCCCTAGATGGGGATGAGAGGCCAAAGGCAGGTGATGGGAGGTGAGAAAGGACAGCTCTTAGCTGTAATGGCCTATATGGGAAAAGAATCTAAAAAAAAGTGGATATATGTATAACTGATTCACTTTGCCGTACACCTGAAACTAAAACAACATTGTAAATCAACTATACTCCAATACACATTTATTTATTTATTTAGGCCACGTGGCATGCGGCATCCTAGTTCCCTGACCAGGGATTGAACCCGCACCCCCTGCAGTGGAAGCATGGAGTCTTAACCCTTGGACAGCCAGGGAAGTCCCCCAGTAAAAATTAGAAGAAAAAAAAGGACAACTCTTAGGAGTTTGACTGGGGGCAGGGACTGAGTTATGAAGAGAAACCAAGTCTGTGGGAGGCGGAAGGCGGGGCACCCATGGTGTGGAACAGGCCTCCGAAGGTGGCTGGCGAGGTGGACATGGAGGGGAGTGTGTGGAGGCCACTGTGCGTGGGGAAGGGGGACCTGGGCGGTGTTCAGCTTCAGACTGTGGAGCTGAGGGGGCAGAGGCAGCCGGTTGGGATGAGGCTGGGCTGTGCCAGGGAGGGCCCCTCATCCTGCCTGGGGGCAGTCACCCCTCTGCCCCCACAGTGTGCCCAGCACAGCATGCTGAGTCTTGAGTCCCTCTGGCCAGTGGTAAGGGGGACCATGGAGGACCCAGGCCCAGAGGAGGACCCTAGCCTCCTAGGTCTGGGAAACTGCACTGAGGACATCCCGAGTTGTCTCCTTGGGCCTCACTCCTTGTTACGTGAAGCCCCCGCCCTCAGGTGAGAAACGTGGTGGCATGCCGGATGTACACACTGGCTCAGGGGCCTGGTTAGTGTGATACTTCATGTTTTCTGCCTTAAGTGTAATGAGTTTAACTGTGGCAGGTGCAGAGTGGGCGGCAGGTCAGAAACCCTGGGCAAAAAAAGAATGCTTGCCATAGACTGGATGTTTGTGTCCCCCCCAGATTCACATGTTCAACTGCTGACTCCCAAGGTGATGGTATTTGGAGTTGGTGCCTTGGGGAAGTGACTAGACCATGAGGGTGGAGCCCTCATGAATGGGATTGGTGCACTCATAAAAGAGCCCCCAGTGAGCTCCTTTGCCTCTTCTGCCACCTGAGAACACAGGGAAAAGAAGTCATCTGTGAACTAGGTAGGAAGTAGGCTCTAAATGGACACAGATGAGCTGATACCTTGATTTTGGAATTCCCAATCTACAGAACTGAGAGAAATAAATGTTTGTCATTTATAACTGAATCGATGATGTTTTGTTATAGCTGCCCCAAGGGACTAAGACAGTAGTCCAGCTCCCCATCCCTGACTCTGCGGGGACTCGTTACTGAGAACCAAACTTGGGTCTGCTGACTTGAGTGCAGTAAAGCCAGTCTACTGACTGTGGTGAAGGAAAGTGCAGCGTTTATTGCAGGGCACCAAGCAAGGAGTCCAGGGCAGCTAGTGCTCAAAACACCCCAAGTGGGACTTCCCTGGTGGTCCAGTGGTTAAGAATCTGCCCTCCAATACAGGGGACATGGGTTCAATCCCTGATCGGGGAACTAAGATCCCACATGCCACAGAGCAACTAAGCCTGTGTGCCACAACTACTGAGCCCACACCACAACTAGAGAGAAGCCTGTGTGCCACAACTAAGATACAATGCAGCCAAAAATAAATAAATATTTTTTAAAAAAACTTTTAAAAAAACACCCCAACTCCCCATGGGTTTCGACAAAGTGTTTTTAAAGGCCAGGTGAAGGAGGGGAGTCACAGGGTATGTGATCAGCATGTGCACAATTCTCTGATTGGTTGATGGTGAAGTAACAGGGCCATGTCACAGGTGTTAACATTATCAATCCTGGGGCTAAGTGCTCATGATCATCAAGTAGTTAATTTCTTCCATTTGTTGGTAGTTTTAGCATCTATAAAACAACTCAGGACATGTGCATCAGATACTTCTGATTAGGTACTTCTGAGAGGAGCTACAGCGGAGGATATGGGGGAGGGGTCTGTCCAGGGAAGTCCCCATAGGGTCCTGCTCCCTTATGCCCTGACCCATAGTGAGGGGGCAGTGGAGGCCTGTTAGCCGTGGCCACATCTTAGGGTGCCTTGTGAGAACCCTGCTCTGGCAGCAGACAAGGATGGCCCAATCCTGCTGGCCCAATCCTGAGCCAGGTGATGGTTTAATGTGTGTCTGGAAACTGCCAGTTCCTTCCCTCAGACCAGGCCATGGGAGCCAGACTTGCCCTGAGGCAGGGGTGAGCCTGCCTGGACTCAGGGTAGAGTGACCACGGGGGTAGGGGTAGGGGTGTCGTGGGTGTCGTGGCAGGAGGCAGGGGTCCCCGAAGCCTCTGAACTAGGCTTTCAGAAGGGAACCAGCGTCTGTTAGGGGCCTACTGTGTGCGGAGGTCTGCTCTGGGCGCTGTCCCCCAGCCACCCCACTTGGTCCTCGGGTACCTCCCGGGGAGTGAGGATGCCCGGGGCAAGTGAGGAACCCTAGGAGCGGGGAGGGGCTGTGTCCCGCGGGCCAGCAGAACCCAACAGGCACTCAAGTGCTAGGAAGCAGATCCCCTCAGAGACCCCCTCCGGGCCCCAGGGTGGGGACTGGGGTTGTGGGCGGACAGGGCCCCGAGAGTCGAAGTCAACTTCGGTGGTCGCCTGTGTCTGAGACCCGGTCCCGAGGAGCCGACACCGGACAGTGCCTAGCCCCGAGGCTGGGAGGGGCGTCCGCTTACCCTCTCTCGCCCTCCTCCTCCCCTCCTCTCCTTCCCGGGCGGGGTTCCCGGAACGGCCGGGCCGGGCAGGGGCGGGGCGGGGCGGGGCGAGGCGAGGCGAGGCGAGGCGAGGCGAGGAAGCGGGTGGACGCGGGGGTCTCTGAGGCTACGGCCGCGCTACGACCGTCAGTCCGTCCGCCCACCCGCCCAGCCATGGCCGCGCCGGCCCCAGCGCCTCGGATCCTGCTGCTGTTGCTGTTGCTGCTACCAGCGCCTCCGGGTGGTGAGTCTTGGCGGTGGGGGAGTTTATCCCTGGCAGGCATGGGGGGTGGCCACGTCCGCGCCGTCCCTGGTAGGAGCCCGGGCAGCGCCGTCCCCGCAGTGACCCCAAACGAGCCCTAATAACTTCGAGGCAGTTAGCGGACCTCACGACTGGTCTCTCCTCCACTCCAGCCTCCCTCCCGTCAGCACTGACACTGCCCAGACCCCAGGCAGCTGCCATCATCGTTCTGTCCTAGAATGGGGAGGGTGGGGGTGTCTGTCCTAGAGTGTTCCAAGGGGCTGGGTAGGATTCCCTGCCTGGCCTTAGCGGGGCATGGTGGCAGCAGGGAGGCCTGGCCCCTCCATCAGAGGCCTTCCCTCAGCCTCTGTTTATTGGCTGGGAACCTCCACACTCTGCCTCCATGGCCCTGGTACTCCTGGAGACTGCTGAAGCTGGCCCCCAGGGCTGGAGGAGACACACCGTGTGTGTTGATTGTAGACGGATGAATCACAGACGGCGGAAGCAAGGCTGGGGGCCTTTCAGGGGTAGGGATTGGAAAAGCGCACTGCCCCCACCCACCTCCATAGGAAGCCAAAAATCCTTCTGGGGTGGGTGGTTTCCTCCAAGGGAAGGACTTTATTTCCTTGGGACTGTGGACGAATCTGGAGGACCTGGGAAAGTGAGAAGGTAGAGCCCTGTTCTCTGGTCCAGGGAGGTCTGGACAGCCTGGTTCAGAGCGTCTGGGCATCAGAAGAACATTTGTGTCATGGGCTTTTGGCTCAAACGGACTCACCTGTGTGTGTCTTCGGGCCCAGCTTAGACGCTTGGGCTGGGCTGTGGCTGTAAAGTCTGTAATGGCCCTGCTGGAGGTAGGTTGCCCGAGCCTCCCAGTAGCATGGGCTATGCTGAGCGTACCTGCTGGCAGGTGGACAGCTGGCTACATTGGGCCTGTTGGTGGTCCCATCCTCTGCCCTGCAGCTTTGCCCAGAGCAGGGTTCTGCCTGGAGCTGCCAGGAATAAAGCATCTCCCCCACCTAGTTGTCCCTTCTCAAGGAGGTCAGTCAGTGCCTCTGCCTTTGGACCTTGCTCTGCCAGTGGCCCCAGGGTGCATGATACTGTGGGGGAGGAAAAATTTTCCCTTCTTGCCATCTAGGTTCTTTGACTGGTCTAATAATTAAATTGATGTAAGACAGATTAACAGGAGAAAAACAAAAGTTTAACTGCATACCTCCTGTATACATGAGAGAGACACAGGAAAACTGAGTAACTCCCCCAAATGGTGGAAGCCCTCACCTTAAATACCATCTTGAACTAAAGGCAAAAGAGGATGTTGGGGGTCAGTTATGGGAAGTTACCGGGAAAAGCCCAGTAAACAAGGGTAAGGTTGTTATGCAGATTTAAACCTATGCCTTCAGCATTGATTCTAGAGATAAGGTCAACCCCCTCTTCCTAGTACAGCGAGGGAGATACACTTACAAATGGAGATTTCCTTTATACTTACAAATGTCTATTACATTTGTAATAGGGTAACTTCTTAGTTTTCAGAGCTTCTCCTATGTCTGCAGTTTCTTAAAAATAATCTGCTTAAAATAATCCTTAGGCCAAAGAGGAATATTTATTTAGTTATTTATTTGGATGTGGACCAATTTTAAAGTCTTTATTGAATTTGTTACAATATTGCTTCTGTTTCGTGTGTTCGTTTTTTGGCCACGAGGCCTGTAGGATCTTAGCTCCCCGATCAGGGATCGAACCCACACCCCTGCATTGGAAGGCGAAGTCTTAACAGTGGACTGCCAGGGAAGTCCCCAAAGAGAAGTCCCCAAAAGAGAAATATTTAGGGGTGACAAATTTTCCCTTTCAATATACCAACCAGGCTGGGTCTCTAGACACTGCCCACTGCCCTGGGGGCATGACCAGGCTGGGTCTTTAGAGTTCCAGTGCTGTGCCAGGACTTTGTACCTCAAGGTTTATCAGGACTATCCCCAGCCTACCATAGTCATCTGGGCCTTCCTGGACTGGGTGTTCCATCTGGGGCCTGTCTAGGCAGAATCCAGGACCATTCTGTCCTGCTGGTGGGCACTAGATCTGTGCTAATGTAGCCAAAGGATGCGTGGGAACATTTGGCCGTAACATCTTCCTGGAAGCTTGCAAACTTTGTGGTCAATTTCCACACTTGTCAGCCAGGTATACTTAGACCCCACCTCTGACTAAGAGCCTTGTGATGATTCTGGGGCTCCTACTGCAGGCCCAGCCCAGGGCTAAGTACTGCATGGACACTTCTGTGGCGGGAATGACTGTGGCCCATGGTGAATTGGTCAGGAGGCAGCCTGCTGTAAAGCTATAGTCTGTGAGGGCCGGCTCCTGAAGTCGTAGTGTCCAGCAGGGACTGAGGCTGCTGCGGCTGAGCGGTAGGGACAGGGAGTGAGGATTAAGAATGTGTCAGTCTGGGGCTTCCCTGGTGGCGCAGTGGTTGAGAGTCTGCCTGCCAATGCAGGGGATGCGGGTTCGTGCCCCGGTCCGGAAGGATCCCACATGCCGCGGAGCTGCTGGGCCCGTGAGCCATGGCCGCTGAGCCTGCGGGTCCGGAGCCTGTGCTCCACAACGGGAGAGACCACAGCAGTGAGAGACCCGTGTACCGCCAAAAAAAATAATAATAATAAAAGAATGGGTCAGTCTGGGCTCGCCTGGTGGCGCAGTGGTTAAGAGCCCACCTGCCAATGCAGGGGACATGGGCTTGAGCCCTGGTCCGGGAAGATCCCACATGCCGTGGAGCAACTAAGCCCATGCGCCACAACTACTGAGCCTGCACTCTAGAACCCTCAAGCCACAACTACTGAGCCCGCGAGCCACAACTGCTGAAGCCTGTGCTTCTGTAGCCCGTGCTCCACAAGAGAAGGCACCACAGTAAGCCCGCACACTGCAATGAAGAGTAGCCCCCGCTCATCGCAACTAGAGAAAGCCCGTGCACAGCAACAAAGACCCAATGCAACCAAAAATAAAAAATAGTAAATAAAATAAATTAATTAAAAAAATATTAAAAAATAAAGAACGGGTCGGTCCACTTCGCGCTCCCAATGTTGGGGGGAACTAAGATCCCGCATGCCATGCAGTGTGGCCAAAAAAAATAAAAAGAACGGGTCAGTCCAGGGCCTGGTCCCTAGCAGCTGGGACTGCTGGGCTTGGGTGGCTTCTGTAGGAGGGGGCCTGGAGTAAGGCCTTGATGGGTAGGTAGATTTGAAGGTGGAGGATGGGAAACAGGTAGAATACGGGCAGAGAAGGGGGTGACCTTCAAGGTCCTTTGTAGTCTGGACCCTGCTTTGTGGACTCTGGGCTTGATCCCATGGCCTGAGAGTGGGGAGTGGCCCAGTCAGACTCACACGTAGAAAGTTCATTGTCCCATCTGGAGGGCAAGTGGACTGGTGGGAGAGGGAGGGAGCCCAGGTTGGCACCTCTGCTGTGGCCCAGGGGAGAGGGAAAGGCTGGTTGGGGCAGTGGCCAGAGGTGGCCAATGAGTGGGATGGCTCAGAGATGGCTTGGCATGCTGGGACCTGCTGGCCTTGCTGGGGAAGGGGCTGTATTGGCTGGGACAGGGTGGAGGCCTGGCCCCATGGCCACAGATGAACGGTGTGTTTCTCTGTTTCAGCCCACAGTGAGGTGTGTATGGTTTCCGCTGGACACAACCTCTTCCCCAAGTTCTGTCCTGATTTCTGCTGTGGCACCTGTTATGACCAATACTGCTGCTCTGATGTGCTGAAGAAATTTGTGTGGAATGGGGAAGAATGTGGTGTTCCGGAGGCCAGGTGGGTGCATCGGAGGTCACAAGGTAGGCAGCCTGAGCCTGCCCATCTTTCCTCTCAGCCCTCTCGAGATGGTGGCAGATCACTGAGGGTGGGGGACTGGGGAGTCCTTGTCCTGGGCTGGACTCCCCAGACCCTGCTCAGGTAGTCCCTTGTTCCTCTCTCCCCCACTCTCGAGGGCTGAGCTGGTTTCTCAGGGGTTGGTGGCCTCGGCGGGCCCTGTGGCTCACCCCTGGGTGTGTACTTGTATCAACGTGTCCTCAGGGTGGACACCTTGGCATGAGTGTACCTCGCAGTGTGTGTGTGCACCTGGTGGGGGGTTGTATGTGATTTGTGCAGGTATCATCTTGTGGACCCTGGAGGGCATAGTGCATGGGTGTGTAGCCCACTGTGGGCCATGCCTGTGTCCTCTTGCCATGGCACGTGGATTTACACTGCATCTTGGGTTTAAACTGTTTCATAGGCTGGAACCAAGGTTCTAGGACCCTGTGTGTGTCTCCCTTTGCCACACTGTGTGTTTTGTTTGTGTTCGGCCACAGGTATAGAGGGTTGAGGTAGTCACACTGCTCAGCTCATGGCAGGTGACCGTCATTGGTCTGGGCAAGACCAGCCCTCCACCATCTTACACCATGTTATTTTAATCTCCCATGACCATTCCATTCCCCTCTTATTCTGTAGGCAACCAGTCTGTTGTATTCTTTCGATTATTTGTGTTGCAAAGTTTATATTTTGTGGGCACAGTGAACCTTCTTACTATTTGCAGTCAGTGCAGTGTTTGTAAGACGCATCCACATTGCTGTGTGTACACCTGGCCTGTGCCCATCACTGCCATGTATTCTTTGTGGTGTGAGTCCAAAACTTGCTGTCATAGATTACTGTGGTGGGCATCCTCATATACTTCCTCCTTTACAGAGCCATGTGAGAATTTCTTGCCAAGTACAGTGGAGCGAATTGCCAGGTCAGAGACATGCATGTAGTTACTGACTAAGGAGTTGCAAAGTTCTCTGGGGAATGGCGACACCAGGCTGTATGCCTGATGGATCATATTCTACCGTTTTACTGCTACCCTTTTGCTGTCTTTACATTTTATAAGTGTCTTCTTTCTTTCTTTTTTTTTAAAAAATTTATTTTGGTAGCTTTAAAAAACAGGAGGATTTATTCCATTTAAGTTTAATGTAATTATTGGTATTTCTGGGATTACATTCAATATTTGCTATCTTGTTTTGTGCTTTATATTTGTCTCTCTTGTTCTATATTTCTTTCTTTTTCACTTACTGTATTGTTTTGGTTTGTTTTCATTCCATTTTTTCTTCTGTTGTTTACTTCTTTTTCTTTCTTTATTTATTGGCTGCGTTGGGTCTTTGTTGCTGCGTGCGAGCTTTCTTTAGTTGCGGCAAGTGGGGGCTGCTCTTCTTTGAGGTTTGCGGGCTTCTCATTGCGGTGGCTTCTCTTGTTGTGAAGCATGGGCTCTAGGTGCATGGGCTTCAGTAGTTGTGGCATGTGGGCTCAGTAGTTGTGGCTTGTGGGCTCTAGACCGCAGGCTCAGTAGTTGCGGCCCACGGGCTTAGTTGCTCTGAGGCATGTGGGATCTTCTTGGACCAGGGCTTGAACCCGTGTCCCCTGCATTGGCAGGCAGATTCTTAATGACTGCACCACCAGGGAAGTCCCATGTTTACTTCTTTTTCAATCTGTATACTTTTATTTTTTCTTGTCTCATCACACTGGCCAGAACCTCTAGTATAATGATGAATAGAAATGGTGAGAACAGACATCCCTGTCTTGTTCTCAATTTTAGGGAGAAAGCATTCACTATTAGGTATGATGTTAGCTGTAGCTTTTTCATAGGTGCCCTTTATTGGGTTGAGGAAGTTCCCTTCTGTTCCCAGTTTGCTTGGAGTTTTAATCATGAAGGGATCTTGAATTTTGTCAAATATTTTTCCTGCATCTTTAGAGATAATTGGATGATTTTTCTATTTTTATTCTGTTAATATGGTAAATTATATTGATCTCATTCTTAAAGAATATTTTATCTGAGCAGGACTTAAGTTGATGGTTATTTTCTCTGACTTCCATTATCTCTGTTGAGACATCAGCTCAATTGTCAGTTGTCCATCATTTAAAAGAAATCTTTTTCTTTCCTTATGAGAGCTTTTTAAGATTTTTCTTTTCTTGTCTTTGGTATTCTTCAGTTACACTATGATATATCTAGGTATAGATTTTTAAAAATTTATGATGTTATGTTTGAGCTTCTTAAGTCTGTGGTTTAGTGACTTTCATCAGTTCTAGAAAATACTCTGCTATTCTTTAAGTATTGCCCTTCCTCCTTCTCCTTTCCTTCTGGGACTCCATTTATACATGCTGCATCTTCTCCTCCAGTGTCCACATCTCCTAGTCTCTCTTCCATATTTTCATCTCTCGGCTGCATTCTGGATAATGTCTTCTAACCTTTCAGTTCATTCAATTCTTCAAGTGTCTGATCTGCTGTTAAACTCATTCCTTGAGATTGTTTTTTGTTCTGTTATGTTGTAACATATAATTCACATACAGAAAACTGCATTAAAATAAATGCACAACTCAGCGATTTATCACAAAGCAAATATCTGCATGACCACTCTGCAGGTCAAGACATCAGAAGTCCTGTTGAGCTTACTCCCAATCACTGTCTTTCCTCTCATCCCACTAAGATAGTGATAATTCTTAACTTTTATATAGCCTTGCTTTTCTTTAGAGCTGTAATACCCAAACATGCATCCCTAAGTTCTATAGTTTAGTTTTTTTATTGGGGTTGGGGGCAGTATATATCATACATACATAAAAGTACACAAATATAAAGTGTACAGTTCAGTGAATTACTGCAGAGTAAACACATCCACATCCACGTAACCACCACCTATCCAGGGCAAGAATTAGCACATCCCAGCATCCCAGAAGCCCCCTCGTGTTACTTACCAATCAGTATTCCCTCTGTTATCCCCAAAGGTAACCATTAAACTGCTATACCTGTTAAACACACACACACACAGAGACATACACATGACATCATACATCTATTTCCTATCTGGTTTCTTTCTCTCAACATGTGAGTTTCATCCATGTTGTGTTGTCTGTTCATTTCCATTGGCGTATGTTAAGTTTTATACCACAGTTGATCCATTTTAATGTTGATGGATATCTGGATTGTTTCTTCCTTTCCTCCCTCCCTCCCTCCCTCCCTCCCTTCCTTCCTTCCTTCCTTCCTTTTGCTATAACAAATAATGCTGCTTTGAGCATCTTTGTACATATCCTTTAGTGCACATGTATATGGATTTCTTTTAAGTATGCCTAGTAGTAGTAGTGCATGTAAGTAGAGATCAAATTTCATTTTTTAATTTGGGTATTCAGTTGACCCAGTGCCACTTATTGAGAAAACTATCCTTTTTTTCTGTCACTCTACAGTGCCAAGTTTGTTACAGATTGAGTGTCTACATATGCTTGTCTGTCTCTAGGTTCTCTATTATGTTACATTGGTCTGTTTGTCTATCCCTGGGCTAAAGCAGACTCAATTACTGTGTCTTTATAATAATCTTTGATATTCTTCAATATTGTCTAAGTGATTTAAAAAAAAAATTAATTAATTTATTTTTGGCTGCGTTGGGTCTTCGTTGCTGCGCGCGGGCTTTCTCTAGTTGCGGCGAGCCAGGGCTACTCTTCATTGTGGTGCGCGGGCTTCTCATTGCGGTGGCTTCTCTTGTTGCGGAGCACAGGCTCTAGGCATACAACCTTCAGTAGTTGTGGCTTTCGGGCTGTAAAGCTCAGGCTCAGTAGTTGTGGCGCACGGGCTTAGTTGCTCTGCGGCATGTGGGATCTTCCCGGACCAGGGCTCAAACCCATGTCCCCTGCATTGACAGGAGGATTCCTAACCACTGCGCCACCAAGGAAGCCCTGGCAGGCGGATTCTTAATCACTGAGTCACCAGAGAAGTCCTACATTCTTTCTTAAAGGATATTTTTCCTCGTTATAGATTTCTAGGTTGGCAGTTATTAACTTTCAGCACTTTGAAGTTATCAAATTTCAGCACTTTTTTTTTAAAGATCAATTTATTTATTTGTTTTTTATAAATTTATTTATTTATTTTTGGCGGCATTGGGTCTTCGTTGCTGCGCGTGGGCTTTCTCTAGTTGTGGTGAGCGGGGGCTACTCTTCGTTGCAGTCTGTGGGCTTCTCATTACGGTGGCTTCTCTTGTTGTGAAGCATGGGTTCTAGGCATGCAGGCTCAGTAGTTGTGGCTCGCGGACTCTAGAGTGCAGGCTTAGTATTTGTGGCACACAGGCTTAGTTGCTCTGTGGCATGTGGGATCTTCCCGGACCAGGGCTCAAACCCATGTACCCTGCATTGGCAGGCAGATTCTTTAACCACTGCACCACCAGGGAAGCCCCAAAGTTCAGCACTTTGAAGCTTTCATTCCATTGTCTTCTTTTTTAAAAAAAAAAAATTTATTTATTTATTTATTTGGCTGCGTCGGGTCTTCATTGTGGCGTGTGGGATCTTTTAGCTGTGGCATGGGATGTAGTTCCTTGACCAGGCCCCCTGCATTGGGAAGGCAGAGTCTTAGCCACTGGACCACAAGGGAAGTTCCCTCATTCCATTAACTCCTGGTGTCTGTTGTTTCTGTTGAGTAATCAGCTGATGGCTTTATTATTGCTCCTTTGCAAGCAACATACCTTTTCTCTGACTAATTTTTAAGTTTTTCCTCTTTGTATTTGGTTTTCAGCAGTTTTACTATGATGTGCCTAAGTGTGCTTTACTTTGAATTTTTGCTGCTTGGGGTTCACAGTACTTCTGGAATTGTTGGCTTGTTTTTTTTGTTTTTGTTTTTGCTAGGAGAAAAACAAACAATTTTAATAGCATGTATATCTCCTGCATTTATGGGAGATATCCAGGAAAACTGAGTAACTCCAGCCATCATCTTTTTAAATATTGCTTCTGTCCCATTCTCACACTTCTCCCTCTAGGACTCTAATTACACACATGTAAGACCTTTTGTAAATTGTATTCCGTATTTCACCTACTCTCTTTTGTATTTACATTTACCATCTTTTTGTGTCTCCAGGCCTTAGTGTACATATATTTGTTTGGGCCTATCCTCCAGTTGTTTAATTATATCTTGCACTATGTCTAATAAATTATTATTATTATTTTATTTTATTATTATTATTTTTTGCGGTACGCGGGCCTCTCACTGTTGTGGCCTCTCCTGTTGCGGAGCACAGGCTCTGGACGCGCAGGCTCAGCGGCCATGGCTCACCGGCCCAGCCGCTCCGCAGCATGTGGGATCTTCCCGGACCGGGGCACGAACCTGCGTCCCCTGCATCGGCAGGCAGACTCTCAACCACTGTGCTACCAGGGAAGCCCATAAATTACTATTTTTTTGTGTAATTTTTTAGTTCTAGAATTTTTGTGTCTTTTTTATATTTCAAGTTCTCCTAAACTGCTTAATTTTTTTCCTTTCATCTCCTTGAACAAAGTATGTTTTGTTTTGTTTTTTAATATTTATTTACTTATTTGGTTGCACTGGGTCTTAGTTGTGGCAGGTGGGCTACTTAGTTGCAGCTCGCTGGCTCCTTAGTTGCAGCAGGTGGGCTCCTTAGTTGTGGCATGTGAGCTTCTTATTTGCGGCACATGGGCTCCTTAGTTGTGGCATGCAAACTCTTAGTTGTAGCATGTGTGTGGGATCTAGTTCCCTGATGAGGGCCTCCTGCATTGAGAGCACAGAATCTTATCCACTGTGCCACCAGGGAAGTCCCAAAGTATTTTTTTTAAACTTAATTTCATTTTTATAAAGCAGGTTCTTATTAGTTATCTTAAAGTATGTTTTGTTTTAATGTCAGGGTGTGATAACTTCAATATTTAAAGCCCTTGTGGATATTTCAGTTGTTTCTGTTGTTTTCTAGTCATGTTGTCTAGTGTCCTAGTGTTCCTGAAAATCTTCAGTTGTGTGCCAAACATTGCATTTGCAAAATTGATTGTAGACATTTGGACCTTAGGACTTCCTCCAGGGAGGATTGATATTGCTTTTGCCAGGGACATGAGCACTCTAAGGTCACCTTGGCCTAATTGCAGAGCTGAGCTGAGAAACTCATGCTGAGTTTCTCCTTGCTTTTCAGGACCCAGCCCAAGTGAGTGGGAATCATCAGGGCTTGCCCACCTGCTGGCCTCTGGATGTAATTTCTGCCACCTGAGGCTTTCGGAAATGCTGCTCTCAGCTGCCCCTCTGAAATAGGCTAATGCCCCCAGGAGAAAAGGGGCTTCAGATGCCAGGCCCACCTCCATGGAAGTCTCTTCCCAGCCACACACTCCCCCCGCCCTCCCTGCATCCCAGCTTGGTGTGCTTTACTCTTGTTATTGCTTGCCAAAGCACACACACTGAAGTTTTAAAGAATATTTTCTTCTCAGCTTTACTTGTCCTTCAAAGTTAGTACGGTATAGTTGTTCCTAATGCTCTTGCATTTTTTTCTTTGTTTCTTGAATTTTATTTTGTTAATTTGTTGAGAATTTATTTTGAGAATTTTCAAATACATACAAAAGCAGAGAGAATAATAAATCCATATATCCATCACCTGCTCCCATAGTTATCAATACTCTAACATTAGTGTTCCACATACCTCCCACTACTTTTGTTTTCTGGATTATTTTAAAACCCATCCCAGGCATAAAAATTTCTCCTTAAATATTAGTTATCTGCAGAAGTGAGTCCTTTAAAAAGAAATATAATTATATATCAGGAACACACTTGGCACAATTAACAGCAGTTCATTAATAGCTTTCTGTACTAGTCTGTCTTCAGTTGCCCCCATTTGTTTCAAAAATGCCTTTTCAGGGCTTCCCTGGTGGCGCAGTGGTTGGGAGTCCGCCTGCCGATGCAGGGGACGCGGGTTCGTGCCCCGATCCGGGAAGATCCCACATGCCGCGGGGCGGCTGGGCCCATGAGCCATGGCCGCTGGGCCTGCGCATCCGGAGCCTGTGCTCCGCAACGGGAGAGGCCACAACAGTGAGGCCCGCGTACCGCCAAAAAAAAAAAAAAAAAAATGCCTTTTCACAGGTGGTTTGTTCAATTCAAACAGTTATTATCATTTTGGGAAGGGGGGCCGCACCATGAGGCTTGTGGGATCTTAGCTCCCTGACCAGGGATTGGACCCAGGCCTCGGCAGTGAGAGCGCCAAGTCCTAATCACTGGACCAACAGAGAATTCCCAGACAGTTATTATTTTTAAAATCTCTCTTGTGTCTATAGTTTACCCCTTTTCCTTCTGTATTTTTATCTTTTTGCGTCTTTTCTCCTTTTCTTGATTAGTCTTGCCAGAGGTCCACCAGCTTTGGTTCTGTTAATCTCTTATTTTCCACGGCTGCTATTCTCTTTTATTTTTGCAGTTATCTTTATTAATTCCTTCCTTATTTGGGGGGTTTGTTCTATTACATTTTTCCCATCTTCTTCAGTTTACTACCATCTCAGTATTAAAGCTATAATTTCCCTCTAAGAACCCTTTAGCTGTGTTTCACAAATTTTGACCAGTGGTATTTTTATTATCATTCAGTTTTACAGATTTCTTAATTTCCTCTATGATTTCTTATTTAAGCCACAGCTCTTTTGTTGCTGTAATATGTTAGTTTCCCAAGGTATGAGGGGTTTTTTTTAGGATTTTTTTCTTTAATTTTGTAGCGTGTGTCTTTTGTTACTGATTTATAACTTCATCCCATTGTGATTGAAGATACTTTGTATGATAACTGTCTTTTCAGATCTCTTGAGACTGGTTTCGTGGCCTCACATGTGGTCTGTCCTAGAGAACGTTCGATGTGCACTTTAGAAGATTGTGTGGCTTTGTAGCCTGAGATCTTGGTGTGTGTGATATCCGTCCTCCAGAGGCCCCCAGGGCTACTTCTCTGGCCCAGTATGGGGCTGGCTTTCATGCATGTTCTGTGTGTGTGCTAAGTTAGTGTTTGTTCGTTCTCGGTGTGCTGGGTGGGGCGCAGGCATGTTAATTGTGAGGTTTCCTTTTTGCAGCGTCCCCACCAACGTGGAGCCACCGGAACAGCTGGGCTCAACACTGAAGTTTCGCTCTAGCCTGGACAGCGACCCCATGTCTGGGTAAATAAAACCTGCAGTCTGGGTACATCTTCCTGGAAGAGGTGACAAGGGGGCTCAGGAGGGCTGTGGGGACTGGGATGGCACAGAGTCCTTGGCCTAGAGCCTCAGGGAAGCTGTCACCATATCTGACCTCCAGGACCTTTGATCCTTGTGTTGGGTGTCTTCATCATTGTGCCAGGGATGGGGGAGACTGTGGTTGGGGGTTCACGATGGAAAGGCCAGGTGTGGGTGTTCATATTGACCTAGGTGATGGTGTGGGCACAGGTGACCTATGGATGTAGGTGATGGGGATGATAGTGGCAAAAGGTGATAGTGATGCGGCAGTGGTGGCAGGGATGAGATGATGGGGGCTACAATGCTGAGTGTGTGGTGATGGTACAGTGGTGGTGCTGGGTGCAGTGGTGGTGGGGAGAGGCCCTGACAATAACCATGACCCACAAACCCTGACACAGAGACGGTGCATCATCAGTTATCCCAGCATCTTTACCCCACAATAATCACCCCATCACTCTGCACCCCGCACCACCATTGCCCGCATCACTGTCACCACTGCCACCATTACCCCAACACCAATACCCACCACCAGCATCCCTATCACATCTGGCTTCCTGGTCCGGGATAGGGTGATGGTAGATGATGGTGGGTGTGTGGTAATGGGGGAGTAGTGCGTGTTGATGGTGTAGAGGCTGATGGTAATGGGGGCTATGGTGGGGCTCTGTAATGGGGTGACAGGCAGGTGTATGATGGTAGGAGGTGATGGTGGTGATGGGGGACAGTGACAGGGAGATGTGATAAGGATGCTGGTGGTGGGTATTGGTGTTGGGGTAATGGTGGCAGTGGTGAAAGTGACAGGGGCAATGGTGGTGCAGGGTGCATAGTGATGGGGTGATTATTGTGTAGTAAAGATGCTGGAATAACTGATGATGCACAGTCTGTGTCAGGGTTTGTGGGTCATGGTTATTGTCAGGGCCTTCCCTTCAGGGGGCCGGGGAATACCCCAATTGCCCAAACTCCAGTCCCCTTGGCCAGGTTCCTGCGCTGTCTTGTTGCCACCGTGACGGGTGTTGTGATGCACATTTCACGTGGATGGAATGGGCGTGCAGCTGCTTGTGTGTTTTCCTGGCGGAGTCTGTTCCACGTGCCATCTGCCCTCTACCTCGGTGGATCTAGAAGCCCCTCTGAGAAGGTCCACCTAGGCCTGGTTGCCCCTTTGGAGGAAGAGACTTTGGGCTCTGGGCCTGTGTAGTGGGGTCCAGGTTCTTGCCCTGTCCCATCTTGCCCTGTGGGCCTGGGTGAGTGTGGGCCTCTTTGGCTGCAGAGGAATTGGGGCAGGGCTCCTGTGAGTGGGGGAGGGGAAGAGGTGCAGCTTTGCTCCTAGGCAACCGTGGCTGGGCCTCCTCCCTCTGTTCTGCCCGCTGATCCTGTTCCCTATGTTGGTCAGAGACTGAGACCTGGAAGCGCCACTCCCTCTACATGCAGGGAGCACCCCGTTGCTGAGGCCCGAGGCTGTGGGCTTTCAGTTGGCCCCACATGGGGGTCTGATGTCCAGTCAGTGTGGGCCTCGTCCTGGGCAGGCACCATGGAGGGCTCTGGGCAGTGTTGGGGTCTGAATGGTGTTTTAGGATGAAGACCACTCTGGCTGCTCCCCGGAGTATGTCAGCAGCTGGCGGGGAGCCTGGACCATGGCTTCCTGGTCCAGGTGTTGTAGGCCAGAGAGAGGCTGGGCTGGCGGGGTGAGGTGAGGTGCGGCTGCTTGCTAGGAAGGTTGCCAGGGAAGGGGCCGCGGTGTGGTGTCCTGCTCTCTGCCCTGCATGGGGAGATACAGGACAGAGGAGGAGTGGGTTTCGGATGAAGGGCTCGGATTTGGGTGGGATTGAGTGTGTTGAGGGTCAGCTGCATGAGGAGCTGGAGAGGGTTCAGAGAGGGGGAAGGAACGTGGAAGGTGGCCTGGTTTGTGAGTGAGTACTGAGCACTGTGTGAGAAAGGTGGGTTCCACACTACAGAACAAGGTCCCCCAGGAGGCAGAGGAGAAGTGGCTTCCCGGGGCCAGCTCAGGAGCATCTCCCCCCACCTCCTGCAGATGCGGAGGTGTGAGTGTCCTGCTGCCTCCCCACCAGGCCATCTTGCCCATCTGCTGGGAGTGCAGATGCTGCTCAGCCCCCTTGGGCCCCCACCCCATCCTGCCCCATATCTCCTCTGCTTCTGAGCAGAGCCCCAGCGTGGTGCACAGCACCTGCCTTACAAAGGTTTAGGGCTCCAGGAGTAGGTGCTGGGAGGGTGGAGGGATGGGGTCATCAGTGACACGTCTTCTGTGGATGCCCCCAGGTGATCGCCCCCCTGGGCCCCAAAGAGACATCCTCTCCTGTGAGCATTCGTGTGATGCCCCCTCGGCCAAGGGCACTGTTGTTTGTCCATTGGAGCGTTGGTTCCTTGGTGGGGTCCAGCCTTGGTTGGAAGCTCGGGGGACACTCGACAGGGGAAGGACCCTATGTGCTGAGGGGGCCTGTGCCAGCTCTGCCTCCCTCCCCACCTCCGACCCCTCCCGCTTCATTCTTGGACTTCACCCCCCTACCCCCGCTCTTCCTCTGGGTGACTCCTTGGGTTCTCCAAGAACGAGGCACCAGTTCATAGCACAGCGATGCAGATGAGACCACATCTGCCTGTCATGGCCTGGGCTCCATGCTCCCCATGGTGTGGCCATGTTACCTGTGGGTCTTCCACCCACTCTCCGCTTTGGCAGGTGACTCCTGTCCTGCCCTGTTGATGGTCAGTGGCTGGTTCTCTCCCCAGAGCTTCCTTGGTTCCCTGTCATGGTTCTTTTGGGTCCTGATTTCATTGTCCCTTCCTAGCTCCTTTCACTCACAGGATGATCAGGCAGGAATGGTGTGTCTTGAAGCACCCAAGTGGTGGAACTGCTGGCTCCAGGCTCCAGGCAGGTCACTGCTGACCCTCTGCGCTGACTCTGCTGTGATGGTGCAGGGGGAGGGCAGGGAGGTCCACTAGGTGAGGTGTGGGCATCGCCAACCTGTGTCAGTTCTCAGCCCTCACTGCGCTCCTTCCGCAGCTCTCTCACCCAGTGTGTCACGGCCGCGTGCTGCCTGGCCAGCGTCGCGGTGAGAGTGCTGGTGTCTCAGTTCCAGAGACGGCCCTCTCGGTGTCTGGACGTTGGAAGTCTTTGGCCTCCTAGGGACCGTCCCATTCAGCCCCGCTGCAAGCTCCTTGCCTGGGCTCTTGTTCCCCTGGCCTTCTGTCCCTTCCTGCCTAGGCCAACTCTGCCTTCTGAACTTGGCCTTTGGGCTCCTTGATCTGGGAGGTAGCCTCAGCCTTGGGAAGCCCCATTCCTTCCTCTCGGAGGTGTGGTTCCATTAGTGTCGTGGCCTGTTGTGGCCACAGGCCCCTGCCCCACTCTGCAACCACCCCTCAAATATTGCTGTTCCTCAGGGCAATGTGCCTTGCTGTCCTACTAGGTGCTGCCCATGGGGTCCCTGAGTGAATTTATTCATTTGTTAAATACTTATTGAGCACCTCCTGTATGTCCAGTCACTGGAGATACAGTGATGGTCCGGAGCTGGTGCAGTCTGTGCATCCATGAATCCACAGGCTGGAGGTAAGATGCACATTAGTCAAACGCTCACACAAAGGAGTGTGTGTTTATAAACTGAGGTAGACAAGAATTTGATTTGTAAGAGCACTTATCGAGGAGCCTTACCTCATCTGCATGGTCAGGGAAGGTGTCCCTGAGGAAGTGATGTTTTGAGCTGAGGTCTGAAAAGTGACCAAGAATTAATTGTGTAGGGGTGGGAGGAAGAGAAGAGCAGACGGGGCAGTTGGGTGGGAGGAAATGCGTGTGCAAAGGCCCTGAGGTAGGACACAGCATGGTGCTTTCAAAAGCTGAAAAGGAGGGTGATGTGGCTGGAGCACACAGGAGGGAGGCTGGGAGTCCCAGGCCACACAAGTTTTATCTTATTTAAACTTTTAATTAAGATTAACATTTGCCTATTGTAAGTGTTACTATCTGGTAAGACAAATCCTAGATTTTTTTCCTTTTATTATCAACTATTATATATGTATTTATATATGTATACACACACACACAGAGAAAAGTACAGATACACACACACATCACACGAAGTTTAACAAGTAAATTATAAAGCAAATTCCTGTGTGACCGCAGGAGCTACAGGAGCCATACTAGGCTTTCGAGCAGGAGTGACAAGATAAGACCTGACAGGGTGGCCAAGGGGACTTGGGGAGGCATCTGCATCTTCCTGGTGAGGCAGGTTCAGATTCAGGCAGGTTTGTGGCTTGGAGCATGTGCTGGTGGGAGAGGAGGAGCTGAGGGGACGGGCCGGCGGGCCCCCGGGTCTGCTGGTAGGCTTAGATGGCTGAAGGAGCCCATCGAGGGGACCGCTGGAACAGGGCTGGCCGGCTGAGCTGGGCGGAGCAGGAGCGTGGTTTGGGGACCCTAGGCGGGGCATGTCTTGGACCCCGTGGTAGTGCTGTCCTGGACAGTGGGGTGGAGAAGCTGGGCCTGGGCAGGCAGGGCTGAGGAGGCAGCTCCGGGAAGACAGCCGAGCACTTTCCTCCCCACTCCTGGCCCCAGTTTGGAGCGCAGCTGGGAGCAGCTGGGGCGCCCGCCAGCCGCACTGTGTCTTTAAGAGGCCCCGCATCTCTCCTTCCTGCCTCTGACGTCAGGGGTAGGGGAGGGCCGAGGAGATTTGCTTTACTTTTCCTGGAAAGGGGAGGAGATTGAAACCGAGTGGCCTCATGATGGAAAGGGGAAGTCCGGGGGTGCAGGAGGCCCCTAAGTGAAGGTGGAGGCTAACATGGGGTGAGCTTGGGCGCCATACTGTGTGTCAGAGACAGAGACAGAAGAGAGAGAAAGAGAGATTAGAGATCGGTGGTGGTGGCCCTACAGTTGAGTGCTATTGATTGCGTGTGAACGTGGGTGTGTGTCTACATCCCTGGGTCAGTGGAGGGTCTGGGAGGAGCCTGTGGGTGAGGAGCAGTGACAGGCTCCTCTGGTTCGGCAGGAAGGTACCTCCTGACGGTCCTGTCTTGGGGCCTTGTTCTGGGCCTCACAGTGGCCAATGGCTCCTATTTTATGAACGCGGTCAGGTATTTTGAGTCTGGAGTGTGAAGGGTCTGTCCTTAGTCTGTCCCAAAGCTGTGCACCGGGCCTTGCTGAGCTTGTGCTGCCCGTCTGGGCTGCGAGATGGAAGACCCTCCACCCAAGGCGGGGCGCAGGGGGGTGCCCAGCCTTCCCCCAGGCCTCAGGGGAGGCGAATGCCTAAAGCTCACCAAGCCCCTTCCACGTTTTGATGTGCTTGGTGCAGTTGCCTTTTACTGGCACACTGCTTGGCCTCGGGGAACAGGGGAGGACAGCTTGGGGCTGTGGCTGTGCCCTTGAAGGTCGGCTTTGGTGAACTTCCCACCACGGCCTGCGTTCTCGGGGGGCGGGCTCTCCACTTGGTCCTGGTCCTTGCTGAGGGGCCTGCGTGGGCAGGGAGGCGGCCTCTTCAGAAGGCAGGGCCCCTCCAGCCCCGCCTGGCTCTTACTTTACCCACCTGCCCTTCTGGTCAGAGCGAGGGTGTATGTGGACACCTGGCACAGTGCTTGGCACCCAGCAAGCTCACCGTCACTCCGGGGGCCAGCAGCCCTACCCTGGGCTCGCTGCGCGCCTCACTTCACTGTCCTGGCCACACCAGCCTCCCCTTTCCTGGAACTTCTCCCCGTTTTCGTTACCTGTGCTTCCTGAGTCATTTTCCCTTCAACACCTGCCTCCTCTAATAATCTGTGGGCTCCCAGAGGCCATGAGTTGGTCTGTCTTGCCCACCTCTGAGTTTTTGGTTCAAGCCACACAGTGCCTGGCTTGTGGCATGTACTCGATGGGCATCTGCCGCTGGCTCGGTGGGGATAGACAAGATGTGTGTATGGGGGAGGCACCTGAAGAACTCTCTCCCGTGCTCCTGAGGGTGTGGCCAGGGGCCCCCCGCTGGGTGACTCTCAGTCAACCCCATTTTACACTTGAGGAAACACCTGAGGCTGAAACAGGTTCAAGCTACATACCCCAGAGGTTGCTCTATCTGTGTTGCCCAGAGTCTCCTCTGGCAAGAGGGGTGCACCTTGGGCATGGGTGTGGTGTGGAATGCTGGTCCTAGGTAGGGGAGAGAGGCCCTGGGCCTTGACTGGCTTTTTGGCAGGTTTGGAACGACTGTGGCCGTCGGACTGACCATCTTTGTGCTCTCCGTTGTCACTATCATCATCTGCTTCACCTGCTCCTGCTGTTATTTGTACAAGATGTGCCGCCGACCGCGTCGTAAGCATCTCCAGCCCACCTGCCCCAGTGTGACCCCTTGTGTGAGGGTGCCGACCCCGGGTGGTGGGCGTGGTTTACCAGGGGCCTGACGGAGCTGAGCTGGAGGGAGGGGTGGCAGGCCTGAGGGTCCTAACTGGGACTCTCTTTTCAGCGGTCGTGACTACCACCACGGCCACCACAGTAGTGCACACCCCTTACTCGCAAGCTCCAAGTGTGCCGCCCAGCTACCCCGGACCAACGTACCAGGGCTACCACCCCATGCCCCCCCAGCCAGGGATGCCAGCAGCGCCGTACCCCACACAGTACCCACCACCCTACCTGGCCCAGCCCATGGGCCCCCCCGCCTACCATGAGACAGTGGCTGGTGAGTACCCCTACCGACTCCAACTGTGCCGGACCCCCTGCAGCCATGCCCACCGCCAACCAGTGTCCTCTCTATTTTCAGGAGGTGCAGCCATGCCCTACCCTGCAAGCCAGCCTCCTTACAATCCAGCCTACATGGACCCCCCGAAGGCGGCCCCCTGAGCACAACATTGCATCTCTGGCTGCCACTTGATCTGTCATGTGTGTGTGAATGGGTATGCAGGCACGGTCCTTTTCTCCCTGTGCGTGGTATGTGTGTCCTGTTTGTACATGAGGCTTCTTGTGATGCCAGTGAGGGGCTGGGAACAATTCTTGCCAGAGTTGCTGGGACCACACTCTGTTGCCTTCCTCACTCAAAATTATGCTTCCTGAAATCTCAAGCAAAATTCAAAGAACAGTTCTTTTCTAGACCACCCCAGGGAGAGCAAGTGGGGCTTGTCACACTAGGATAGTACAGACTTTTGCCGGCAGGATGCACACGTGTTCCAGTTTCTGCAGAATGGCTAGCCATTGCTCAAGGCCACGGCTTGTCCCCAGGCTTGTCTTTGAAGAACCCGAGGATGATGCAGGCAGGTGGGTGAGGCTTGGGAACTGGCTACAGGTGGGTCTCAACCCTTACCCATAGCTCCCTGAGCCTGTGCCATGCCCAGTGGAGGGTGGGCAGCCTCCTGATATCAAAACGCCTCAGGCAGAACCCCACCCTCCCCTGAGCGCTGTGTGCCTGGTCTGTGTTCTTGCATCCCTCCTGGGACCACCTGGAGGCCCACATTTACCCTCGGTCTGGCTGCCCTGGTTGGCTCTGGCCGCCACCTTAAGTGGGCAGGGTGGCCTCTGTCCACCTACACACTCAGGTGTCCTCCCTGCAGTGTTTTTGTTTTACTTTTAGCTAAGTATTTTGCCTGTTTTCTGTTTCAAAATGTGTGTAATAGTTGCTGTGAGGCTGAAACCCCTGGGTCCTGGAGGAAAATTGCCCCAGAGAGCAGAGGAACTCTGATGTCTGATAGTCCCTGCTTCCCCAGCGCCAGCCTCACAGGCTTTCCAGCTCCTGTACCCCAGGCCACAGTTTGTCTTGGCAGTGGGGACGCCTGGGCCAAGGTGTCGTCTGGACCAAAGGTGGAGGGGACCCTTGGTGGCTGCTCTTGGCCCAGACACATACCTCGCTGTTCCCTATCCCTCCGTTAACGTCTCACCACATAGTAGCTTTGTACCTGTTGATGTGTTTTGGAGTCTAGGGTCTGCACCCTTGTTTATAATAAATCCAACTATTTGGAGCTGCTGTCTCCTTCCTTGGCTGCTGGGATTGGGTTTTAGGCTAGGTATCATTTCCATCCAGTATTTGAAGTTCCTTGTTTTCCCTACTTTTATTGGGCTCAGACGTCTGACCATCCTGCTAGGGAGGGTGATGGACAAAGACTGCCACTTCCTGTGCCCCCGGCCCCAGGTGTCTCAGTGTGGGCAGAAGTGCGGGAGGCTCTCAGGCTGCCACGGTGGGTAGAAGTGAGTGATCACTCGGTGCTGTGGAGGGTCTTTATTAGTCAGAATTTTCTTCTTGGCCTACTGCCCGGGTATGGCCAAGGACAGCCTATACAGCGTGGCTACTGCCAAGGTCAGGAAGGCCAGCAGGCCCAGTGGGGCCAGCAGTCCCTCCCTGGGTGGGGCTCCAGGGCTCTTCACTGGGGAAAGGGGCTTAGGGTTCCTGTTTCCACCACCGTTGGGGCTGGTGCCCCTGGCTCTGGCCAGGGGTACCGTGGCCGTAGCAGCAGACGGCCTTGGGCTGGTTCCAGTCGAGGCTGTGACCACGTACATCGGCTTGACGGTGCTGAAGGGCCTGGCGTGAGCATCTACCCACCGCAGCAGGGCTCGTGGCCTCCACTGACAGATGCTGAGCAGGGCGAGGACGTCACCCTCGGCTGTGTGTGAGTCTGGTGGGGCCTGCCCGTACAGGCGCATGTAGATGCTGCCCAGGCTGTAGCTCTTCCTTGGGCCGTGCTCTGAGGGGCTGTCAGCTTGCTCCAGGGCCTTCAGGGCAGCAATGCTATCCACACAGAAGGCGCCCTCCAGAGCACTGGCAAGGCCCAGCACAGCCAGCTCTGCCTGGAGCAGGGGGAAGTCGTAGCGGTCACCGTTGTGTGCCACAAGGCACCAGGGCTGTGGTTGGCGCTGCAGGAAGGCTCGGAGCATGTTGGCCAGGTTGGCATCGAAGCATTGACGCCCGTGTGCAGCCAGCACAGGTGTGCTCAGGCCTGTGATCTCACTGGCTGCAGGGCTACAGGCCTTCCCCGGAGCCACGCACAGGGAGAGCTTGTCCAGCACCCGGGGTGGTGGGGGCACTGTTGAAGGAGGCCCCTGAGGGGTAGGAAGTCTCTCCAGGGCCCATCTGTGGATGGCCAGCAGGCAAAGCTCTGTGACCTTGGGCTGGGAGAAGGGCAGGCCAGTGGCCTCCAGGTCCAAGAAGATGAGGGTCTGCACAGGACCCGGGGGCAAGGCCTGCGAGCCCATGGTGGGTATCTGCCGCTGAGCCTGGGGAGGAGCATGGGGTGGGTGGTGGGTGTGTGAGTGCCCAGTGATAAGAGGTAAGGCAAGTGGGGTGGGGTGGGCAGGAGCACCCCTCTGGCCTTCCCTGCATGGGCAGGCACTGTTGCTGAGCTCCAGGACCCATTTCCAGGGCAGGAAGCCAGGGAGGGTGGGGTGGCTTTCTTAGTGGGACCAGCACACTGTTTTCTGTTCAGGGGAAGGCTTGGCTCCTCCCCCTAGTGCCCGCTTAGTCTGGTGAGGGTTGGTGGGGCAGGTACCCATGCCCTCCCACCCTACCCCCTCCCCTCGGGGGTCCTCACTTACCGAGTAGCAGGCAGGCAGCAATGACTCAGGGTGCTGCACGCTCTCCAGCTGGTTCTTGCTGCTGGCAGCAGTGGCGGGAAGTGAAACTCGGCCTGAGCCCGCCCAGCGGCTGGTGTGAGCAAGGCCCGCCCCGCTTGTCAGCCTGCCTGGGCTGTCCCTCCTGCCAACACCTGTCCCTCCCCAGGCACCCACAGTGCTATCCCCAAAGGCCTCCTCAGACCTCTCGCTGTGGGCCTGCTGGCTGGCACAATGCACCAGGGCCCTCACGCCCTCACACCGGGAGGACAGGGCTATGGGGCAGGCTAGCTCCAGGACTTGAGCCTGCTGGGAGCCCCTGCCGTGGCCATTTTGCACCCACCCCTTGGCCCCATTTTCCCAGGCCTCCCTGGTTTAGGCCTGGGCTGAGGGCCACCTTCTTCCCTGCCACACAATGGTTTCTTCCCATGGCCTCAGGCGAAAGTGATGACTCAGGACAATTCCACAGGCAGGGCAGGGCAAGGCAGGGCTCCTTCCTCAAAGCAGATTCATTACCGTGGGGCTGCTGGCCAGGAACAGGAAGAAGGATCTCAGCCTTCCCTGGGTCCTCCTCCTGCTCTGTCCCTCCCACTTAGCCGACACAGATCAGACTCAGGAAACATAAGGCTGGCCTTTTCTTTAACAGCCAGTCACTGCTTTTAATCAGGGGATGAGGTAAGGAAAGTGGTGGTGTTGGTGCCACCATGTGGCTCGATGCTCACAGGCCTCAGCCACAGTCCATCTCGGGGTCGTCCACATCAGCCTCCACGGCACAGAGATCATCCAGGGCTGCCTCTGAGCCAAAAACAAGAGGGTTCTGTGGTGAAGTCCTGCCTGAAGGTGCTGGGACTGGGGGAGGTCCCACCTCTCCTCCCCACCAGGCCCACAGGAACTAAGCAGTCCCTTCCACACCCAGGCCTTGCTCCCTCAGCTACTGCAAGCAAAATAATACAAAGGCAATTCAGACAGGGATGTTTCTGGAAAAACCGTGGCTCTGCCAGGCCGACTCAGTAGGTATGATCAAAAGGCAGGCTGATATGCTGAGAGAAGAACCGGACAGGGAAGAAAACAAAATGGCCCCCGTGCCGGCAAAGGCTGTGTGGATGGAGCACTGCTGACCTAAGGCCAGGTAGTCTGATTTGTCCATGAACTTCAGGGCAAACTCCACATGTGGGCTGGGGCAGGGAGGGGCCCTCCTGCAGGCTCACCTTCACAGCCTGTCACGTCAGGAAGCCCTCGAATCAGCATGCTGACCCCTGGCATCACCTGGTCGTACTGATGCAGGACCTCCACGCAGTGCACAGTGAAAAGCTTGTCCTTTTGGGACAGACTGTGCAGCAGCAGCACTGTATCTCGCAGACACCGCACCGTCCGCTTCTGCTGGTCAGTCCTCGGGGGCCCCCCTGCCCTCCGCACAGTCAGCCACTGTCTGTGCAGCATCACCGTGAGTGCTCTGACTACCTGAGGGAGGGCACAGGCTGAGGTCAGGTCAGGTGGTCCCTGCACCCTGACAACCTGCTTAGCTGGGCAGCATCTTTCCTAGCCACCCGGGTGAGGAAGGTTCTGAACAGTGGCACCAGGGTCTAGCCCTGGTGAAGGAGCATGGGATGCTTTCACGGGGCCCTGTCATTCACCAGCAGAGCTGCCCACTGTCGGCCCCTGCCTGCCCCCGGCACTCACCTCCACGTTGCACTGGCAGCTGGAACCAGTGACTGGGGAGGAGGGGCTCTGCACAGCAAGCTTAGCCAGGAGCCACACAGCCTAGAACAAGAACAGACTGTCCCATCCATGGCACAGTGAGGCCCTGGTCACAGGGAGGGCTTTCTCAGCCTTCTACAAGAGCTCCAGTTGCCTCAGCAACTGCTTGTCTGCACTAATGGGATCCAAGAGGTGGTAGTGTTTTGGGACCTTCCCAGGAGACACTCAGGACCAACACCTGTGTCTCACCACTGACCCACCTGCCTCCGTGCCCACCTCCAGCCACCAGGCAACTTTGCCAAGTCCCAGGATACCCTGGGCTCCGACTGTACTGTATCTGTGTAGTATGGAGCCCCCCAAATGAGTTTACCTTGCTAGTGGCTCAGCGTGTTACCAAAATGAATTAAAGCTTCCTTTAATTCCCAGAGGAAGGAGAAGAGTGGCTCTTACATGGGATGGAGTGGGGTGGGGTGGGGTGGGTTGGTGAGCAGCACAAAAGGGGCTCTGGTGTCTTTACCTCTTGTTCCAGCTGAAGCCACTGTGTCTCCGAGGCGGCTTTGTCAGGCCTCGATGTGATGTACATGTACAGCAGCAGCAGGAGGCAGCCTTCTGGAAAGGACACACCACCTCTCACTCAGGATCCGCCTTCTCACCCAGTGCCTGAGGTACAAGCTGCAGAAGCCCTCAGGAGGCCCTGGACCTGCCCCTGCCACCACCCTTCCCTCCAAGCTGCAGGAGTCCAGACGCACGCCCCTGGCCTGCTTTACCCGGGTGGGAGCAGAGCTGAGGTGCAAGCTTCTCATGGTCCACCAGGAGGGACAGGAGCTCAATAGTCAGCAGCACACTAGGCAGGGGTGTCTCTGGGCGCAGGCACTGTGGCAGCACCCGGAACACACACTGGAACCTGAAACACAGGGCCCCAGAGAGATGTGACGCCTCCAACCCAATCCCATAACTCACCCTCACCTTTCACGATAGGCAACAGGAAATTGAAGAGGCCAGTAAAAAGGAGACTCGATTCAGACAGACCTGAGTTCAAATGCCACCCTACTTGCTGATACTTGTTTCAGGTGAACGAGTGGGTACTACCCTTCACTGTGGGACTGCTGTGAGGGACAGGGCCTGTCATCCCTTAGAGATGACAGGCCCTTACCTGGCACAGTGCCACCCAGCAAATACGAGGTGCCCCCCTGGACCTCGGGTGCCGGCCTCTGCACTACTCTTGGGCTCCTTCCTGCCTCTGCTCCCAAACAGGGAGGCAGGTTCAACTTGAGTGTGAGAGAAACGTCCTGTGCCCACCACCAGAGGACTGGCCAGGCATCAGCAGCAACAATGTGGACTTGGCTATGGTTGGATCTTACGAGACCACTCGCTGGGCAAGGAAGACTTCATTTTCCCCACTTGTCGGGAAACACCAGCTCCTCTGCTGCCACGTATGAGAAGGTACACACTCAGGGTGTGCATGGTGAGGGGCTTGGGCACTCTCCCCCTGGTCTTGGGGGCAAAGGGATGGCGCATTCATTACCAAGGAACCGAGTCCAAAGACAAGCACTGCTTTTTGCTCAACCCACACAGCCTCGTGGGTGGGGGGAGGGGCAGTTCTGCGGGTATGTCCCTTTTCATGCGCAAGGCACCAAGGGTTAAGAATATTCCTTGTACACCATTAGGAAGCAAGGTCTTTTTGGGGCGAACTCATTTTAGAGCAAATCCTGTATGAGAGACAAGCTGAATGTTTCTAGTCACCAGGGAGTGTGGAACTTTGTGGGAAACTGGAATTTAACCGGTTACTACCTAATTTCATTATTAGGCCAGAAGTGGCCCCTGAAACTAAAAAAATCCATCTTTATATACAACACAGTGGTTTCCAAATTATTTTTGACAGCATCAGAGCCGCCTTTTTAAATGAAAAAATTTTTTTTTTTGGCACAGCCCCTAAATGCACAATAAATACGTCATGCTGCCCTGGCTGAGCTGGGGATGACAACTTTTTGTTCAAAAGCGCCTGCCATGCCAGTACCTGGGGAGCTACGCTGGACCTACCCCTAAAACAGATGCAGTGGGAAGACAAGAGTCTGAGGGGATGATGTGCCCTCAAGCCTGGGTGGGCAGTGGTGCCTTTCATAGGAGATCACAGCCTGCCTGGCTGCTCATGTTGTATCGTATACTGCTATGGAGCCTTGGGAGCACCTGTCCCTGGCTTTTACTTCAAGGTGAACAAGAAGCTGTGTGGTAATGGGGTTCAGCCTGCAAGCATGAAGGAATTCAGAGAAGCACTGTGTGGGAGGTGGCATCAGACAGTGATCAAGAACAATGATTCAGGAGCCTAACTGGCTGATCTAGCATACTCCCTCTGGGGTTTCAGACAAGTTTCCCTACCTCAACATGGGGTTTATTCATTCAGCAAACACTGAGTGCTCACAGTGAGCCAGGCTCTGTACTGGGCGTGAAGACAACAGGGCTCTGATGGTGCCATCCAAGCTAGTGAACAGAAGGCATCTGTGTCTGGCCTGCAGTAAGCACCCATTAAATGGCTGTTTTTTGATGTTATTGTGGACAAGCTCAACAGGAATAGAATGATGATATATCTACCAAGAGAACTGCTAAAAATGTGGTTCCTGGAATTCATTCATTTAAAAAGTAAGAAACGGATGCAAAGATTTTTCAATATCCACATATCAATCAATGTGATACACCACATTAACAAACTGAAGAATAAACACCATGTGATCATCTCAATAGATGCAGAAAAAGCTTTTGACAAAGTTCAACATCCATTTAAGAGAAAAACTCCAGAAAGTAGGCATAGAGGGGAACATACCTCAACATAATGAAGGCCATATATGAAAAACCCACAGCTAACATCATATTGGTAGGGACTTTCCTTGTGGTCCAGTGGTAAAGAATCCACCTTCCAAAGCAGGGGACGCAGGTTTGATCCCTGGTCGGGGAACTAAGATCCCATGTGCCTCGGGGCAACTAAGCTTGTGTGCCTCAGAGAGCTCACATGCTGCAAACTACAGAGCCCACACACTCTGGAGCCTGCGCGCCACAACTACAGAGTCCACACACTCTGGACCCTGCACACACAACTAGAGAAGAGAAAACCCACATGCCACAACTAGAGAGAAGCCCGTGTGCCACAATGAAGAGACCATGCGTTGCAACTAAAGATCTCGCATGCCTCAACGAAGATCTCACCACAACTAAGACCCAATGCAGCCCAAATAAATAAATAAATAAAATTTAAAAAAATCATACTCATTGGTGAAAAGCTGAGAGCATTTCCTCTAAGATCAGGAAGAAGACAAGGATGAGCACTCTCACCACTTTTATTCAACATAGTTTTGGAAGTCCTAACCACAGCAATCAGAAGAAAAAGAAATAAAAGGGAATCCAAATTGGCAAGGAAGAAATAAAACTGTCACTGTCTGCAGATGACATTATACTATACATAAATCCTACAGGTGCCACCAGAAAACTACTAGAGCTCATCAATGAATTTGGTAAAGTTGCAGGATACAAAATTAATATACGGAAATCTGTTGCATTTCTATACACTAGCAATGAGCTATCAGAAAGAGAAATTAAGGAAACAATCCCATTTACCATCGCATCAAAAAGAATAAAACACCTAAGAATAAACCTACCTAAGGAGGCAAAAGGCCTGTACTCCAAAAACTATAAGACACTGATGAAAGGAATTGAAGACGACATAAACGGAAAGATATACCCTGTTCTTGGATTGGAAGAATCAATACTGTCAAAATGCCTATACTACCCAAGGCAATCTACAGATTCAGTGCAATTGTTATCAAGTTACCAATGGAATTTTTCACAGAACCTAGAATAAAATTTTAAATTTATATGGAAACATGAAAGACCCTGAAACAGCCAAAATAATCTTGAAAAAGAAGAACAGAGCTGGAGGAATCATACTCCCTGACTTCAGACTATACTACAGTGCTACAGTAGTCAAAACAGTATGGTACTGGTGCAAAAACAGACACATAGATCAACGGAACTGAATAGAGAGCCCAGAAATAAACCTACATACCTAAGGTCATTTAATCTGTAACAAAGGAGGCAAGACTATACAGTGGAGAAAAGACAGTCTATTCAATAAGTGGTGCTGGGAAAACTGGACAGCTACTTGTAAGACAATGAAATTAGAACATTCTCTAACACCATATACAGAAATAAACTCATGGATTAAAGACCTAAAGGGAAGACCAGCTACTATCAAACTCCTAGAGGAAAACATAGGCAGAACACTCTTTGACATAAATAGCAGCAAATTTTTTTTTTTTGGATCCATCTCCTAAAGCAAAGGAAACAAAAGCAAAAATAAACAAATGGGACCTAATTAAATTTAAAACCTTTTGCACAACAAAGGAAACCATCGACAAAATGAAAACACAACCTGTTGAATGGGAGAAGACAACTAAGTGATATGACCGATAAGGGGTTAATAGCCAACATATACAAACAGCTCATACAACTCAACATCAAACAAACAACCCAATCAAAAAACGGGCAGAACTGAAAAGACATTTTTCCAAAGAGGACATCCAGATGGCCAACAGGCACATGAAAAGATGCTCAATATCACTCATCATCAGGGAAATGCAAATCAAAACCACAATGAGATACCACCTCACACCAGTCAGAATGGCTATCATCAAAAAGAACACAACAAATGTGAAGAAAAGGGAACCATCCTACACTGTTGGCGGAATGTAAATTGGTGCAGCCACTGTGGAAAACAGTATAGGGGTTTCTCAAAAAATTAAAAGTAGAAGTACCATGTGACCCAGCAATTCCACTCCTGGGTATATATCTGAAAAAAACCAAAAACACTACTTTGAAAAGAAACATGCACCCCAATGTTCATAGCAGCGTCATCTACAATTGCCAAGGTATGGAAGCAACCATCAACAGATGAATGGATAAAGAAGATGTGGTACACGTACACACACACACACACACACACACACACACACACACACACACACACACTCGAATACTACTCAGCCATAAAAAAACAAAATTTTGCCATTTGCAGCAACATGGATGGCCTTGGAGGGCATTATGCTAAGTGAAGTAAGTCAGACAGAAAGGCAAATACTGTATGATATCGTATGTGGAATCTAAAAAATACAGCAAACTAGTGAACAAAACAAAAAAGAAACAGGGGCTTCCCTGGTGGCGCAGTGGTTGGGAGTCCGCCTACCGATGCAGGGGACACGGGTTCGTGCCCCGGTCCGGGAGGATCCCACATGCCGTGGAGTGGCTGGGCCCGTGAGCCATGGCCGCTGAGCCTGGGCATCCGGAGCCTGTGCTGCGCAACGGGAGGGGCCACAACAGTGAGAGGCCCGCGTACCGCAAAAACAAACAAAAAAACAAACAAAAAAAACAAACAACAACAACAAAAAAGAAACAGGCTTACAGACACAGAAAACAAACTAGTGGTTACCAGTGGGGAGAGGGAAGGGAGGAAGGGCAATATAGCGGTAGGGGATTTAAAAAAAGCATTGTTATGGGATTATATGAAATCGTGTGTGAAACTTTTGGAAACTGTAAAGCACTACGGAATTAAAAAAAATAAAAGGAAAGAGAAGACTCAATAATAAAAAAAGAAGCAATCAGCCACCATGAGCTGGGCCCCCTGCCAGGCACCTGGGTGATGGTAACACGCCTACCTTGCTGCTCACACTACTCTGCAGTACACTGTGTCTAGCTCTAAGCACCACCTTTAGGATGCACCAGACAAGCCAGAATATATTCATATGGAAACCAGGATCCAGAAGTGTTTTTAGCAAACAGGTATTCTGAGTTCAGAGACAAAAAGGCTTAAGAGACATCCAACAGAGGAACTGGCCTCTTGGTGGAATGCTGAGGGGGAGATGGGATTACAGGACGAGGGGATTGGCTGGGTGGTGTTTACCCTCCCAGTGTTGAGGGTCTGGAATCCCAAGCTAGGAATTTACGACAACAGTGTTCCGCAACAAACCTAAAGAAGAGCAAGTAACCTGTGGCTCATGCCAGTGGTGGACACCATGATGATGAGCAGATGCCCAGCAAGGTCAGCTTGTAGCTGCAGACCCTCCACACACCCTCTGCTTCTTCAGGGAACCCCACCAAACTAAACTTCAATGTGGCTGTGAAATCTGGTCTTCACCTGATCCATGTCCCAGGTTCAAAGGCCTCTTGATTCAACCTTTGTCTGTTTCGGGGGCAGGACACTCTTCCATAGTGACTAGCTTCTTTTGCTTACCTACTATCCAGAGGCAGAACTAAGCCAAATAAACCACTTCCTTGGTTCTTCTAACTCCTGGCCCCACTTCCCATCACTTCAGAACTCTAGCTAAGAACCTAAACCAAGGCTTAGAGCTGAGCAGTATGGACGAGTCAAGATGGGAACAAGTACAGGGGCCACAGGACAGACCTCAAGAGGCCGGGTAAGACCCACAAGGAATCATGACTCCCATGCTGCGTTATACCTGGGCAGGAAATCAAAGGAAGCATTTTCAGCTAATTTCACCAAAACCTTAAGGCACTGGCTGAGGACACTGGCTTTAAGGTGACCTGTTGCTGCAGAAGAGAAAGCCAAAAGTTGAAGAAGCATCTTCAATAGTGGGTGCTGGCCTTGGTCACCAGCAAGCCTCCCTGGGGCTGAGGTCACATCCCCACGACCATGTCCGTCAACCAGGCTCTGGTCTCCTTCCCTAGCAGCAGAATCGGCGCCTGCTCCTGATAGTAACAGGCAAATGACTGCTCCGCTGTGGCACACCAGGTGCTGAAGAACGCTTAGTGAAGCCACAGAGAAGCCTTCCAGGTTGCAAAGTGAGTCCTCGGGGCTGGCCTCTACCCCAGAGCTCACACAGGAGGGATGTGTCGGTGAGTCCGCAGGCGCTCCGCTTCTCTTGGCTGCTGCCAAATCCTGCAGAGCCTGGCAGTGTAAGCCGATAAAGAACTGTACCAGGGGGAGGAGGTGCACAGCTCCAGGAAGCTGGCAGAGTGGGAAGGCCCTTCCGCCTCCCTCTGCTGGGTCTCTGTCACAGGAGCCTTCATTCCTGGCCACCAGATTCAGTCCAGTAAGTGCCAGGTTCTGTGCTTCTCTCAGGGCCAAGAGGGGAAATGACCCATCACAAGAACCTGTGGTCCTCAGGCTTGAAATCCCAGTCAAGGTACTAGCAATAGACACAAAAGAAAACACACAAGTGTGAGAGGGAGATAAGGTCAAGGGACCCAAACAACCTGCCTGCTAAATTCTCTAGTTTTCCTGCCCAGAGCAGACCTCCTAGGCCGGTCAGGACCAGATAGGGACTTGCTTCCTGGAAACTTCTTCCAAACAAGCTTTTTAGGAGTCTTATGCTTACCTGCCAAGCCCGGGTAGCTGGAACAGGGTGCCGGTAGGAGCCTCAGAACAACTGCTCAGGAGGTGGCACAGACCTAGGGATGACCCTGGGATCAAAGGCTGCTTCAGGAGAAGGTTTATCAAAATGGAGCCTGCAGAAGACAAGGTGACTGTAGAAGGTTCTGACATGAGAGTGCTTTTCTGTGATGGTAACTATCCTCTAAACTGCCACTAAGTTCCCTTGAGACGCCTGTGGGTACTGAAGGCTCGGAGGCATACTTGCTCTTGGCCCCTTCCATTTTATAGTCTTCTGCTTAAGCCACAGACTACTACTCCCCTGGACCCTCTAAAGCACTGCCTGGGGTACTGATTGAGCCCAGGACAGTTCCCTAGGCAATTCCACTGCAGCATCACAGAGGATGATTGGACCCAGGAAGGCCTCCTGCAGAAGGAGCAGGCATTCTGGTACCTTGAGTGTTTGATCTCTGCATCCAGCTGTCAATAAGCCTTTTCTGGGACTGTTCTTGCTTTATCGGGTCATCTCCCAGACTGTGGGTCTTATTCTCTGAATAACAGATAATATGTTAATCAAAACTGGAACACAAAAGCACAAGTATAGCAGAAACTCTTAAATGTAATGAGTTTAAAACATACATTGTTCTACTTCTTCAACTTTGGATCAAAACAAGAGCCAAAGCAACTCAAGAACCTTCACATCTTTGCCTTCCTCATATAAAACAGGAACTTGCATAAGGAAAGGAAAGGAAAAGAAAATTAAATTGTTTGCCCCACTTCAAAATCAGGCAATAACATAAAAGCATTTTATATGATTCTTATTATGTGCCAGACACTGTTCTAAGAGCTTTATACATGCTAGCTCTCTTGTTCCTCACAGCAACCCAACCAGGAGGTGTTATCATTGGCTCTGTTTTACATATGGGAAAACTGATGCACAGAGGTTAAGGGACTTGCTCAAATCATGCAAGCCAGTAAGCAGTGTGACTGGGACTCTCGGCCAGGCTGGTGGGCTCCACTGCCTGCTCATCACACCACCCGATAACCTCTCCTGAAGTTGCTAAATATCAAAAATGTTAGTAGCTGTAGTTCTCAGGGGTGGCGTGATGCTAATGACTTGAAAGGGTTGATGGTAGGAGAAAGGCAATGTATCTGAATTGTAAGATAAACTGGCATAGCACAGTCTCAGAGTGAAAACCTACTAATGCTAGATTGTCTCTCTAGAAAGCAGTAGCATTCCCTCAGTCTGGACTCAGCTGGGCGATGAAAGGAGCACATGTTCCTGCATACTAGCTGTGTTTCTGGCGTGGCAATGGATGCTGACTGGAGGTTTTAAAATATGCCTGCAAATTCTTTGACACACTTCTCCTCAAAGGGTGCAGCCTAGTTTTCTTCCCCTTGAACATGGCCCAGACTCAATGACTCACTTCTAACAAACAGAATGTGGCAGAAGTGATGCTATGTGACTTTTGAGGCTAGGCCATAAAAAGGATAGCTTCCACCTATCTCTCTGGGTTTGCTAGCTCTAGAGGAAGCCATCTACTAGGTTATGAGATCAGCCAAGTAGCCCTGTGGAAAGGCCCACATGTGGAAAGGAATTCCACTGCCAGACATGTGAGTGAGCCACCTTGAAATAGATCCTCCAGCCCCCTACAAGGCTTCAGTGCCCGCAGAGACAAACCATCCCCACTGTGCTATCAGAACTGCTGACCCACAGAAACGAGGAGAAAATAAATACTCCAATGTTTCAAGGCTCAAGTCTCAGTAGTCTGATAGAGAGCAATAGATGATGGATAGACTGACTTACCCTCTTTGCCCATCAGGGACTTATATCCTGGATCGGTCTGGCAGGGGTGGGGAAGGGACATGTTAGCACTAAAAGACTCCTTTGTAGGGAAAGATGGTTTTCCAAGTTGTGGAGAACATGCTTCTGGCTTTATAACCACAGAAGGGCTTTTCCTAGGACTGGAAAAAGTTAACTATGAAAGCAAAGTAATGATTCTGCTAACACCATGTAAAATACCTGGTTATAAAACTTCTAACAAACTTTAAACTTTTCCTATCTAGGTGATTTGACCAAAAATTTTATCTATTACACGTTTGTTATTCTTTGTCAGGACAGCAATGCAAAATTCAAGGCATTTTGATTCAAATTGTTGAAAAAAAAATCTTTCATTTGCTTCCACCTTCTTCCAATCACCCAAAAGAATTGGCTATAACTCCATTACTATTTCCAGTTCCACCAAAACATCTTTTCAGTTTGCAACCTCTTTTTTTTTAATTGAAATATAGTTGCTATATAATGTTATATAAGTTATAAGCAAATGCTATAGTGATTCATAATTGTTTTTTTTTGCGGTACGCGGGCCTCTCACTGTTGTGGCCTCTCCCGTTGCAGAGCACAGGCTCCGGATGCGCAGGCCCAGCGGCCATGGCTCACGGACCCAGCCACTCCGCGGCATGTGGGATCCTCCCAGACCGGGGCACGAACCCGTGTCCCCTGCATCGGCAGGCGGACTCTCAACCACTGCGCCACCAGGGAAGCCCTGATTCATAATTTTTAAAGGTTATACTCCATTTATAGTTATTATAAAATATTGGCTATATTCCCTTTGTTGTACAATATATCCTTGTAGTTTATTTTATACTTTAATAGTTTATACCTCTTACTCACCTGTCCCTCTATATTGCCTTTTTCCCATTTTCTCTCCCCCCTGGTAACCACTAGTTTGGAACAACCTCTTTTATAATAGTCAGGGACTGAATGAAAAGATTTTCAGGAGAAAGAGGGTCTAGAAAAAGGTGTATTGTGTCTTGCAACTTGGAAACTGAGCCAGTGCCTTGGTGCCAGGGTCTTTATGTTAGAGAAGCAGTCTTAACCCTCTGATTGGATCAGACAATGCTGAGGCACTCCTGTTGGTGTGCCTCTCTCTCCTGTCTTACCTGGGCTACGCAAGGCAAGAAAAGTTCAATTTCACACCCTGCCCATTATAAGCAAAGGCAGCAGAATGTTTAATACCAGAAAAAGACGACCTGACCCACACTATTCAAATTTCAAGGCTGATCCTGACAGTGTGCCAGACTTCTTTGGCAGGCAGGGGACAGGACGGACCATTAACAAACTGATCACATCTGCAGCAAAGGAGGGGACTGCTGGACAGCAAATGAGAAAAAGTATTCCAAGCAGTTGGGACTGAAATACAGTTGGGGCAAAATCATTTATTTGAAACAAATTACATAAAACTGAAGACTGGTCCACTCCAAAAGTTTGGAGAGCATCTTTCCAGCCTCTTTTCATCCCGAGAAGCTGTGTTGTGTTTATAAAGTCTACAGGGAGGAAGCACTTCTAGAGTGCGGGGCCTTTATTCTATGATGCCCCAAACCATTCTAGTCTCATCCAAACCATCTTTGAGGCCTTCAGGAAAGAGCATCTATGCCCCAGTGGCAGAGTCTAAACGACCTTTGTTCAGGACTAGCCTGACATTGTTATTCAGACTTTTTACTAAACGATACAAAACTGTATTCTCCCTCTAGCACCATCATTACCTGACATGGGAAATGGAGGGAGCAGCTAGTTTATTAGCTCGTTCACTGCTTTGAAGCTTTGTCCTTAATTCATTCATCTCTGCATCTTTAAACTGGAGTTCAGACTGCAATGACTGGAGCTGGAAGGCAAAAGAAGCATACTTATAGAGGCCTCATCACATATACAGAAACAGCTCTGGGCTTCAAAATCTCAGGATAGTAAAGGAAAAACAAGCAATGAGAGATAGTATAAAAGTCTGCTGTGACATAAATGTCCTAAAAAATCAAGCTTTAACCTTCTTCCTGAAAGATGACATGGTATTCTAGAAAGATATTTCGACCTGAACTATAGCTGGTTAGTTTGTGAGGGTTCAAATACCATTTACTCAGCCTCTCTGAACTCCAGCTTATCTGTAACATAAGTACCTATCTTCCTGGTTGGGGGTATTAAGTAAGAATGGTGAATGTAAAATGCCCAGCACAGAGCTTGACAAGGTACCATATCTCACGGTAACATGTAGACCTTTTAGTGAATATAGTGGTGCACAATCCAAGTCTTCCTGAAGGTCTGGGCTGAGTATTTAGAAGAGTTTTACCAAAACCTTGTACAGTGTGGGGAGACCTGCTGTTCTGGCCAATGGTAACTGCTGCCATTCCCAGGCACAGCACCAGACACAAGGGCAGGACCATTTAAGTCTCACGACAGCCCTTCTGGTTATTTTCTGGAACAGATAAGGGAAATGAGCATAAGAGCATAAGTCATCACCCTGAGGTCACCGCTTGAATATGATAAAGCCTAGATTCAAACTCTGGTTTGTCTGATTGCAAACCCATTGCTCTTCATCATGTATATGGAAAGGCAACTACTGCTGTTAGTCTTGGGCACAGGTCAATGCTTCTTTAAAGACTGCCAAGTTTGCTGAATGAAGTAACGGCAGAATAAGGCCCACGTTCTTAAGTTTGAAGCCTTGGGAAGTGAAGGAAAGTGGTATATACTGGACACCCACTGTTTTTCTCCCCAGAACAGTATCTCCCTCCCTTAAGAAACATCATTTTCCTACCTTTGAATATGTGATTTGAATGGGAGCTATTATCTCTTTGATTACAGTGACTAGTTCAGAGGCAGGCACCTGACTCAGGTCAGACCAATTAGAGCCTTCCCCAGAATTTTAAAACTTGGAGATAAAGAACCCTAGGTCTTCAGTCTGCTCTGCAGCTATGAAATATGAGCCCAGGAGCCCCTGGAGAACACATCCTCTACCATAAGGATGGAGCCTATCAATAGTACAGAGAATAAAGATGAGTCGTGGCAAATCTTGAGTCTTCTGAGGCCCCAGCACACCTGTTTTCCCAGACCTAGTTATGGAAGCCAATACATTTTCTTTTGGCCTAAGCTAGGTCAACTGAGTTTCTGATCTGCCAAAAAACAAAAAAAAACACACAACAAAAAAACCACTAATTTTAGCTGTTTCTGCAAAGTGTGAGCTAGTAACTTAGACTACCACAGCAAAGCAGAGTTTCATCTAAGTCCTTTTCCAAACCTCAGAGCCTGGAGAAAAGTACATGCAATTAGTTGGTAGCGAAAGTATTTAAGACAAACAACTGTTGAAATCTTCCTGGAAGATCTATAAGCAACTTTAGTCATTGCTTCTAAAGGAACTCATTGAGCAGGCAAAGCTGATGTCCATACAAGCAAAACAAATGCTCTGGGTCACCTTTTTGGAGAATTCTTTTTCTTTGTCACTGAGTGCTTGAGTTTTCTCTTGCTCAAGAAGGAAATGTGATCTTCTCTGTTCCTCTAGAATGGATTCTGTCTGATGCAGTGAGTCCCGTAAAATTTTAATTTCTCCACTTTTAATGAGCACTTCTTCTTCCATTGCCTTCATCTGTAAATCCCAAATTGATGTTGTGAAAAGTTTGTAAGGGAAAATTATATATGTACATGTTTCAACATGTAGCTGGGGAGATGAAGAAACACATTTAAAACATGTCCAACAGACCAGAGTGCTCAAAATATATCTGTACCAATCAGACATCACCGTGATCTGCTAGGCCCATTCCTGGGACAGTGGATATTCAGCAAGATAGCTTAAGGACACACTTGTCGCTTCTGCATGCAGATTCTATAGGCTCTAAGAGGTATTAAACAATCTGGGTCACACACTTAACAGAACTAAAATTCTACATTATGTTCTTGGTTTTTCTAGGGACCTATAGATAGTCATATGAAGAATGTTTGCTTTTTTGCAAAACTGCTAATGAAAATAGCAACCATTATGATGTTGTTTCTTATATAAGACATAGGCTATAAATTTATCTCAGTGCTACAACAGAAAGTTTGTATCTCTTTTTGTATATGGTTTACAGTGTTTCCTTTCTTGCCCTAGTTGTTAGGAATCTCAGGATTTAGTTTCAACCAAAATTTTCTGGCTTTCTTTCCCCCAATTCATGGGGATGAATCTGGACTCTTGTTTTAAAACTTCTATATATTTTATTGTATAATGCTTTATAACACATGCATAAGTGAATGAATTAACTACAAAAGCCACAAGTTAAATCACTTACCTTTTCTTTAAGCTCTTTGTACTGTGCCTGAAGTAACTCTAATTCAAAATTATCTTTAACTGGAACACTTTCTCTGTTTTTCCTTGAAGGATTTTTTGACATCCCATCTAATCTGGGGACCTTATGAACATCTGTAAAAAGCAGTTCCCGTATACTTTTTAGGACCCAACATTTTCCCACTTTAGCCAGACAATCACTTTTGAAAGCAAATTAGAGAAAGATCTAGTAAGCACTACAGGTATTTTACAACATAAGAACATGAATCAATCCTCAGGAAATAACAGAAGCTGCCACCCTCTCCCCATTCTGCACCCAGTTTTAAGAGTCTCATCTAAAGGCTGAAAGGTGCTGTGGGAATCTCACTGGTCAGAACTCAGTGATCTATTATTCAACGATATTTACTGAGCACCTAAAATATGCCAGGCTTTAGCCTCTGTAGAAAGGTACAATGGTGAGCAAAATGGATACAGTCCTTAAACTCATGGAGCTTACATGACACTCAAAAACACAAGAATAAATGTAAAATTTCAACTGTTATAAGAGCTGCAGAGAAGAGCAAATATAGGAAAGCCTATAATAGGGGCTTTGATCCAACGGGATGAATAGAAGGCTTCCCCAGGTAAGTGATGACTGAATGGAGAGCTGAAGAACAGGCAGGAACTAACCAGGTGAGTGGGGATGGGGAATAGATGGAAAGAACACTCAGTGTGTAAGAAACAGCAATGTGCAGTTTCTGTATTGTAAGGAAGCAGGGAGAATTCAAGGAATGAAGGAAGGTTAGTGTGGCTAGAACCCAAAGAAGGAGAGGGAAAGGGACAGGCCATGCTGGGCCTTGCTGGCCATGTTAAGGATTTTGATCTTTATACTAGAAGTAGTGTGAAGTCATTAAAGGCTTTCAGTAGGGATGTTCACGTGTATCTGTGTGTGACACAGAGATTCTAGTTTTGAAAAGATCACTCTGGCTGTGGTATAAACTCTGACTTGAGTCATAACTGGAAATGTGGGAACAATTTAGCAGACTATTGTCTGGAGAGGGGTGATGGTAACACAGATCAGGGAGATGGCAGAGATGATGCAGAGAGGATGGATTCCAGAGATGGATGAAGAAGGTAAAGTTACAGGATTTGGAAAGGAATCAGATCCATGGTCAAGGAAAGGGAGCTGTTGCCTGCCTTGTGCTACATGATTGAGAGTGGTGCTAGTCATTGCCATGCAGAACATTTGGTCATCAAATGTTCTGAGTGTTTTCTGAATGCTTCGCCAGGCACCATGCTGGAGATACTGGTGGATGACTGGGTTTCCAGGAAATGATTGTGTGGAATATAAGATGCATGTAAGACATCCATGTAGAGATTTCTCTTCCTGGGAGCCCCATAAGACTTCACTAGAATGAGGGTAAGCTCCATGAAGGAGGGGGCTTTTGTCTTTTGTTTATTGCTAAGTGTCTGCAGCTCCTAATGTTTGGGCACCTAAGTACGATTTATTGGTTGTATAAAAGAATGAATCTCTTTTATCTCTTGCCTCTGCCAGGCCCCTCTTATGTTCATGCGGCCCAAGGGAAAAGGTGGTCTTCATTAGATCTAAAGCCTCCCAAACCTGTCATAATGATGGGTCCCCATGTGTAGGTAGTGATGATTCTGCTGGTGGTGGTAGTCGTGTTGCAAGGATCTCTGTTAAGAACTAAGAACCTTACTGGTCCAAAGTATAGAAACTAAAGTAAAATGTTAACCTAGCTTTCGGTATTCCAAATCGGCTGTTTGACACTCCTGATACATTTCTCCCCCAAATCAAAGGACCTTTTGGGACACGCCGCTGCTTAAATCAAACTGTTCCTATATTTTTAAAAGGTGAAGTGGCAGTGTGAGTTCAAGACACCGAACAGCGGTCGTGGGGTTCTTAAGCCACAGCCATCTAGTGGGTCTAGCGAGGTCTGCACCACCCTCGGGGAAAAGGCGCACTCACTGGACACGTCCGGAGCCGCGTTCGGGCACTGGCTCAGGGCCTGTGACGCGAGGGTGTCGAGCTCCTCCAGGTCGTCGGCGGTGAAATCCCCGTGCGCGCCGAATGGGTCTTCTGGGTCTGGGGGGGCGGCCGCGAGGAAGCCCCGGGCCCGCTTGCTCGGAGGGTGCTGGGTGCTGGACGGCGGGCCAGAACTGGGTGCCGGGGGCCCGCTCCGCCTCCTGCTGCCTGGCGCGGGGATTCCAGCCATGCCTGCCGCCAGCCGGTATCCGAAGGCACCGAGTCCGCCCTGTAACCTCGAGGCCGGAGGGCTGGACCAACCGATCGCGCGCTGCCGCTCGCCTCAGCCGCTGGGGCCGCGCCCCCTAGCCAACAGGCCAATCACCTTCCAGTCGGTGGGCGGGGATGAATGACGTAATCAGACCGCGCCGCGGTGCTCAACTGGGTGCCTGCGAAGCTCGGTCGCTCCCAGCCCTTCTGGGCATCACCGCGCCTGGCGCTTTCGTACCGACGGCTGGGACCCCAGTATGCGGGTGGTCTAAGAGGAGAGAACCGAGTTACCTGGGCTAACTCACCAGCCCCACCGCGCAGGTGGCTCTGCGCCCGCTCTCTGGCATCACTTAGGGTACACAGCTGGGCTTGGAGGAGTTCGCCCTGATTTTCACAAGTGCACATGTGAATCGAGTCAGGGAGCATTCAGGGGTTTGGTCTTTGTGAGCTCGCTGTTCTCCAGCGAGACCCACTTCTCATATACCCCAAGGCTCTCTTGGGGAGGAGTGTGGGAGAGTGGGACTGGGCGGAAGTTATGACTAGAGCTGTTGTGAGCACACATCTTTGAGAACAGTAAATGCTTTGAATGTGTACCTTTGAGTTAGGTCTGGAGAAAGAAAGGTCTGAGAAGGGGTGATCCTGAGAATGGTGTGCCTGTGTTGGAGGGGGTGGGAACTAACTGCTCAGGCTGTTAATATTCATTCATTTCTCTGAGAGCTCTTGAGTGTTTTTGGCCCAAGCGACGGTCATAGTTTAGAAATGAATGAAACTCAGGAAGTTAAGGAAGGCCCCCTGGAAGTAGCACCTGGGCTGTCCTACAGGTTGAGTGGAAGTTACCAACAATTACCAAGGAGGGCTTCCCCGGTGGCGTAGTGATTAAGAACCCGCCTGCCAATACAGGGGACACGGTTCGAGCCCTGGTCCGGAAAGATCCCACATGCTGCGGAGCAACTAAGCCCGTGTGCCGCAACTACTGAGCCTGAGCTCTATAGAGCCCAGCCTGCACTCTGCAGAGCCCACAAGCCACAACTAATGAGCCCGCATGCCACAACTACTGAAGCTCATGCACCTAGAGCCTGTGCTCCATAACAAGAGAAGCCACCGCAATGAGAAGCCCGTGCACCGCAACGATGAGTAGCCCCCGCTTGCCGCAACGACAGAAAGCCCGCGCGCAGCAACAGACCCAGTGCAACCAAAAATAAATAATTTTAAAAAAAGAAAAGAGTTACCAAGGAGGATGGCACCAAGACTACTCAGACAAGAACACAACACTGAAATGGACGCCACACAAGTGCCAGGTAGGAATTATCGATGGCAGAGAGAGAAGGTAAGGCTTTAGAGAGGAGCAAGGATTCAAGCTGGGCTTGAGTGGCTGACAGGATTTTACTGGGCAGCAGTCATGTGCACAACGGTTAGCAGGAACAGGGTGTTGGAGAGTAACTGGGGCAAGACTTTTCATCCTTGAATGCTCAGTGCCAAACTTGGCCTGTGAGTGTCCTGTGAATGTTTGTGAAGGCAGTAAATGAAAGGGAAGTGGTTGTCAGGGCCTAGAGGGTCTTGAATACCTGGCTTTAGTTTTTTGAGGTAATTGGTAGGTTCCCTCAGACAGCTGCCCAAATGTTGAATGCTTGTCTTAATTGCTCCAAGACTCTGGTCCCGTAAAGGGACAGGATTATACTTCCATGTGTTAATGCTGATTAGGTTCTACCAAATAAAACAGCAGTAGCTTAATCTCAGGGGTGGTGTGCTGGCACTGGCTCTCTGAAGGGTTATTCTCAGTAGCACAGGGATGGGTGCGAGCTGGCAAGGTCCAACAGGGAATCCCTTAAGTCCAAAGATGCTGCTGGCTGTGCAACTTTCCGGGAGAGAAGCAAAGTGGGCTGTTTTTCTTTTTCTACTAATATCAAGTACATTAGAATGATAATACAGGCTTCAATCTATCAAAACCTTTTCCAGTTTTGACTCAGCAAAATCTCAGACTAGTTCTAGAGCCCTTTTTGAAAACACATTCTCAGAGAGAGCTAAGTGTTATTCGCATTATTCCCATAGTTGTATCAGGAATTTACTCTTCCTGGAGTCAAAAGTGGTAGGTAACAAATGTCAGGAGAGAAAAAGGCAACAGGGTTAAGAGACACTGGGACTGCCACTACAGTCAGGAAAGAGCTCACTAATGTGACATTTCAGTTCTCTAAAGGAAGGGAGTTTCCAGTTGGTGATAACAGTGAGGCAGGAGCTTGACTGGAATGTAGGCCACTGTGGCTCACGATTGATCAGGAGGATGAATGCTAGACACCAGAGGGTAGGGAGTGGCATCCAGATCCCTTAGTGCCTCACTGGTCATTGTAGGGACTTGTGTTTTTTTTGCACTAAGAAGCCACTGAAGAATTCTCAGCCAGGGAGAGACAAAATGTAACTTTATGGTTTAGAGATCACTCTGGGTCCTGAATAAGGATTAGACTGTACGGAAGCAAGGGTAGCGGCAGGAAGACAAATTTGGATGTGACTACAATAATTTAGGTGAGGGATTTTAGGGTCAGAATGAAGGTCCGGTGGTATAAGAGTAAATATGAAGGGTTCAGATTTGATTTTGCTGATGGGTTGAACGTAGAGTATAAGAAATGGGAACCTAGCAAGGACCTTTCTGAAGCCCTAGTGGAAATGCAGACCTGGGGGCTTCAGAGTAAGCTTAGTTCTTACAGACTTTTAGGAATCTCTCCTTTCTCCAGTCTTTTTGCCCTTCATAACACATATCATATGTATTTGTCCTGCTCCCCTCCAACAATAGAGAAGTTCCTTGGCAAGAGGAATTGTTCACTGGTGCATGCCCGGCTTGCACAAGCAAGACTCCTTACATGAACAGATGAACAACCCCATTAAAACAAATAGTAATGTGGATGTCATAACAGAAAGAATAGATTTTCTTCCCAAAGTACAAATTCTTCCACTAATCTCATGTAATATATTCTGTTGGGTATATAACCACACAGAAAACAACAGCCATTTCAAATGAGTTGGTTTAATTCCAGGTGGTACAGAATTCAGGATAGAACAAGGACTTCAGAACACACTTTGGCAGGATTCTGGGCTGGGTTTATGCGGATCTCACAGCTAAGGTAGAAATGGCTGAGAAGAACTAAAGACAAGATGAACCACTGTATGATTTTTTTTTTTTTTTTACAAAAGTTTATTCTTAAATGTACAATAGGTTCCAAGACAACACTTCATTCTAGCTATAGGTGGCAACAGATGTTATGGCAGGGAATCCAGATGTTTAAACAGGAATGGAACTAAGGATCATCATTGCCTCAGGCACAAGGAACAGCTTACTTTTTGCCAGATTTCTTAATTCCGCCTGTTGCTGCAAAAGGAAAAAAAAAAAGTCTCATCCAGGGAAAAAGACAGTTCTATGGCTGAAGCCCCAGGGGCCTGATAAGGATCCTAATAAGGTCCAGCTCTTTGTACTGGGCATTTTTTTGGACACAAGCATGCACAGGGCTTTCCCAGTATTATCTATTCTGGGCAAAAGTAGAATGAGAATAAGGCAGGGCACGGGTAATGGCTGTGCACTGGTCTGGATCCCAAGTGTGTTGTGTATTTCAGACTGGCTCACTTAATCCTCATCCCCTATCAACCCATTTTACAAATAACAAAGTCTCAGTGTTAGGTGTTGTTCAAAGTTATAAACTGGTATGTGACAAAGCCAGGATTCCAAGCTGGGTAGCCTGACTTCCAAGTCCATACTCTTAAGTGTCATATCACACATCACCTTCTGTATTACGATCCTGGGATCTGATTTACTCACTACCTTTATTTTACCCAATTTACAAATGACTGTATTTGGCACAGGGTAGGTAATTTAACAAACAATTATAGAATTAAGTATGCCTAATATAGAAATGGAAGTCCTAAAGGGCTGTGACAAAATAAACCTTAAAAAAAAAAGTAGATGATGCTCAATAGAAACAAGTAGTACAGGATTTCACTAAGGGTTGGGCTTCTCCCCATACATAATCACAGATTAAGGGAAGGTGCAAGATACCTCACATCATTCCAAAAAGGAATCTCAATATCTACAATCTCAGCGCTGTGTGGGTACACAAAAATGACTCAAACCCACTAGAATAGAGGTCTTGGGAAACGCTGAATGACACTCCCACCATCCCAGCCTTCGTTGTCCCTAGGGTGGCTCAGTGATCCAATAGGGTATAGATAACTGTTGAGAAAATAATCCTATTTTGATGAATGTAAACAGGATTTAAGAAGCACAAAGTACAATGACTGACGAGTTTTAAAAAAATCTTTTGATATGTAATCAATTCCTCTTACACAAAGACAAAAAAGAGGCAGAATGGTAGAGAATTAAGTTAAAAAACATATAGCACAATAGTATGCCAACAGACTTGGACTTTATCCATTAGACTAGGCGCATCCAGCAGTGAAAAGGCTCAGGATGCAGAATTATTTTGCTAGAGTTTTAACAATACGATTAGTAAATTAAGAAATGTTAGAAGCAACAAAGAAGCAGTGAAATACGAATTTGGAGCAAGAAACTGTAGAGGATATCTGGAAACTCAACTGTACTAACTTGTGTCTGAGATATATAAATTTCTGTATTTCCATTTCTGCCACTTCCCTAAGCAAGAGAAGCCCATACTGGGTCTGACTCCCGCCCCCTCTCCCGCTGCTGCGAAACCAAGCTTGGCTAGGGCCGTCCACTACAGCGGACACCAGCAAAAGGGACCTCGCAACTCACCAACGAGGCAGGACACGGACATGCTCGGGCCCGTAACCAGACTGATGCTCAGGCGTTTGTCCGGCTTGAGCTCTACCCAGCCCTCACTTACCCAGGGGGCCTTTCCCCGCGGCCTTCGCTTTTAGCTCCTCGAGTTTCTTTTGCTCCTCCTTCTGTTTCTGCTTGAATGCCTTATCTTCCTACGGAGAGGGAGAGCGGATTCACTCCCGGCGGATTTCTCAGACCCTCCGCGCCCGCCCACGCCTCTGCGCCAGCCCTCACCTCGTCCATCTCCTTGGCTTGCTTCTTGGGCTGCTTCAGGGGCTTCTTCTTGCCACCTGCGTGCGACACGAGCACGCTCAGCCTGGCCCCCGCCAGGTCCCGTCCCTCTCCACCCCGCCCCACCCCATCGTCCCCGCTCACTTACCTCCGCGACCCGACATGGCGCCTGCCGCCCCTTCCCCAGACCCTCCACCGGATGCGGGGTTCTCCGTCCCACCCCCTGAGCCTATACCTCCATGCGGGCCCGCAGATTGGCTCCTGGTTCGGAAGTTGCGCTCCCGCTGCCGGAAGCGGTCCGGAGGCGGGCACTAAAGGGTCAGAGATCAACTGAGTGACTGGCGCACGTTTGGGTTTGCGGCTCCGGCGCAAAACCCACCAGGTACTGGGGAGGTGGGGTGTCTTGCCCGGGGAGGATCCAGAAGCCGCGAGCGGTTTTTAACCGCAAGCGCTAAGCCTGGGACTGTGCACGGGGAGAGGACTGTAAGTAGAGGGAAGGGCTCGTGCAAAGGCCTTGAATCTCGGCGCATTCCTTACAGTGTGGCTGGTGGGAGATGCGAGGGAGGCAGCAGAAATGGGCGGGGGCTAGACCACCTGTTTCTAGAGCTTTGGAGGCCACCGGAAGGAGTTGGGGTTTTATAATATAGCCCGGGATGCGATATTTTTGCAAATTCTGTTAATTCATCCAGTACATTTTTGTTGAGTGTGTGCTATATGTGTGTACTTTAGGCACTGAGGATGCAGCAGTGAACAAAACAGTGCCTGCCCTGGCAGAGCTGCCGTTCTGGTGGGTGAGACTATAAGTAAATAAGTGAAATGCATACCACGGGTCATGTGATATGTGCCTGGGGAAAAATAAAGCAAAGTGGTTAAGGTGTCCTGGGGTGGGAGTGGACAGCTATGACATTTGAGCAGGACTTGAAAAAGAGAAGGGAGCAAGCAGTACAGATAGGAAACAGGTGGTATGAAGCCCCTGAGGTGGGAATAGCCTAGCATGTTCCAGCAACATAAAGAAGCTGGGAGTTATATGAAGTGAAAGATATGTTAGCTAACCTTGTTATGGTAAACATTTAGCAGTATATACATTTGTGAAGTCATCACATTGTACACCTTAAACTTTTACAATGTTGTGTGTCAATTTTATGTCAAAAAAAAAGACCGAGGGAAAAGGTCCATGTGACTGGAGCAGAGTGAGGAAAAGGAGACTGGTGAGAGGAGAGAAGAATGAGAGCCAGGAGGTGGATGCCCTGTAGGTCATGGAAAGGATTTTTGCTTTTACCTTGAGAGAAATGGGGAACGGTTGCAGGCTTTGAGCAGAGAGAGACATGGTCTGACCATGTTTTGAAAGCACCACTGCCTGCTCTGTTGACAGTAGGGGCTAGAGTAGAAGCAGGGAGACTTGTCAGAGGCTCTTAGGATAATCCAGACAAAAGATGTCAGTTGTTGGGACCAGGTGATAATAGTGACAGAGGCAAGAGGAAGAGGGATTCTGGATTTAGTTTCAGAGGTGGAGGTGGCATTTGTTAATGGACTGGATGTGAGGAGCGAGAGAAAGCAGAGTCAGGGATGATATGAGAGTTTGGGCCTGATTGGTTTCCATCAACCAAGATGGAGAAGGCTGTGGGAAAGGCAAGTTTGGGAGAGGAAGATAAGATCCCCATCAGCCTTCCAAGCAGAGACATGGAGTGAGCAGTTCGATAAATGAGCCTGGAATTCAGAGGAGAGGTGTGGGCTGGAGAGGTCCGATTATAGTTTGTTTGGGTTTTATTTATTTATTTATTTTTGGCCACGCCACGTGGCTTGCAGGATCTTAGTTCCCTTACCAGGGATTGAACCCGGCCCTGGCAGTGAAAGCACCAAGTCTTAACCACTGGACTGCCAGAGAATTCTGTCTGTTTGTTTTTTAGTAATAGCTTTATTGAGATATGATTTACATACCACACAATTCATCTACTTAATGTGTACCATTCAGTGGTTTTAGTATATTTACAGTGTTGTGCAGCTATCCCTACAATCAAGTTTAGAACTTTTTTGTAGATGATTTTTCAAGCCACAGGACTGGATAAGAGAGGAGCCTGAGGACAGAGCTCTGGGGCACTGTGTGGAGAGGTTGTGGAAGGGAGTGGGGACTGGAAGCCAAGAGGAGAAGGTGGTTCAAGAAGGAGGGAGCTATCACGAGGCACAGGCTGCTGACAAGGCAAGCAAGATGAGGATGGAACTGATCATTGGGTTTAGCCACGTGGACATGACCTGGACAGGAGCAGTTCAAGTGTCCTGGTGGGTGTGAAGGCCAGAACAGAGGGGGGCTGAATGAGAATGGGAGAAGAGGCACTGGAGACAGCTAGTGCAGGCACTTTGTCAAGGAGTAAAGAGGAGCAGAGAAGTGGGGCAGTTGCTGGAGGGAGTGTCAAATCAGTTAGTGCCTGAGGAGGGGAGAGGATATGGGACCAGTGTCTGAGGAGGGGAGAGGATATGGGACCTGGGGCACAGCTTGGCCTTTCCTAGAGCAGGAATTATTCATCCTGAGGAACAAGAGAAGGTGGCGATGAGACAGACATTGGCAGGTGGGAAGGTGTGGTAGGAGTTTATGGAAGTTCTCTTCCAATTTTAAAATATTTTCTTGGTGAAAAATGAAGCAAACCATCAGCTATACAAGTGAGGATGAGGTACTGGTGATGGAGGTTTGCGAAAAGGGCAGTTGGTAGGAGATAGTCATCTGGATGGAGTAGGAGAATGGATGTGGAGGGGCAGCGTCCTGAACTTGGCCCAGGGCTCATTTTGGCCTCTGTCCACCTGTCCAGCCTCTCCACCCACTCTCCTCTCTGCTGCACAGGTCATCCTTCAGATTTTAGACAACTTCAAGCACTGTTCCACTTTGTCTCTGTGCCAGGAACATCTTCCCTTTGCTGGTTGATGGGCCTGTGAGACATCTAAGTGGGGAGGAGCCAGGAGACAGGCTGGGTGGGAGGCTGAGAGGAGGGACTAGAGTGGGGGAACAACTTGGGATTCGTTGGTGTGTCCCGTCACGAAGCCAAGTCCCTGCTGTCTCCAAGCTTATGTTCTAGTGAGGGGTGAGGCAGTACATGAAGAAGGCAATATGTGTGTCTGGTGGAGAAAAAGAAAGCAGGTAAGGTGGCCAAGGAGGGAGTGGTCAGGAAAGGCCTTATCAAGAGGTGATGTATGAACAAAGACGTAAGTGTGAGGTGACTGGACTTGTGGAGGAAGAGCGGTCCAGGCAGAGGACATGGCAGGGCACAGACCCCGTGGCAGGATTGTGCTTAGCGTGGTGAGGAAGCTGGAGTGGAGTACATACAGGGATGGAGAGAAGGAAGGGGATGAGGGCTGAGAGGACCGGGGCTTGTTGGCCAATGGCAGGACTGGTGTGCATGCCAGGTGATAGGGGAGCTGTCAGGGGGTTTTGCACCGAGGGATGTGATCTGACTTGGGAGGTAACAGAGCCTCTGTTTGCCATGTGAAGAACAGCTCTGAGGGGCAGGGGAGGAAGCCATGACTGTGTAGGAGGCTTTAGCTGTCTTCTGTGCCAGGGATGAGTGACCTTCCTAGGGTCCAAGATTGGGCTGCTGATAGAGGAGGAGGCTGAGGGGAGTGGTGATTTCAAAATGAGAGGGTGTTGAAAGCTGCAGAGGTATTGGAGAAGAAATCTGAGTAGCACCTGCTGGATCTGACAAGGTGGGAGTTTTGCAGGGCTTCAGGAGAGCAACCTTGGTGGTCGAGTGGGATCAAGAGAGAAGAGGGCTGAAGAAGTAGTGATAGACAAGGGGGACACCTTTCTGCTGAGCGTTGCTGAGGAGGGTGGGTGCTCTGCTTTGACGAGGGGTACACCTGCAGGATTGTTGTGAGGCCACAGCTTGTGTGCAGTGGTCACTGGCCTTGAGGCCTAGGAGGCTGGCCCGACTGCTGGGCCATGGGTAGCGTGTGCTCCCTTGGGCCTTAGGCAAGGGGCACAGGGGTTTGGGTGCAGCACCAGCTTGGAACCACTGTCACAGAGATGTCCCCTTCTGTGGCGCTCAGCTCAGGCTTTTGCCAGGAGGCATGTCCCTACCCAAGCAACTTTGTTTTCAAGAGGGTCAGAGCTTCTCCAAGCATGGCACCATGGGGAGGAGGCTGGGATGCTCATCGCCTTACATCAGGGAGGTCCTTTCTTTGTAACTGGAGCTCTTCTAGTCAGTCTTCCTGTCCCCCGCTCCCTTTGCTTACCTCTCTCTCTGGCCTGGTCTTTTGGCTACCAGGTGTCACTCTGACAGCCAGAGTCAGTACTTGGGGGCAGGGGTGGTTTGGCCAGACCAGAGTGCTCTGGCCCAGGTTTGCCCCGGGAGCATGGGTCACCTGGCCCTCTCTTTGGGGTCCTCGGAATTCACTGCTGCTCCTGGGCTCAGGCAAGGCCTGACTGGATGATGGGAGACTCCCTGTGCTGTTCAGGTAACAGAGAAGTAGGATTGTTGGGGCCCAAACATCAAAGCAAGGTTGAAAAGGGAAAGATGAAAGAAACTTAACCTGTTGGGCAGTTACTGAGGTTGGAAAGAAGGAAGAAAGCTTATGGAAAGTGAGAAATGTGAGTCTGGGAGTTGGTCACCCGGAATGTCTGGGCTTGAAGGGCAGAAGGAAAGTTGGTGTAAACCTAAAAAAGCTGTCCTCTATGAAGAAATCTGGGTTGTTTTGTTTTGCTTTGTTTTCCCCTGGAATTGTCTTTTCAGAGGAGAGCTGAGGAGAGAGTTTTCTGCCTTGGGACATGAACGACCTGTGTCCCAGAACAGAAGCGAAACTGCTTCGCCAGAGTTGAGGCAGCCCTCAGGGAGTCTGGGAAGCTGGTTTTGATAGTCATTTATAGAAATCTTTCCCCCAAATCCCCTCAGTTAGTTCCACAGTTTCCCTAGGAGTCTTTGGGAATCTTTGTGGGGCTCTGTTAGCATGGACACAACGCAGGTTTAAGAATTTTCTTTGAGATTATCAGAAAACTGGACACCAGGATTCTCATGCAGATCACAACAGAGACCTGGGGTTGTGGGAAGGTGGGTGGAATGGGAGGATCTGGGTTCATGTGGCGTCATGGAGAGAGATGGAAGGCCTGAGCTCCTAAATATGCTCTTCCCTGACATGCTCCATTGTCTGGGGGCACCTGGTGAAGCCTGACCCTGGTGGCTGCCACCTCTGGGCCCAACAGAGTGGTGCGCAGTTTGGACTTTCTAATGGAAACTGTTCAGTTCAGAACTGTCCCTAGGACTTGAGATCTGACTTAAGCCCAGCCTTTCTCGGCTGTGAGCTGATCTCTCTGGCATCCCCCCACAGATCTCCCGATGACAGGGTGCAGCCCTGTGCTGGCCATGCGGCACGTCGTGGGTATGTCTCCCGTACTGGTGCGGAGAGGCCTCCTTGGAAGGGACCTCTTTATGACCAGGACTCTCTGCAGCCCAGGCCCCAGCCAGCCCAGAGAGAAAAGACCTGAGGAGGTGGCCCTCGGGCTGTACCACCGCCTCACAGCGCTGGGAGGAGCCCTGGGGCACAGCATTCAGCAACGGGCGTCCTCCATGGCCAAGACTTGGTGGGACAGATATGAAGAGTTTGTTGGACTCAGTGAGGTTCGAGAGGCCCAGGGAAACGTGACTGAGGTGAGGAGGGGAGCTGGGGTGGTTGGCCCTGCCCTCTGACTTGGGCAATGTGGCCTGGAGGCTCCTGACAAGTAAATTACCAGCCACAGATGCTGGGAGGCCACGTCCAGATTTGCCTTTTCTTGAACACATACCACTAGGAGAGGGATCTGACTCGTTTCTCACACGACAGCCTGGCTTTGATACTACCGGGGTGAAGGGCCCTCCTCTCCCCCATGTAAACAAGTTGTTGTGTATGCTATGTACCAGTGAGTCCCGGGCCATTAACATCCTTTCTGTGAGGACAGCAAGCACTTCCTTCATTGACTGCTTGGGGGTTGGTGGTGAGAGTTACCTGGCGGGTTGCTGCATTACAGTGTCCTCAAAGCCCCATGTGTGATTAAAGCATCCCTCGTGAAAGTAGAGGCCCTGGGAAACATCAGACTGTGAGGTGGGAAGAGCTGCCTCTGGTTGTCAAGTCCTTTGTGGCAGTGGAAATGCATTCCGCCATCTCTGTTCCCACTCCCACCTAGGCGCAGACCAGTGTAGTGGGGTGGGAAGAACCTGGGGTTTAGCCGGAGGTTTTGAGGCACAGTGCTGTCTCTCCCCTTGGAGGCCATCACTTTGGCTGAGCCGGGGTTTCTCTGTCTCTTGAATGGAGGCCAGGGCAATGCCTGTCATGGCGTTTGGCGTTGTTGGGAGGTTGTAGCTAAGGTAACACACATGAAGCCGATTAAGAACATAAGGGCCTTGCTCTGGTTTGTCAGACTAGAGTCAGCTGGGTTTGGTGGACACAGATTGTATGCATCTTTAGCTGTTTTCAGGTTTCTCAGGGGCATGTTATTTCCACTTGAACGGACAAATCCGGTGATTCTGATGGGCAGGGCCCGGGGCTACACTTTGAGGACCACTGGGTGAGCCAGGATTATGTGTCTGAGGGACTCTCTTTTCACCCTTTGTACTGACACCCCACTAACCTCTTCTCCGCCCAGTCTTGTTGGGAATGGAGCCGAGGCTGTGTGGGCATGGAGAGAAGGGGCAAATGGCCTCTGTTGTTCTCTCTGCAGGCAGAGAAAGTGTTCATGGTGGCTCGAGGGCTTGTCCGGGAGGCTCGGGAGGACTTGGAAGGTCAGCAGGCCAAGCTGAAGGAGGTGAGGGACCGCTTGGACCGCATCTCCAGAGACGATAACCAGTACCTGGAACTGGCTACTCTGGAGCACAGGATGTTGCAGGTAGGCCCCTTCCTCATCTGGAGAGGGACCCTAGCCTGGCAGGTCATGGAGGGGCGAGGTGGGAGCCCTGACTAGTTAGGGGGTCAGACACCTGGTGAGGAGGTAAACCAGAAGCCCCTGTGGAGGGACTGGGCCCCAGGCTTCCAGAGCTTCTCCACGCACTTCCTCCTGGAATACTGGGATCAGTGGTCCAGGACAGTATAATCTGGACCCCAGATTACTGAGGAGGGAGCACCATGCAGGGGTCTGGCCCAGAGAGCGCCGGACACTTCCCTTCTGTTAGACACATTCTGTAGACACCACTGCATGTCCGGCCAGACCCAAGACTGCTTGGGGAGGATAGTGCCACTCACCTTGACCACCCCCAGTTCCTTTGCTCCTCCCTCCTGACCAGGCTTATGCTACCTTTACTCATTCAACGTGTTTATGGAACATGTAATCTGTGCCAGACGTGAAGCTGAGCCCCAGGGACATGGTAGTGGGACATCTGCTGGCGGCTGCTGGGCCAGGTTGCTGCTATATGACAGCTTTGCTTCTGCAGGAGGAGAAGAGGCTTCGTATGACCTATCTGCGTGCCGAAGACTCCGAGCGAGAGAAGTTCTCCCTCTTCTCTGCAGCTGTGCGGGAAAGTCATGAGAAGGAGCGCACTCGGGCTGAGAGGACCAAGAACTGGTCCCTCATTGGGTCAGTCCTGGGGGCCTTGATTGGTGTGGCTGGCTCCACCTACGTGAACCGTGTGCGGCTACAGGAGCTGAAGGTCTTGCTTCTGGAGGCTCAGAAGGGGCCTGTGAGCCTCCAGGAAGCCATCCGAGAACAGGCATCCAGCTACTCCCTCCAGCAGAGGGACCTCCATGACCTCATGGCAGACCTGAGGGGCCTGGTGCAAGCTGGGCCTGGGCAGAGCTCTTTGTCCCAGGCAGGTACTTCCCCCACCCGAGACAGAGACACAGAGGTCCTTTCAGCTGCCTTGAGAGAGCAGCTCAGCCATTCCAGGCAGGTCCATTCATGTCTAGAGGGTTTACGAGAGCAGCTTGATGGCCTGGAAGAGACTTTGGGCCAAGTGGCTGGGGTGCTTCAGCTTGCAAAGGCTGCAGCGCACCCAGGCCTGGTGGAGCCGGCAGATGGGGCCCTGTCTGGGTCCTTGCTGGAACAGGGGAGCATGATCTTGGGGCTGTCAGACATGGAGCAGAGGCTAGAAGCCCAGGTCAACAGGAACACCATCTATGGCACACTGGTCACCTGCGTGACATTTGTGGCCATCCTGCCTGTGCTGTATATGCTGTTCAGGGCCAGCTAGCCCCTGGACCCACCTCCAGAGGGAGGAGGTATGGATGTGGATTTAGTTAGAGAATGAAGCAATGAAGTGAGCCTTCAGGGGTGCACTCAACCTCAGCCTGAGTCTGTGTGGCTCACCAGCAGACATACTTTGCTTTTTAGGCAACACTCATTTACATTAACTATCGAAAATTTGTGATAACGTCCAATTAAAGTGTCTTTAAGTTTGTCTTATTTAAAGTAATTTGTTAGACTGGGTTTTGCCCATTGAAAATTGAGATTTGGGACTTGAGGGTTGGGCCTGGAAGTAGGGTAATCGCCCCCTTTTAGTTCCTCTCTCATCTCTTGGTCTTGCCCCCAGTTCAGGATCATTTTGGATGTACTTACCGCTTGAGGCCTGGATTTTCATTTTGGATTTCCTGGCCTGTCCTCCACTTGCCCAGCCCTCCTGTGTCACGTGGCCCATGATTTCCAGTGAGTAAAACCTAGCCTGCTTCCCACCCATTGGTGACCATGGTTACTGCCCCTCTTCGGGATCACTTTCTCTGCCATGTTGGGGAGAACTTCCTGTTTCTAACACTGGAGGAATGATCAGAGGAGAGCAGGGAAGAGAGACTGGGGGAATGGTTGGTAAATATTGCTGGGGACATAATTACAGGGATTGGTGGCCAGTCTGGTTCCCTGGTGCAGAGAATGCTTTGGGCAGCACCACTTGGGCTGGTGTCGTCCCACACACAGCCTAGGGCTGACCTCTACAGCCTTGGGCAGAGTTCAGCCCACCAGCAGTGTGAATGGTGAGGCAGTGATGGGGAGGGACCTCCCAGAGGTGGGAGGTGCAGTTGGGGGGGCATGGAGGCAGAGTGCCCTGAGAACCCTTTACCTCTTCCTTTTCAGTGGAGAACAGCAACCTTTGACCTCCTGGGATAAATGGCCATGGGTGGCCTTGTGTGTCCTTGACTAAACAGGAGCAGTGGGGAGGCACTCGGCTTGCACTGTGGGTCTGGAGAACCCACCCTCTCAGGGTGCACTGAGGTTGTGTGCAGGGTCTGCAGGTAGGGGCTTCTGTGGGCTGGGCAGAGCTGACTCACAGCAGAGGCCTGTGGAGCCAGAAGTGCTTCCATGAGATGCCCTCCCTCTTGGGAGCCTGTGCTCAGGCCTGGGCAGTGGGCATGGCCCAAGTGGCCCCATGGGTGATGTGAACCTCTGAGCCCCTGGTCCCTTGATCATTTGGTCACTCTGTCCACAGCATTGTTTTCTTTTTGTAATGGATTCCCCAGGAGGGCGTGGGATGAAATGACCTCTGCACTTGGGATGTTCACCCTCCTGATGGGGAGGAGGTGACTTGTCTGTGTATAGGTGAGGGGTGTTGTGGGGTTTGGAAGTCCTAGGTCCCCCTCTGGGGTGACGTAGGTCCTAAAGGGTGTGCACTTGAGTGAATGGGTCTGGGGAGGGGAGGATTCCAGGCACATGGAGAGGGCCCCCCACAAGCTGCACAGCCAGGAGAGGCAAGGTGGGTGAGGGCCTTGAAGCACAGCAGCTTGGCTGAGGTGGTGATGGGTGTTGGGGAGTTGGGGAGCATAAAGTTAGGGAATGAAGTGGAGGACCCAGAGGGCCACGCTGATGTCCAGAGGCCAGGGACGAGGGAACCAGGGAAGGGGTGCCATCCTGGTGGGGACAAGGTGCTGAGTCATGGACCCAGGTGTTGGAAGAGAAGGTGGAGGGAAGGGAGCGAGCCGAGGAGTTGGGGAGGGAGAATTTGGAAGGCAGAGTCGGGTATATGAGAATGATGACTCTTGATGGGTGGCAGGTGGGAAGAGGGTGCCTGTGATTTAGCTCTTCTGACAGCAGCCAGTATGGATGACCAGAACCTTCTGATTGAGGCTCCCCCAAGCCCGTGGAGGCTCTGGGGGCTTCCAGAGTGATCTCTGTGTGACAAATTTTGCCTCCCAAGAGGCTGTCCCAATGGCCATGAGCCAAAGCTCTCCAGAAGTCCTAATAGGATGGACTAGGTCCTGGCTCCTGAGTTTTTGCAGTGGGCAGGGCAAGGTATGGAGGGCCCAGCAGAGGGCACACCTGGGCCTCAGGAGAGAACCCAAGTGTACCTCCTTTGGAAGGCCCAAGTATTTGCAGGTGAGGGAGTCCAGACTTGCCCAAGGCTTCTTAGCTTGGGGCGGGCCCAGGTACAGGTCTGGAAGGAAATGTGCCCTTGCTTGTGCACTTTTGCAGCGGTGTGCCCTCCTTTAACAGCCGGGCTAGGTGTGGTATCACCTCCACTTGGCGGTCAGCAAATAGGCGAGTGTGCTTGGGGGGCAGGGGTCAGGTTACTTGGCTTAGTGATGGCGCAAGCCCAGGCCCAACCCCACAGCCTGCGCTCTTCCCGCACAGCCAGAGGTGGGGGCCGGAAGGAGACGCCGGCTGTTTGGGAGTCCTGGGAGTAGAGCCGGTGGGCAGACCTGGTGCGGTGGGGAGAAACAAGGCGCCTAGGAGTTCAGGTTGGAGGAGGACGACCACAGGAACCAGGTATTGGACAGGTAAGAGGGAGCTCGCGGCGCCGCACAGCGGGGGTGGTGGTTAGCGAACAGGCGGGGCAGGTGAGGGGCGTGGGTCCCACCCGGCGCTGGCAGGCAGGTAGGCAGAGGCCGGGGCGCGGTGCAGAGCGCGACCCCCAGTCCGGGACCTCCCATCCCCAAGGCCTCCCAATTCCGGTTCCAGCGCGGCACGCAGGTGAGGCCCGGCGGGACTGGGCGGGGTGGGGCAGCTGGTCCTTGGGGCTCCCGCTCCTCACCCTCCTCCCGCCGCCGTCCGCGTTGCCCTGGCTACCGCCGTGGTGCAGCCCGCCCCCCCCGCCCCCCCCGCCCCCGCGAAGGAGGGGTGTAGTCCCCCGCCCTCGGCAAGTGCAGAGCCGGGCGGGCTGGAATGCGGGGTCCCGGGCGGCTTGGGGCCGCGCGCCTGGCTCTCCCGGCTGCTTCCGGCCTGGCCTGGGCGGCGGGCGGGGGGAGGGCGGCCCGGCGGGCGAGGGGGGGGAAGGAGCGGAGCCGGGCCCGGCCGACGCGGCTTTGTCTCCTTTGTTCCCAGCGGTGGCAGCGCCGCGGCGGGAGGGGCGGGCAGCGGCCGCAGTTTTCCGCCCCTCGGTCTCCGGGTAACAGCTGCGGCTCCGCCAGACCCACCTCCGGCGGGGGGGGGGGGGGGGGGAAGGCCGCCGCCGCCGCCGCCGCGCGCGCAGATCTCGAGCCCGGAACGGCCGGCGCCCGCCTCGGTGTGCTAGTCCTGCGGGGCCCGGCCGGGTGGTGAGTGCGGGGCCCGGGGCCGGGGCGGTGGGACCGGGGCGAGGCGGCGCATCCCCGGGATGGAAGGGCCTGGAGCTTCGATGCCGCCGGGCCTGGGCAGCCCGTGTGAATGGTGGTCGGCTTCGGTCCTGAGAGTTGGGACCATACTTCTCCGCGCGAAGGGAAACTCTGGCGGCTCCGCCTGTAACGCGATTGGGAGACAGAGGAGGTGGAGCTGCTCCTCCGCGCCCCCTCCTCGCCAACGCCGCCGCAGCCGCCTCGGCCCGGGACCGGCCGGCCTCTTCCCCGCCCTCCCAGGACCACTGGTGGGGTCCTTGCTCTGGTCGGGGAGGAGGGAGGAGGGTCGGGGAAAAGTCGACGGGGAGGTCGAGGCTTCCCCTACGTAGTAACAGCCCTTCCAGGCTGCGCTCGGCGCAACTGACAAAAGGCAGCCTGTGATCCCCCTGCCACGCACCCCCAGAGGGGAAGCCCCAGCCCCCCAACCGCCGTATATATACTGACGGTGGGTGACTGATGAGCACTCCTTGAGTCCTCACCGGTAAATGGTGGACCCTCACCCCCACCCCCACCCCCACCCCACCTCGACACAAACAACAGGGTAAGCACTGTGCACTCTTGCGCTGTCAATTAGTAACTTCTCTTGGGTGGACCCTGGGAGCAGAGCGAGGGCAGAAAGGAAAGGCCGGTTTCCCACTCTAATCCCCGCGACTCGGTAAATGAGGGCTGGGATATGAACCCTCTCCCAGTTTGAAGGGCAGAGTTTATAAGCCCTCTTGGTTGGTGAGGACAGCCCCAGGAGGGCGGGGAGAGGTGCTTGCTCTTTGCAGACAGAAGTTAGGCAGCCTTGGGCCCTGCTGAAGCGGTCCAGAGAAAGGTGGGCCCAGAAGAGCTAGGCTTTGGCTGTGACTCTGGCTGGGGTTTGAGATCTGGGGAATGGGCGAGAGATCCTAGCTGTGTAAGTTGGGGACCTGAGGCCCAGCTCCAAACCAGCCTTTTCAGCCTGCTCTGGCCTCGTCATTAATAAAAGTGGGGCTGACCCTGTGTCATCCTTCAAGAAGCCAGGTGGCTTGGAGAGGATTGTGGGTTCCATATCTCCCCTGTTGGCTGGGTTTTCTTGGCTGTGAAATGAGGGTTCTTTCAACATGTAAGGAGCACCTGCTCTGTGCTAACGTTTGTCCTGGTTACTGGAGCCTCTGAATCAAAAGTCACATTCCCTGCCTTTAAGGAGTTTCAAGAGTGGGAGTGTGGAACAAGGAGAAGAGTGGCCTTGGTTGGTGCCTCTAATGCCAGGCACACACCATATCACGTTTAATGGTCAGAGCAGTCCCGCCTCCCATTCTCCACATAGGAAACCTGAAGCTTAGAGAGCCCAAGGCAGAGCTGCAATATACACGAGGGTGGTGGCTGGGGATGTCCACTGGCCATGTGTAGTGGGCTCCTCAGGAGCATGGGGGGACAGGGAAGGCTTCCCTGGGAGGTGATGGTTGGGCACCAGAGTTAATGGGATAGAGAGGGAGTGGGCACGGAGGAGTGTGAAACAGCCTGCAGTTCAGGCTGGCAGGAACGAAGAGCATGTGCGGGGGAGCACTGGCATGGATCGCACAGGAGAGCATGTGGACTGGAGGGCTTGACCTTTATACTCCAGCCCCTGGGGTGCCCCAAAGACTCTGGAAGGAGGGATGTACTCCGATACATCGCTTGAAGTTCCCCTGAGGTGGGAGGGGGTAAGCTGGAGGGGCTGGGAGCTGCTCTATGGCCGGTGGCAGAGGTTAAGTGAAATATGTGCCCTTCTTCTTTTTGTCCTCCTCCTACCCATGGTATGTGGGGAAGGGCGAGGGTTGCTCGGCCCTGTGGCAGTGATTGAAGAAGCCTGACACTTTTCCCAGCGTGAGTCGGTCTCCAGTATCCTATGTGGCCTTGCCAGGAGCTGTTCTGATCCTGCCCATCCGCTTCCTGTGGGCCACTCGACCCAGCTGGGATTTTACATTTAGGGATTGTCCCGGTTGCTGCCCTTTGAGGGCTGGAGAACTTTGGCTTGAAGTAGGCGCTGAGCAAATGTTTGTAAGCGAATGCTGGGTCAGACCCTCTGCCCAAGGCACATCCCTAGGCGGGAGGTGGTAGGAGGGACTGAGCAGTGGCTGAGCATGGGAGATGGCCTCTGCCCATCCTCAGGCAGACCCTGTCTTCCCAGAGGAAGAAACTTTCTCCCCCCATCCCTTGGAAACAAGGTGGGGGGTTCCTGGGAAGCCTGGCCTTGCCACAGTCCTGGCCTTGCCACAGTCCTGGGCTTCTCGCCGGGTTCACGACTCTCCTCCTACCCCCTCAGTGGCAAACAGAGGCTGCCTTGTTCCTGCTCCCATAGAGCTGCCCTGTTCTCTGCACACTAAAAATGGAAACCCCCAAGCTATTTTGGGAGCACTGCCCAGCCAGGCCGTGGCCACAGTACACTGCTTCCACCGGGCTGCTGGACCCTCCTCCAAGCCTACGCCCAGCCCTGCTCACTCTGGGCCAGCCTCAGGAGCACCCTGCCGGGAGCCTTGGCTGGAAGGAGCCAACCTGGACCCTGGGAAGCTCTGGGAACAGAGTGAACAGGCAGACTGGCAGCTGGGTGGTGGGAGGGGCTGGGCCATGCCGCCTGGGCACAGGCAAGTAGGGGAAGTGTCTCAGCTTGGGATGCATGCCCTGTCCTCTGTGCTTTACCAATCTTGGTGCTCCTGGCTGGAGACCATCCAGGTCTGGGAAAGGTGGCTGGTGTCACCTGGCTTCAGGTGGAGCCTGCAAGGATGGGTCTGTGAGGAGAGCAGGCACTCAAGGTCTGCGAAGGTCCTGGGGATGTGGGGCACATCTAGTCTGGTGACTTCCTTTAGGACAATCCCCCCTGCCCCCCACCCTCCAGCCCTGCTCTGCTCTGCCCTGCAGGAGAGGAGATAGCAAGAGATGGCCTGGCTTCTGCAGCCCTCTAGGACTTAGGGCTCAAACCAGGGAAGTGTGCGTGAGTCTGTGTGTGTGGGGTCTGAAAGTGGGTGGTGGTGTGTATGTCTTGGGTGGGTGGGTGCATGTGATGTGCCTGTGTGGAGTGCATGTTTCTTTGTGTAAAAAGTTTGTCTCTGGATGTGTCTTTGTGCAGGTGTCTAAGTGCAGGTGGGTAGCGTGTCTGTGTGGGACGTTTGCCTGTATTTCTGGGCATGTGTCTCCGTGCGCTATGCACAGGCAGTATGTGCATGCATCTGTGTGTGTGCTCGTGCCCATGTGTTTGTGTGTAGGTGTGTGCATCCAGGGTGGGTGGTATGTATGCTTCTTGGTGTGTGCGAGCATGTGTCTGCTTATGTGCTGGTGGTGGTTTGGGCCTAGGCTAGCCCCGGGCCTGTGTGGAGGGTATGTACCAGGGTACCCTGACAGGGAAGAGTTTGGGCAGAGGATGAGGATGGGAGAGTGCCGAGAACGGGCTGCAGGGGGCACAGGACTAAAGTGGGGGCCTGACTGGGCCCTGCCAGCCGCGCAGCTCCTTCCTAGCTGCCCTTTCCCAGGCCCTGAGGGTGCTTGGTTCTGCTGCCCTCCCCCTCTGTGGGCTCTGAGGAGGCGTCCCTGTGGAATGTGTTTGGTGGCCGAGGGCCAGGCTGGGCCCAGCTCCACCAGCAGACTGGGCAGCCGGGAGAGGTACCTTTGTGCTGCCTCCATGGTGGGGAGCCCAAATGCCTGCAGCCCAACCCCCAGCTTCATGCTCTGCTTTCTCCCTGGCTAGGTGACTCTCACACGGGGCATGCTGTTGTCTCCTGATCCAGCTGGCCTTGCCAGGTGAGCCTGACCTCCTCACACCTAGGTGTCTGGGAGCAGTGTGACTCCCACCTCTGCTGAGGGCTCTCCAAGGTGGGGTCTAGCTAGCCTTTTAGGCCCTATCCCTGGCAGCCTTTTTTTTAAAAAAATTATTTATTTTGGCTGTGTTTGGTCTTCGTTGCTGCGCGCGGGCTTCCTCTAGTTGCGGAGAGCAGGGGCTACTCTTTGTTGCGGTGCGCAGCCTTCTCACTGCAGTTGCTTCTCTTGTTGCGGAGCACGGGCTCTAGGCACGCGGGCTTCAGTAGTTGTGGCATGTGGGCTCAGTAGTTGTGGCTCGCGGGCTCTAGAGCGCAGGCTCAGTAGTTATGGCGCACGGGCTTAGTTGCTCTGCGGCCTGTGGGGTCTTCCCGGACCAGGGCTCGAACCCGCGTCCCCTGCATTGGCAGGCGGATTCTTAACCACCGAGCCACCAGGGAAGCCCTCCCTGGCAGCCTTAACCCCCCTCATCTCTCTGGCCCTTTGGTTCTGTGGTTATTACCCTTCTGGATTCCTAGCCTGAAAGGCCCTTCATCCAATTCTTACCCTACTCTAACATGCAGGTGGCCCATGAGACCTTGCCCTCCCTTTTTCTGCCCAGGAAACTGACATCCATGCAGAGGGTGCCTTTCTCTCTTTGGGGTTCTGGGTCCCTTCTTCCCATCCCTTGCCCTCCTGCCCCTTCCAGGCCCTCGTCCCTGGGAATGGGATGTTTCCCATGTCTCTGCCCCTTTAGCCTCTTACCCTTGGACCCTGTTATGACATAGGGCAGGGCAGGGTGAGGGGTGTGGGGTGCAGGTCTCCTGAGAGAGTAGTGCTTACAGAGAATGGGCAGCGTTGAAGTTTCCAGGAAAATGTCTCCTGACCCCTTGCTAGTGTGTGGTCCTGGGGTCATCCTAACCACAGTGCCATCTAAGCCTGGTCCTCCCTGCTCCCCCCTCCCTGAGTTAGGAGGGGCGTCTTGGCAGCATCACAGTCCTACTCCTCACCAGTGGTCCCACGGTGCTCACGCGGCCACATGAGCCCCGCTCAACCTCTCTCCCTACCAGGTGACCATGCCTGCCCTCGGCCCAGCTCTTCTCCAGGCACTCTGGGCCGGGTGGGTCCTCACCCTCCAGCCCCCTCCACCGACTGCTTTCACTCCCAATGGTACGCATCTGCAGCACCTGGCGCGGGATCCCACCTCAGGCACCCTCTACCTAGGAGCCACCAACTTCCTGTTCCAGCTGAGCCCTGAACTGCAGCTGGAGGCCACTGTGTCCACTGGCCCTGTGCTAGACAGCAGGGACTGTCTGCCACCTGTGACACCTGATGAGTGCCCTCAGGCCCAGCCCACCAACAACCCAAACCAGCTGCTCCTGGTGAGCCCTGGGGCCCTGGTGGTGTGTGGCAGTGTGCACCAGGGGGTCTGTGAACAGCGGCGCCTGGGGCAGCTCGGGCAGCTGTTGCTGCGGCCAGAGCGACCTGGGGACACCCAGTATGTGGCTGCCAACGACCCTGCCGTCACCACGGTGGGACTGGTGGCCCAGGGCTTGGCTGGGGAGCCCCTCCTCTTTGTGGGGCGGGGCTACACCAGCAGGGGTGTGGGGGGAGGCATCCCTCCCATCACTACCCGCGCCTTAAGGCCGCTGGACCCCCAGGCTGCCTTCTCTTACGAGGAGACGGCCAAGCTAGCTGTGGGCCGCCTCTCCGAGTACAGCCACCACTTTGTGAGCGCCTTTGCACGCGGGGCCAGTGCCTACTTCCTGTTTCTCCGGCGGGACCTGCAAGCTCAGTCTCGAGCTTTCCGTGCCTATGTGTCCCGTGTGTGCCTCCGGGACCAGCACTACTACTCCTACGTGGAGTTGCCTCTGGCCTGTCAGGGGAGCCGCTATGGGCTGATCCAGGCTGCGGCTGTCGCCATGTCCGCGGAGGTGGCCCGGGGGGAGGTGCTCTTTGCAGCCTTCTCCTCGGCCGCTCCCCCCACTGTGGGCCGGCCCCCGTTGGCAGCTGCCGGGGCATCTGGAGCCTCTGCCCTCTGTGCCTTCCCTCTGGATGAGGTGGATCGCCTTGCTAATCGCACACGTGATGCCTGCTACACTCGGGAGGGCCGCGCTGAGGATGGGGCCGAGGTGGCCTACATTGAGTATGATGTCAATTCCGACTGTGCTCAGCTGCCCGTGGTGAGTCCTGGCACCGCCCAGCCCTTCCCTGTCTCTGAGGCCACTGGCCAGGCATTTACTGATCAGGTCAATGGATGTTAAGTGATTCCTTTGTGTCTGGGTGATGGATGGGTACCTTATGGTAAGAGTGGCATTCAGGGAGACAGAGAGCCAGCTGTGCAGGGGTGGGTTTGGACCAGGCGCTGAAGGGATGGCATTTGTGTAGGTGGACTGAAAGGGCATTTGAGGTTCTTGGGAATGGGGCAGGGACCCAGAATGTAGAGGGGATGGAATCTATTGTTTTAGGTTCTTGAGCGAGAGAGGCAGGTGAGGTTGAGACTTGTTTGGCTCTAGTCTCAGGATGGATGAAAAGGGTAGAAGCCACATATAGGGGGACTGAGTCAGTGAGAGGTGGGAGGAGACCCAGGTTAGTAGACCTGGAGAGGAGGATGCAAGCTGGAGAGGCTTTGGAAAAGTGGTCCAGGAGAAGGCTGAGTACATGAACTGGGGGAAGCAGCTCCCAGGCCAGGGATGGGAGAAAGTGGGGCCCCAGGCATGTGGGGATCAAAAGAGGGGGTCGGAGCCGCTGCAGACTGTGGAGGTAAGCCACTGAGGCAAGGCTAAGAACGCAGCTGTGGGAGAGCCAAGAGCTGGCAGAGATGGTGAGAAGGGGTGGGGTTGTCCAGGGAGGAGGGGCCAGTGGACGTTATCCAGGGAGGGCCTTATTTGTGCTTCTTGCTGCCTGCAGGACACCCTGGATGCTTACCCTTGTGGCTCAGACCACACGCCCAGCCCCATGGCCAGCCGTGTCCCCCTGGAAGCCACGCCAGTTCTGGAGTGGCCAGGGGTTCAGCTAACAGCCGTGGCGATCACTGTGGAAGATGGACACACCATTGCTTTCCTGGGTGACAGTCAAGGGCAGCTGCATAAGGTGAGTCCACAGGAGGTACTGGGCCCTGCCCCAGGATCTGGAGGCGACAGGCTGCTGGGGACCCAGGCTGGGCAGAGCTACGCCTGAGACCCCTGGGGCTGCGATGTGAGATATGTGATGTGCCCCTGGCCCTGGCTGGGAGAGATGACCTGTGTTCCTCTTTCTGGGGACGGGTGGTGTGACCTGTACTCTCTAGGAGGAAATTCTGTAAATTATTTTATTGGGGCGAGAGGGGAGGGCCTTGGGCCTCAGATCTTGTGGTCTCTGATCTCAGGTCTACTTGGGCCCAGGGAGTGATGGCCACCCGTACTCCACACGGATCATCCAGCAGGGGTCTGCGGTGAGCAGAGACCTCATCTTTGATGGGGCCTTCGAGCACCTGTACGTCATGACCCAGAGCACGGTGAGTGCCACGCGCCAGCCAGGGAGGGCCTGACTGCTGGGAGGGGCCTCGGGGGAGCTGGGGGCCCATGTGTGGAGAGCCACTGGTGCTTGGATTGTTGACCTCAAGTCCTCTTTGCTGCTGTAGCTTCTCAAGGTTCCTGTGGCCTCCTGTGCTCAGCACCTGGACTGTGCATCTTGCCTGGCTCACAGGGACCCGTACTGTGGGTGGTGTGTGCTCCTCGGCAGGTCAGCGCTCCCCCGACCCTGGCCCCTTCCCCAGCCCCACCCCAACCCCAGCCTCATGCCCTCAATTCTCCTGCCCTGTCCAGGGTTCCTGGTCCTTGGCCCTTGACTCTCAACCCTTGACCCCTGGATGCCCCAACGCCCTACTCTCACCCCTATCCTCCACCCTGACTTGCCAGGCCTGTCGTGGCCCACTTGAGGATCCTGCCCAGGTCCGTAGGATTGTAGGTGTCCCTGCCCCATGAACTGCCAGTGGCCCCGTGAGGGTCACAGGTGGACACTGGTCATTCTTGCCCAGGTGCAGTCGCCATTCCGAGTGCTCTCGGGGCCAGGGCTTAGAGCGGTGGCTGTGGAGCTTCCAGCCTGAGGTGGGCTGTCTGCAAGTGGCAACCTTGAGTCCTGCTAACATCAGCCGTGAGGAGAGGAGGGAGGTGAAGACCAGAGCAGGCGGAGTCCTGGCCGGGGGGAGCTCTGGTGATGGGTTGCAACCTTGAATTTTAAGTACCACATGGCCTTGCCCAAGTCGCTTCTCTTGGGGCTCCGCTTTCTCCATCTGTTACTAACCCAGGCTGGAGGGTATTTGTGGTCACTGGGGGCTGGTGGCCGCTGGTGCCTGCCCACATTGGAAGCCTGTAAACGGAGCCCTGATCTGTTGCCCAGTGGCTCCAACAGCATGTCCTGGCCTCTCTTCGCAGGTTTTCTTGTCGGTACCCGATCTGCCACCCCTGTGGCCAGGGGAGTCTTATTCCTGCCACTTCGGGGAATACCAGAGTCCTGCCCTGCTGACCAGTTCTGGTGTGATGTGCCCCTCCCCAGACCCTAGTGAGGCTCCAGAGCTGCCGAGAGAAGCTGGTGGGTGAGAGAAGGAGCCAGCCCGGGGCCTGGGAGCCCCGCTCTCCTCCCATCTTGCTCCAAGGGGTGTGATCAGGATGAGGTGTGAATCCAGGCAAAGGGTCCTGCAGCGATGCCTTTCTCTGAGGTCCCCTCTGGTCCCCAATCCCTGAAGTCCCTGTTTTCTACCCTGTGGACTGTGTTCCTGACCCTGGGCACCCCTTCCTGGTCAGAGTGCTAAACCCACCCTGTGTGGTCTGGGACGTCAGCTCGGGGTCTGAGTGCCCCTTCCTGCTCCTCAGCCCAGCTCGCTCCTCCCTCTGCAGACCACGTCTCCGTGAGCCTGGAGCTCAGGTTTGGCACCGTCGTGATTGCCGAGGCTTCCCTCTCCTTCTATGACTGCACGGCTGTCACCTTGCTCCGCCCGTCTGCACAGTGAGTTCCTCACCCCGACCCCCAGCCCCTGGGCTGCCCTGTGGCGATCCGCACCCCATGGCTGTGCTCTGTGCAGGTGCCAGGCCTGCGTGAGAAGCCTCTGGGGGTGTAACTGGTGCGTCTGGCAGCACCTGTGCACGCACAAGGCCTTGTGTGATGCTGGGCCCATGGTGGTCAGCCGACAGGTGAGCCCAACTCCCGACCGGGCCCCAGGGGGGGTTCGGGCTCCCCATTGTGAGGGTTTCTCTCATGGCCTGGGGTCTGTGTGTCTGCCTGCCCCGGGTGCTCTGTCGTGAGCACCTGAGCTGCTGTGTGTGACGGACTCACTGGAGGACGGCTGTCAACGTCCCACCTGTTTCGGGAGAGGACGTTTGTAGCTGAGAGGAGGGGAGGTCTGGCCTCGTGCCCCACCTTGGCACAGATGCCATAGACGCCCCTAGAGCGCGCCCTCCCCTTCCCCTCTGGAGAATTAATGGGCTGTTTTTGTTTCTCTTTTCCTTGGTCTCCTTTTCTCTTAACACACCCTTTGCCTGCCTGCTGCCCGCTCCCGCACCTGCCTGCTGAGTGGCCCTTCCTGTCTTTCTCTGCCTCCCCCTTCAGAGCCCGCCCCTCTCCCCAGCCCCTCCTGCAAGAGACGCACCCACCTCCTTCCCACCCACAGCCCCCAGGGCCACGGTCGCCCTGACTCTTGACGCCCTTCCTGTGGACACTCCTTCCATAGCCACAGCCTTGGATGTCCCCCCCGGGGCCAGGCCTTCCCTGCTCAGCCCCCGGGGGCCGTGGGCAGGTCCCGGCCCCACACCTGCCTCGGCTTCCACGGGCTCACCTCTCCACAAGGCCCCTCCTCCTCCCAGCCCCCGCCAGAGGCCTGGAACCGCTGTCCCTGCCCCTACAGCCTTCGGACCCATGGCCACCGCCGAGGACCTCTTGGCCTCCCACCCATCGCCCTCAGATGCAGCAGCACTGCCCCCCGCCCTTGCAGAGCCTGGCCCCGAGGCTCTCCCCTCTGCGGTACCCCTGGACCAGCCCCCCAGCACGGCTCCCGCCACCACTTTCCCAGGGGCCGCTGGCTCCACGAAGCCTGCTCTGGACTGGCTCATGAGAGAAGGCGGCGAGCTGCCCGAGGCGGATGAGTGGACAGGGGGTGACACGCCCGCCTTCTCCACTTCCACCCTCCTCTCAGGTGATGGAGACTCTGCTGAGCACGAGGGCCCTCCCGCCCCCCTCATCCTCCTGTCCAGCCTTGACTACCAGTACGACACCCCTGGGCTCTGGGAGCTGGTGAGACCCGGCCCAGGAAGGAGGCCTCAGGGGAGGGGATTGGGACAGATGCAGCCTCTTGGCCACCTTGCGATTCTGCAGGGGAAGGATGGAGGGGAGGGGGGCGTCTGCTGCCTCACGCTGGCCTGGCCCTGGGGTTGTGCCTGGGAAAGGGATGAGGCGGCAGGTGGGCTCCATAGACTGCCTGGCGCTTGGTGCCTGCAGGAGGAGATGACCTTGGGGGCAGGCTCCTGCCCTTGTGTGGAGAGTGTGCAGGGCTCCAGCCTGATGCCGGTCCACGTGCAGCGAGAAGTGCGACTGCTGGGCAGGAACCTGCGCCTCTTCCAGGTGAGTGTGTCCTCTTTGCAGCTGTTGCTGTGGCCTCCTTGGCTGTTGGCAAACTATGCGCGAGTCCTGGGGAGCAGGGGAGGGCACGGCCTCAGGTCTCAGTCCCAACCCGGGGACTGTGCTGGGGCCCTGTGGGGCTCACCAGGCCTGGCTTCTGAAGCTGCCCCCGTAGCCGTGTCCTCTGTCCCCAGGACAGCCCAGGAGACCATGAGTGTGTGATGGAGCTGGAGGGCCACGAGGTGGTGGTTGAGGCCCGGGTCGAATGCGAGCTGCCTCCAGATACCCGGTGCCATGTCACCTGCCAGCAGCACCAGGTACAGATCCCGAGTCCTGGGTGGGCAAGGGCACGCTAGCCACAGGCTGGCTACCAAGCTTAGCTGGCTGCACCGCACTCATCCCAGCCCATTCTCTGACTGAGTGACCCCGAGGGAGTCGTAGTACCCCAGCTCTGACCTCTGACCTTGTGCCCCATGGGGTCCTGTATCCCAGCTCTGGCCTCTGGCTTTGTGTTCCCATGAGTCATTTTGGTCCTTTCTCTGACCACCGTCTCCCCAGGCCTGACGCCTCCCCTAACCCTGGGCTCTGACCCCACTCCCATTTCTCCAGCTCAGCTATGAGGCTCTACAGCCAGAGCTCCGCGTGGGGCTGTTTCTGCGTCGGGCTGGCCATTTGCGTGTGGACAGTGTGGATGGGCTGCACGGTGAGTGACCCGGGGCTGCTGGGACTGGCTGGTGGCAACAGGGCTCTTCCTGGCCTGCCTCTCACATTCGTCTCTCCGCCCCCAGTGGTGCTGTATGATTGTTCCGTGGGACACGAGGACTGCAGCCGCTGCCAAACTGCCATGCCCCAGTACGGCTGTGTGTGGTGCAAGGGGAAGCATCCACGCTGTGTGGCCCAGGAGGCCTGTGGCGAGGCTGAGGCTGTGGTCACCCAGTGCCCAGCACCCCTCATCCACTCGGTGTGTTGAAATGCTGGAGCATCCCTTCAAGGGGTTCGGGGTGCTATGGGTTCAGTGTCCCAAAAGGTGGGAGGCTGGGGCTGTCTCTCCAGGCTGCCAAAGGACAACAGGTGCGTGGAGGTGAGCCATCCTTGTCCTGGAACAGGTGGAGCCACTGACTGGGCCTGTAGACGGAGGCACCCGTGTCACCATCAGGGGCTCCAACCTGGGCCAACACGTGCAGGACGTGCAGGACACGGTCAGGGTGGCTGGAGTGCCCTGTGCTGTGGACGCTCAGGAGTACGAGGTGTCCAGCAGGTGAGTGGGCTGGACTGACAGGAGCAGGGGGCACCCCGCGGGCTTCACAGCTGGCTTTCCTGCTTAGGGCCATCCACCCACTACTCGTCTGCCCTCCCCCTCCCCCTTTCCTTGGTTCTGATCACAGTGTCTCAGGGCTGGGGTTACTATCAAGGCCTTGGCTTTGTGCACAGACCTGCAGGTTTCTGGCCTGGGTCTAGTCACTGCTCAGAGCTGACAGGCGGCTCTGCTTCCTGGCACTGCCTAGGTGTGCTCACCCGGCTTTCCAAGTGACCACGGGCATAGTTGTGGTAGCAGGCTCCTTGGATCCCAGACAGCTGTGCTCTGCGGCTGACCTTCCCACCTGCTGACCCTTCTTCCCCAAGCACTGCCCTGGGCAGGCTCCTCACGGGGATAGACTTATGACACACCTGCTGAGTGTCAGGCCCCTCTGTCCAGTCCCTGGGACCCCTCCCACTTTCCCAGGGCTTGTGGCTTACAAGGCTGGCAGTTGCAGGGTCCCAAATGTGCACACGCAGAACACAGCGAAGGAGACATCCACAAGCAGCAGGTCTCCAACCCGCCGAATGTCAGGGTTACCTGGAGAGTTGGTTCACAACCCCCCAGAGCAGGTCCTTAGACCACCTCCCTCCACTTCCTGCAGAGGTCTGGATCTGTAGGCCCGTGTTGGGGTCCCACAGTCTTATTTTCTTTCTTTTAAAAAATGTATTTATTTATTTATTTTTGGCTGTATTGGGTCTTTGTTGCTACGTGCAGGCTTTCTCTAGTTGCGGCGAGCGGGGGCTACTCTCTGTTGCGGTGCGCGGGCTTCTCATTGCGGTGGCTTCTCTTGTTGCGGAGCTCGGGCTCTAGGCGCGTGGGCTTCAGTAGTTGTGGCATGCGGGCTCTAGAGTGCAGGCTCAGTACAGGCTTAGTTGCTCTGTGGCATGTGGGATCTTCCCGGACGAGGGCTTGAACCCATGTCCCCGGCATTGGCAGGCGGATTCTTAACCACTGCACCACCAGGCAAGTACCCTGCAGTCTTATTTTCAACAAGACTCTGCTAGAGCATGTTGTTTCCCCCCTGAATGTATTATGACTGAGAACTTTAGGTGAGTGTTAATGATTCTAGAACCGTGAGACTAAAGTACTTTCTGAACTGATTTATAAAGTGATTAAAATACATTCCAGCTGAAGCCTCTCCCGGGTAGTTCACACTTCGCTTGTTCTGTTTTCTCGGGGTGTTTGCAGTGACCGTGACAATGTCACAAAGAGTCGAACCACTGCAGGCTTCACATTCTGGAGATTAATTTGCCCCAAGCTTCTGTTTCCTGGCTAAGAACCAGCATTTCTTAGATTGCTCACTTTCCCTTCACGTCCATCCCCAGACCTGACTAGAGGCTTTCGGGAACGTTTTTTCATGAGGAAATCAAGTTTCCACCACCTTGTAACTGGTGCTGTGCCCACGGTGATGGTGGCCGGTTAGGCCCACTCATTAGCTCAGCAACCCACCCCTGCCACCAGCCTTACCAGGGCTGGTGCCCCACAGAGAGAGAAATTCTCCTTGTCAGGGGCCTCTGGGGGTGGACTTGAATGATTGAACCACAGATATTAATTCTCAGAGGCCAAAGCCTCCTGGTGAGTCATTAAGGAATTCCTTCCAAAGCAAGAGGATCTCCGTCAATCTTGGGAGCCAGGAAGAACACGTGATGTAGTGGGGCAGGGAGGGGGCGGCCGGGTCAGTTTGAAGGGCCCTTAGTGTGGCCCAGCACCCCAGCTTGCCCTGTGCCCACAGCCTTGTGTGTATCACTGGGGCCAGCGGGGAGGAGGTGGCAGGCGCTGTGACGGTGGAGGTGCCAGGAAGAGGACGCGGCGTCTCAGAGCATGAGTTTGCCTACCAGGTGCCTGACTATTGAGTCCCCACCAGCTACCCATGGGCCACCCCCTTAGGTGGCTCCTCCCAGCCCATTGGTTCACCTCCCTGGGGCTCCCCACCCCAGGGCCTCCTTGTCTGCTCCCCCTGCCTCCCTGTTCTTGGCCTGATGCCTGTCTGTTTCTCCCTGTCCCCTTCCCACAGGACCCAAAGGTGCATTCCATCTTCCCGGCCCGAGGCCCCAGAGCCGGGGGCACCAACCTCACCCTGCATGGCTCCAAGCTTCTGACCGGGCGGCTGGAGGACATCCGAGTGGTAGTTGGAGACCAGCCTTGTCACCTGTGAGGGACGCTTCCTCATTCTGCAAAAATCCTTGAGCTCCGGGGAGAAGATGGAGGGGTGGGATACTAGGGAGAGCAGAAATGGGGAGAGGGCCAAGTCTGCTCCATCAAAAAGTGGCCAGCCCCTCTCGAAGCTGGGGCTTTCTTGGGAGTGCAGCCTCCAGGGTCACTTGTGGAGACTGCAATCAGCACTGAAGGGGGAAGTGAGCTGTGGCCCGAGTGGGTCCTGTGTCCTGGAATCACCCCTTTCCCCTTCCTGTGCCCCTCTGGCCCAGTCGGGCCTGCCTGCCACTTCTCCCTCCCTTCTCAGGCTGCTGGAGCAGCAGGCGGAGCAACTGCGGTGTGAGACCAGCCCACACCCCACGCCTGCCACACTCCCCGTGGCTGTGTGGTTTGGGGCTGCTGAGCGGAGGCTTCATCACAGCCAGTTCGAGTACACATCAGATCCCAATGTCACCTCTGCTGGCCCCGCCAAGAGCTTCCTCAGGTGCTGGGCCGAGGGCATGGCTGCATGGCATGCGGTTGGGAGGTCTTTGCAGCTCCAGTATATGGGGGTTTGTAGGGCTCTATGTGGGGGGCTTCGACTCCTATGCTGCTGGTGGGGAGAGGGGCCGTGGGGCTTTGGGTTGGAGCTGACCTAACATCAGGGACTGGGCTGTGCTTTAAAGCCTTGTTCACATAAGCCATAAGTGGCTCATGGGCTGTGTTTTCAGTGGAGGACGTGAGATATGGGTCCGTGGCCAGAATTTGGACGTGGTGCAGACACCAAGAATCCGAGTGACTGTGGCCACGAGAGCGCCAGGACCAGGCCAGGGGCTTGGGTGGAGGCACCGCGTGATCCCAGAGACGGCGTGCTCCCCCGGAGCCTCCTGTGGCGGCCTGCACGTAGGAGCCCCAAGGGCATCCCCTGCCTGCACTGGGCTAGCCATCGCCCACCTTGCCCCTCATCCCTCCCCCACCCCTAGACAGCTGTGGGTGGCGGGTACCAGTGGAGGCTATGTCCCCATCTTTGCTGGACGCCCCCCTTGTGCACCCTCAGCAGGCCCTCCCTGTCCTCCCTCCCTCTGCCCTAGTTTGAGGAGCCTTGCCACGTGAACAACTCCCAGCTCATCACGTGCCGCACGCCGGCCCTCCCAGGCCTGCCTGAGGACCCCTGGGTCCGTGTGGAATTCATCCTTGAAAACCTGGTCTTTGACTTTGCAACACTGAACCCCACACCCTTCTCCTATGAGGCCGACCCCACTCTGCAGCCGCTCAACCCCGAGGACCCCACCGCACCATTCCGGCACAAGCCTGGGAGTGTGCTCTCTGTGGAGGTACTGCTCCTAGTGGGATCTGGCAGGGCCCCAAGACCCTTCACTTTGCCGGATGGTACTGCTGTGTGGGGCACAGGGGGCATGACTGCAAAGTAAGGGCCAGTGGATGGACATGGCGAGTGCTGAGGGGGCTGGCGGCGGGGTGCCTAGCCAGACACACCTGGCCGGGGCTTAGGTCCTGTGGTCTGGGTCCTGACATACCCTATGGTAGGTCTCTGAATAACGATACGTAAATAGTTTGGCACACGCAGTGGCGGCGAGGTACACAGTAGGCGCCTGGGCTGACGCCCATTTGGCAGCTGTCTCGTGTGGACACATACTTGGCGTGTGTACTGACACACGCAGTAGCAGGGGCTCTGCTTTGTAAGGTCACTGCGTAGGATTTGGGGACAGCTTTATATTCTCCAGATTTTTAGCTCCGGAGAAGTTAAGACTCAAGGAAGAAGGATCGGGAGGGGCAGAAAAGGATCAGGGGGCAGCTTGGGAAACATCCATGGGGCTGTCACCCCACGTGCAGGACAAGAGGTGCTGAGGCACCATCAGCCCTGCTCCTGGGGGTGGGTCTCAGGACCATCCGTCTCACATTTGGGGAGATAGGATCTGAGTGGCCATCAGCTCCTCCCCTCAAGGAAGAGTTCTGAATGATCAATCCGTGACCCCATGTTCCAGGGGGAGAATCTGGACCTTGCAATGTCCAAGGAGGAGGTGGTGGCCATGATAGGGGACGGCCCCTGCATGGTGAAGACGCTGACCCGGCACCACCTGTACTGCGAGCCCCCCGTGGAGCAGCCCCTACCCCGGCACCATGCCCTCCGGGAGGTGCCTGATGCTTTGCCTGAGTTCACGGTCAGTGGGCAGGCTCTGGGCCGGGGCAGGCATCGGGCGTGCGCTGACCTCTTGCTCACATGTGGCTCCCTGTGCAGGTGCAGATGGGGAACCTACGCTTCTCCTTGGGCCACGTGCAGTACGATGGCGAGAGCCCTGTGGCTTTCCCCATGGCAGCCCAGGTGGGCTTGGGGGTGGGCACCTCTCTTCTGGCTCTGGGTGTCATCATCATTGTCCTCATGTACAGGTGGGTGCAGCCAGATGCGGCTGGGTTGGGCAGGTAGTAGGTGTGGCTGGATTGGGAAGGGGTAGACTAGACCAGGGATAGGCAAACACTTCCTATAAAGGGCAGGAGAGTAACTATTTCAGGCTTTGTGGGCCAGGCTGTCTGGGTGGCAGTGACTCAGCTCCGCTATTATAGCCCAGCGGCAGCCACGGACAACATATAAACACATGAGCATGGCTGTGTTCCAACAAATCTTTATTTACAAAAACAGGCCAGGGGCCAGATTTGGCCGTGTTATAGTTTGCTGATCCCTGGGCTAGATGAGTCGTGGGTGGGTGTGACTTGCCTGGGATGGGACAGGCTGAATTATTCTGACTAGGCCCTGGCTTGGCTGGGCATGGCAGGGTTAGACTGTGCTGGCCTGGGCAGGCCTGGGCCCGGTGGGACCCAGCAAGGGCTCGGGCCTCCTCTGGCCTTCCCTGCCCTGACCTTGGTGCTGAGCAGGAGGAAGAGCAAGCAGGCTCTGAGGGACTATAAGAAGGTGCAGATCCAGCTGGAGAATCTGGAGAGCAGCGTGCGGGACCGCTGCAAGAAGGAGTTCACAGGTGAGGCTGCGAAGACCCCACGCTCCAGGGCTCTGCCCAAGCCTGCTCCCGGGCTCTGCCCAAGCCTGCTCCCATCACCTTGGGATCTGCGCCCAAACCTGGCTTCTTCTGCTCAACAGACCTTATGACCGAGATGACCGATCTTACCAGTGACCTTCTGGGCAGCGGCATCCCCTTCCTCGACTACAAGGTGTATGCCGAGAGGGTCTTCTTCCCTGGGCACCAGGAGTCACCCTTGCACCGGGACTTGGGCGTGCCTGAGAGCAGGCGACCCACTGTGGAACAAGGGCTGGGGCAGCTCTCCAACCTGCTTAACAGCAAGCTCTTCCTCATCAAGGTGCCGGCCCCACCCCCTATCTGGGCCCTCCAGGGGTGGGGAGGGGGTCCCCCTACCCTCCAGCCCCATCCCTTCTCAGTCCCTCCGTTTCTGAATCTGCCCTCCCCACCCACCCATCCCCTCTCCCTGGCGCCAGTTCATCCACACCCTGGAGAGCCAGCGCACCTTCTCAGCTCGGGACCGCGCCTACGTGGCATCTCTGCTCACCGTGGCACTGCACGGGAAGCTTGAGTACTTCACTGACATCCTGCGCACCCTGCTCAGTGACCTGGTGGCCCAGTACGTGGCCAAGAACCCCAAGCTGATGCTGCGCAGGTCTGTATGCCCGTAAGACGCTACGGGGGCCAGGTGGCTGTGGACAGCTGGAGCCAAGACCTGGGTCAGGCCTTCTGGGGCCTGGGGTCTGAAGAATAGAAAGCCCTGGGTCCCCACCTGCTGACTCTGCCCGCTCTTTCCGTCATCCCAGGACAGAGACCGTGGTGGAGAAGCTGCTCACCAACTGGATGTCTATCTGCCTCTACACTTTCGTGAGGGTGAGTGAGGCAGAGGTGGGTGGGGCTCCCCTCCAGGGAGAGTCAGGACTCTGAACCACACAGCTTCTTGTCCCAGCACAGCTTGGGCACCCCTGCCCAGTATGTCCTCAGCCACCTTAAGCCTTCTGCGGCCAGCATCCTGTCCCCTCCCCCAGCACCTCCATCCCATGCTTGTCCCCTGCCCCGGGTGTCCTAACTGCCCGCCACTCTCCCAGGACTCGGTAGGGGAGCCTCTGTACATGCTTTTCCGTGGAATTAAGCATCAAGTGGACAAGGGGCCGGTAGACAGCGTGACTGGCAAAGCCAAATACACCCTGAATGACAACCGCCTGCTCCGAGAGGACGTGGAGTACCGTCCCCTGGTGAGGGGGGGAGGGGGGGGAGAGGGGGGAGGGGGGGGGGGGGGGGGGGGGGGGGGGGGGGGGGGGGGGGGGAGGGGGGGGGGGGGGGGGGAGGGGGGAGGGAGGGGGGAGAGAGAGAACCTGCCGGTGAGTCAGTCTCCCATGAAGGTGAGGAGGGTGACCACGTATGATTGTGTGGGTGTCTGCATCTGGTTTGAGCCAGCCTAACCTCCAGCTGGCTGCAGGATAGAGGCTTGAGGGCCAGATCTTGAAGATACGACCTCAGAGGTTCCCCAGGTTTGGGGTGGGGTCAGGATGGCCACATCCAGAGTCTAGGGAGCAGCCAACCCTGCCCGGGGCCCGTCCGGGTCCTTGCTGTGTCAGGGCCTGAGTGTCTGCCTGATCATGGTCTTAGCATCCTGCCAGGGGCATGGTTGTGCCCACCAAGCTGGGAGTCACCCTGGCAGACCTGCCCATTGTTTCCCTCTGGGAAACTTTCCCCTTCGTGGCCCACGTGGAGGTCCTTTGGGAAAATCCCATTCAGGCTCCGCCAGGCCTGCTCCTCTGGCTAGTGGAGACCCCACTTCTTATGCGGGCTTCCTCAGGTGCCTCAGCCTGTCTGCGCCGGGAGCCTGAGGAGCAGAGTTCAGAGGGACTTGTGCTCTCCCATTTTTTCTGCCATTCACCCAGCAGACACTAGTGCTCTGTGCCAGGTGCTGGGGCCACAGAGTGGAGGGAGCTGCTGTCCCTGGGGAGGCAGGCGGGTGAAGAGACAAGGAGGAGTGATTGTTTGGTGCTTGGAGGTCAGAGGCAGTGGCTTCCTTATGGGTTGTCCCTGGCCTTGGCCTTGCATCTTGGTCATCCCACATGTAGCATGAGCCCTGACTGCTCCCACGTATCGTGCATAGACCTTGAATGCACTACTGGCTGTGGGGCCTGGAGCGGGAGAAGCCCAGGGCGTGCCTGTGAAGGTCCTGGACTGTGACACCATCTCCCAGGCCAAGGAAAAGATGTTGGACCAGCTTTATAAAGGAGTGCCTCTTGCCCAGCGGCCAGACCCCCGCACCCTGGACGTCGGTGAGGGCAGAGGGGAAGGGTGGTCTGGGGACCCTCAGGGCTAGGCTGGCCCTAAACCAGCTCTGCGGGGTCAGCTTATCACCCAGGGGAGGTGGGCTCTGGAACACCTCTACAGGGACAACCTGTCACCTGGTGAGGGGCCCCTGTTTCTGGACTTCAGAGAAGTTGGGTGAGGTTGCCCCTGATGGAGGGGCCAGTGTCCTTGTAGAAGAGGGGACGGGTTCCAATGCAGGGAGGGTATTCTGAAAGCCCTGGACCAAGCCCACCTTGTCCTTGCAGAATGGCGGTCTGGGGTGGCCGGGCATCTCATTCTTTCTGACGAGGACGTGACTTCTGAGGTCCAGGGTCTGTGGAGGCGCCTGAACACCCTGCAGCATTACAAGGTGGGAGGGGTGGGAGCTGGGGGAAGGCTGTGGTGGGGTGGGCTGGTGGAGGGGTCACCAACTGTGGTCCACAGGTCCCAGACGGAGCAACTGTGGCCCTCGTCCCCTGCCTCACCAAGCATGTCCTCCGGGAAAGCCAGGATTACGTCCCTGGAGAGAGTGAGTACTTACCCTCCCCCCCGCCCCACCCCTGCCATCGCAGTCCTCTACCCTTGCTTTGCCCAGTCTCCAGTAACGGGGTAAGGTCCTCTGGACTTCAGGGTGGGCTTGTGTCTACTTCCCTTCCACCCAGAGAAGCCCTTAACCAGGTGCCCCCACTCCCAGGTTTTGGCAGGACCCCGGGGGTCTAGGGCAGGGGGCACCTGATGAGGGGTGACAAGCTGTAAGGTCTTGGTACAGGGACCCCAATGCTGGAGGATGTGGACGAGGGGGGCATCCGGCCCTGGCACCTGGTGAAGCCAAGCGAGGAGCCGGAGCCGCCCAGGCCTCGGAGGGGCAGCCTCCGGGGCGGGGAGCGGGAGCGAGCCAAGGCCATCCCTGAGATCTACCTGACCCGCCTGCTGTCCATGAAGGTGGGGCTGGGGGCAGGCACGAGACAGGTAGTGGGATTTGGGAGTATGTGGGGCTCGCACAGGCCTGGTGTCACGAGGCATCTGAGGCTGGGCTGGGCTGGGCTGGGCTGAGGTCCCCTTGCTGACTGCATCTCTTGTGCTTCCCCTCGTCCGCAGGGCACCCTGCAGAAGTTTGTGGATGACCTGTTCCAGGTGATTCTCAGCACCAGCCGTCCCGTGCCGCTCGCTGTGAAGTACTTCTTTGACCTGCTGGATGAGCAGGCCCAGCAGCATGGCATCTCGGACCAGGACACCGTCCATATATGGAAGACCAACGGGGGGGGGGGGGGCGGGGCGGGCCTAGCATGGGCGGGGTCTTCTCTCCTGTCTCCCCAGCACACTCACTGGCCACACCTGTCCCGCCCACAGCTTGCCGCTGAGGTTCTGGATCAATATCATAAAAAACCCGCAGTTTGTGTTCGACGTGCAGACATCTGATAACATGGATGCAGTGTTCCTGGTCATTGCACAGACCTTCATGGATGCCTGCACCCTGGCTGACCACAAGCTGGGCCGGGTGAGCTGGCTGGGGTGGACCGGGAGGGCCTAGGTGGGTGGGGCAGCATAGCCGGGGATGGAGACTGCTGTGGTGCACAGACTCTAGGCCTTCTTGAGGATGTCAAGGAGGAGGATATAGGAGGCCTTTGACCGCAGGCCCGGGGACAGGCTTTGTCTCCGGCCTCCCTAGGAGGTGGCCGTGCCTCAGCCTTCAGGGATGAGCAAGGGCAGGGGGCACGTGTGCTGATTCACAGGGTTAAGTGGAGCAAAGAGTGCTGGCGGTGCGGCAGGAGGCCAGGGCCACTTGGCAAGGGCTCACCCTGAGGGCAAAGGGGGTGGTCAGACCTGAGAGTTAGGTGGAGCCTCCTGGCAATCATGCAGTGGATGGACTGGAGCCTGGCGTCCAGAGAGGAAGCTGTGTTGTCCCTGGGACGAGCGGTGGCCAGGTTCATGCTGGGACTAGAGGGTACAGGGCAGGCAGAAGCTGTGGGTTGGATGTGGGGGTGAGGAAGAGGGAGGGGTTCCTTACGCACCCCGGGCCTCTGGCGGTGGTGAGCTGAGACTTGGAGGAGGTGAGCCCCTGGATTCTACAATCGCAGAGCAGCTCCAGGCTGCCTCGGAGATTTGATTCCCAAGGGCAGTGGAAGTGTCTGCCAGCCCGTGCAGTACGGGGAGCAGAGTCCAGGGGAGGGCCAGGCCAGGAGGGGTGTGCTGACAGGGGAGCTGGGAAGCATGGAGGAGAGGTGGTCAGGGCTGCCTGGTGGCACAGAGAGGGGGAGGTATGTTGTCACAGTGGTCAGGACCCAGAGAGTCCTGTGACAGATATGGGGTCACCACTATGACTGCTCAGGCACCCAGCAGGCAGGGCTGTCGTGGCTCTGCATAACGGACTCTGCTTAGCCTCGACCCCTGGGCCTGGGACCTCTTGAGAGTTCTCCATGGGGAAACAAGATGGAAAGTTCCACTCTGTAGTGCTGTCTTTTGTAAGCCATTTTTCCTCTGCCTGTGCTCATTACTCTGCCTGCGATGAGCTGAGAACCACAGAGCCACACCAGGACCCAGGGGTCACCTCCAGGGTGTGTGCTGTATGGTAGCTGCGTTCTTCTGCCTGATCTTCACACTGCTTCCCCTTCCCAGCAGCACTGCAGATGCTTCCTGGGTAGCTCAGGAATAGTGCAAACCAGGATGCCAAGGGCCACCCATGGAGAGTTGCTGAGAAGCAGGCATCCTGCCTCAGGCCCAGCGCTCACGCCCTTGCTCACAGGGGGCAGTGCAGTCTTGCCTCACCCTCCCAGCAGCTGTAGGATGAGGCAGCAGGTCCAGAGAATGGAAGTGTGCTGCCCACAGCCACTGGGACAGAGCTGGGATTGGAGCCCGGTTCGGTGGTAGAGGATGTATTGGCTGTGTTAGATTGTGGGCCCTGGTCTGAGAGACCTGCTTCAAATCCCAGCTCAGCCACACAGGAGTGAGGTGGTCTGGGGCAATTTAATTAAATTTTGGGGTTAGTTTCCTGATTTTTAAAATGATTACATGGGGAATGAACAGCACTTGGAGCAGCAGTATTAGGGCTCCACATGGCACTGCACCCTTCCCACCCTGCATGCCAGTTCCCTGCCAGGTCCGGGTGGAGGCACGTGGAGCTGAGAGATGACCTTGGAGTGAGATGGGGGGAAGCTCAAGGTGATGACAGCAGAGATGGGACACTGGGGGAGGGGTGACAGAAGGAATGAGGTGGGGTGACCAACCATCCGGGTTGTCTGGGACTGAGGAGGTTTCCTGCAATTCGGGACTTAGTTTTAAAACTGAAACAGTGCTGGGAAAATTGGGACAGCTGGTCACCCTAACAGGAGCTCTCATCCTTCTTTTCCTTTCACTGTTCACCTGCTGGCACCCAGGACTCTCCCATCAACAAACTTCTGTATGCTCGGGATATTCCCCGGTACAAACGGATGGTGGAAAGGTACGAGGGAAAGGGATTGCATCTGGGGGATAATGGCTGGACGGATTGGTGGGTGTTTACAGCTGAGGCCCAGGGGTGGGCCTGGTGGGGTGAAGAGGGGTTTGTTTCCCCAGCGGCTGCCGGACCCATGATCTCTGGCAGGTACTATGCAGACATCAGACAGACCATCCCCGCCAGTGATCAAGAGATGAACTCCATCCTGGCCGAGCTGTCCCGGGTATGGCCCTCCTTCTGCTTCTTGGGTTGGGCATAGGCCTTCTGCCACAAGGGTCCTGCCCCCTTCACGCTGCTCCTTTGCAGGGAAGCCCTGGGGGCCTCAGCACAGTGTTCCCGCTGCCTCTGTAAAAGACCAGGGCTCCCAGTGTCTCATCAGAGAGCAGCAGGGGCCTTGTCCTGGCAGCTGCCACCGAGCCTGACTCAGCCAGGTGTTTAGATGTCTGCAGCCCCTCTGCAGCCCCTCGGGGTCTGTGGACCATAGTTCCAAGGCAGCGAGGTGGCAGGGATTCAGCCCCAGGACTGCCTGGGTCAGCCTGTCCACGTCTTCCTACTGCTCTGCTTTCCTTGGCACTATAGACATGCCCCCACCTACTCCTAAAACAGCCTCCAAACAGTCCAGTCCAGGGAATTTATAAACAATGTAAATCTGAAACCACGATGATGATGACCACAACCACAATAACAATAGCAGCTACAGTTTTGGGGTGTTGCCGTGCGTGGGGGCTTTGATTACTTCTCATTTGATTCCCATTAAAGCTCTACAAGTTAGGTGATATCAACTCCATTGTCCTGAAGAGGAGGTTGAGGTTCAGAGATGTCCCCATGGAGGGACCTGGGTGTGACCTCAGGAAAGACTTGAATGAGATCACAGCAGAACTATGCTGGGTCACAGCCTGTGAGCAGCACCTATTCTGCCTGGCTCTGCAATTGCCTGGGATGCCAGAGGGTCCCAGCTGGAGCCTGGAGGGGGAGAGAGGCCGAGCCCCAGTGGAGACCCCAGGCCATGGTGAAACTACAGATCCAGGCTCTCTCCACCAAGGAGGCCCTTTGGTCCTATCCTGTCCCCAGCTTAGCACGTCTAGCCTGGCATCCCCTGTCTGTGGAGGGGCTCTGCTTCCCAATGCAGGGCCCTGTTCCTTCCTCTACCTCCCAGCCCCCTCTTCCCCACTCCCCTTGCCTGGGGTCCTGGGCCTCCTCTGGTGGCTGGCAGCACCCCCTATCTCTGTAACCTCTTGTCTCTCCTCCCTAGAACTACTCTGGAGACCTGGGGGTGCGAGTGGCCCTGCACGAACTCTACAAGTATATCAACAAATACTATGACCAGGTGGGCAGAACCTGGGCATGGTCAGGATGATGTGAGAGGGTGACTGGCTCTGTGACGCAAGTGTGGGGCCTTCGGGTCTCCCCCAGGCACAGAGTGGTGGAGGGGGGCTGAGCCCTGTGCTCGGGAAGTGTTCTTCAGGTGTGCTTCCTGGTAGTGGCCCGGCTCTTACCTGCTGCCGCCCTTCCCATCCGGGCTCCTGGGCATGGTGGTGGTGATGGATGGCTGGGGATCTCCCAGGGCCTGGAGATGGTGTGCAGGATGTGCTGGGAGGAACACACAGCGGCCACCTGTGCGCCGACCTTGTGCTCCCTCAGAGCCCTACCTGAGACCACATGTGGCAGTGTGCTGTGCAGGCCATCTCTGCGGGGGTGGGCCTGGCTGGGCTGCATGCGCTGCCAGAGAGGAGTGTCTGGGGCAGATGAGGGCACAACAGAGCCGGTAAGGGGGCTTTCTGGGGGATTCCTGGGCTGGGCCTCAGGATCAGAGCGCCCACCGGTCAACCCACTGAGTGCCTGCTGGAATCATCTACCCAGATGTTTGCGTGGCCCCAGGGATGTGGCCGTTGCTGTTGAGCGATGAGGGCCCTGCCTCATGGCTCAGGCCTGGAGTGGGGACAGGCATTTGACACAGGAGTGATGCGCAAGCGTGAAGTCCAGGTGCCTTGCTCCAAACAGTGTGGGTGCCGGTGTGGGGGAGGCGGGGCCGTGTGACACAGCTGTCCCCTTGTGGAGGCGTGGCCGGCAAGCCCCTCCTGTTCCCACCCTTCCCTCTGTGGCAGCCCCCCTTGTGGTTATGTAGTTGTCCGTGTTTGGTCAATACCTGTCTCCCATCCAGTGAGCCCCACGAGGGCAGGGATCGTACCTGTCATCACTGCTGGGTCCCTGCTCCTTGTCCAGCACCCGGCATGTAGGAATTTAGGAACTGCTTGTTGCCTGGTGGGTGGGGGAGCCAGGATGGGTGGAGCAGGGCTTCCAGGGGGTTTGTGGCGGAGAAGACCAGCATGGTGGGTGAAGTTGGCCTCCACTCAAAACGATTTTACTGGGGAGGTGATATGCATTACCGTGAGTGCTAGGTACTGAGTAAAGTACTTCATTCCCTACCTCACTAATCCTTAAAACCCCACAGTGACTCTGCTGTCATCATCCCCTCCCCGAGGGGGCCCTGAGGAAGTGAGTGCGGCAGCGCACAGGGTTTCTCGGGCCCCTACCACACACCTGCTGCAGTAGCTGTGGAGGCCTATTGAAGTCTGTGGCAAAGGCAGACGGCAGGCTGACGGTCTCCCCCTGCTGAGTTGGTCTCTGCGTTTCAGATCATCACTGCCCTGGAGGAAGATGGCACGGCCCAGAAGATGCAGCTGGGCTATCGGCTCCAGCAGATCGCAGCGGCTGTAGAAAACAAGGTCACAGATCTGTAGGGACTTGGAGAGCCCCTGGCCTGCTGTGCCTCAGCCCCGCCTGGGCAGCCCCGGAACCACGAGGGAGAGACCACCTTCTTAGATGCCTGTAGTGCCTGCCCAGCGGAGTTAGTGGAAGGTGGCTCCAAGTCTCCTGGTGGCTCTGGCCTGGGCCCTGCTGGACATCTCGCAGGCGTGGGGCCTTGAGGCTGATGGAGTGGTGACCCTGAGGCCAGTGACCCTGCGGGCTACTTTCTGTGTGATGTTAGTCTGAGGGAAACTGGGGACTAAGGGCTTCCAGAGAGTGGCTGGAAGGGCCTCCAGCCCCTGGGGAGACTGTACTGCTCCTGAACACTGGCCTTTATCCCAGGGGATTCAGAGAGGAAGGAGGAGAGCCCCCACTTCCTGTCCCGTCCTCCTCCTCCACCATCCCTGACCTCATTAGCCGCCACTGGCCATGTTGCTGCTGCCATTTTCCTAGGTCCGAGAGATGAATGCCTTTCCTAGGCTGCTGCAAACTGACCTCTCAGCAGGGCTGGCTGCTTCAGGGCCACCCTGCCACCGAGGCAGCCAGGAGTGAGGGGTGTCTGCTGCAGGGGGGCCTCGGGGAGAATGGTGGCCCTACTGACCTGGCTCTTCATTAAAGGATAACACACTGTCTGGTGTCTGAGATGTGGGCTTGGCCCAGCCCTCCCTTAGCTGGAGGGTGGCAGCTGTGCCTGGCAGGCACCATGGGGAGATGGGATCTGCAGCCTCTGGGAGGTCTCATGGCGCCCACAGAATGCTCCAGATCACAGGGCTGGCTGGGTTCTCCTTGACTCCTGCACGGGGCTTGCTGGCGTCAAAGCTGCTGTGAAGGAAGTGAGAACCCCATCCAGGACGGGGCTGGCGGGCCTGAAACCCAAGGTGCAGGGGTCTGTGGTTTCTTCAAAGTCTGCCTTATCGGCAATTTGAGTGTTCAAATTTCTCCATTCCTGTTGCACTTGTTTTGAAAGGAACTGGGAAAGGATGGCATCACTGCTCCAGGTGGAGTGGATCTTGGGGCCCTTTTCCTCAGTAGTTTCTAGACGCCCTGAACCCCTGTAGCCTGGGCTGTTCTGAGGGGCTTCTGGTTACTGGGTTGTCTTCTAAGTCAAGGTATTTTGGGTGCAGATAACCCAAATGTCTGCCTGCGTCAAGGCCACCTTGTTTGGGTTTCCTGATTTGTAGCTGGAGGTGAGCTTCGAGACTGTCTCAGCTGGATCTTGTATTGCTGGCTGGGTCTACACGGCTGGGGGTTGATGCCCCCTTGACTGGGACCACCCTTGGCCTCCACAGGAGGTGAGCCTACTGAACAGAGGTGAGTCCATGGCCCTCCAGCCTTCAGGTCCTCACAAGGTTCTCCCCCATGGCTCTCTGCTTATAGCCCAGAGACCCCCTAGCCTTCCTTCCCCTCTGACACAGAGGCCCCACCTCCCAACTTAGGGGTCTTCATTGGGGGTTTGAAGAGACACAGGCTGATATGAGTCCAGGAAGAGTCCTCTTCCCTCCCTCTTATTGGCCCTAAATAATGCCTTCTCAAGGTCCTCGTCCCTAAGATGGCAGGAGCCACATTGGTGTGTCCATGCCCACTGTAGTCACCACTGCTATTCTCTGCTCTAATGTCCTTCCCTCCTCATTTCTGCCTGATGTCCAGACCACAGTCAGAGGCAGGTCAGCCAGCAGTGAGGCACTGTCATTCCGGTGTGTAAGCTTTAGTACTTCAAATGCGTGCTCCTGCCAGGTCTTTGTAGTGGCTCAGAATGGGTCTGACTCCTCCTGGCCAAACCATGGAGTTGATCCCCCATTGTGACAGTCTCAGGGAGCAGGGCTAATGGGGAATTCAGTTTGGAGTGGACGTCGAGCAGGCCCAGAGAGGGAGGGAGCCTGGTTGACACCACAGGGGCCATGAAAGACTCGTGCCTCTGTTCAGGGCTCAGGCCCCTACAGGTCCTAGGAGGCCTATAACAGGGTAGGTGAGGGCTCTGGGGAGAGGAAAACCATGTACCTGCACGCCTGGCAGCTGTGACTATTGAACATGTTGAGTCATTCACTATCATGTCTCAGAATGTTGTTCTAGTAAAAGATACAAAGAACACAAACCTGCGCAGTAAGACAGGAACTTACAAGTCTTCAAACACCACAGCTGCCAGTGGAGATTCTAAACCTGACAGAACTTAAGGATTCTAATTGGGTCTTGGCCACAATTTCAGTGTAGGACATTTGTCATTCAGGTTGATCAATCTTATTCTGATCAAGACTGCAGAGTGCCCTCACCTACTACATTACCCATAAAACATGTTAGTATGCAAAGGACCTTCGTTTCTCATCACTGGGGACACCTTAAAGAGATTAGGGAGTGACTTGCTTCATTAAGTGAACTTTCACCAACTTAAATATCGGAGTAATTATCCAGTTAGAGGATCAGGAGCTCCGTATCTTTTTTTTTTTTTTTTAGTGAAGTATAGTTGACTTACAGTGTTTCAGGTGTACAGCAAAGTAATGGATATATTTTTTTTTCCACATTCTTTCCATTATAGGTTATTGCAAGATACTAAATATAGTTGCCTGCACTATACAGTAAGTCCTTTCAGTTTATTTTATATGTAGTAGTATGCATCTGTTAATCCCCAATTCCTAATTTATCCCTCCCTCCTTTCCGCTTTGGTAACCGTAAGTTTGTTTTCTATGTCTAGAGTCTATTTCAGTTTTGTAAATAAGTTCATTTGTATCACTTTTTTAGATTCCACATATAAGCGATATATGATATTTGTCTTTGTCTGACTCACTTCTCTCGGCATGATAATCTCTGGGTCCATCCATGTTGCTGTAAATGGCATTATTTTATTCTTTTTCATGGCTGAGTAATATTCCATTGTATACATATACCACATGTTCTTTATCCATTCATCTGTCCATGGACATTTCTTGGTTATTGTAAATAGTGCTGCTATGAACACTAGGGTGGGTGTATCTTTTTGAATTACAGTTTTCATCTTTTTTGGATGTATGCCTAGGAGTGGGATTGCTGGAAAATATGGTAACTCTATTTTACTTTTTTAAGGAACCTCCATACCATTCCCCATAGTGGCTGCACCAATTTACATTTCCACCAAGAGTACAGGAGGGTTCTGTTTTCCTCACACCCCCTCTCGCATTTATTATTTGTAGACTTTTTTTTAAGATTTATTATTTATTTATTTATTTAATTTTTGGCTGTGTCAGGTCTTAGTTGTGGCATGCGGGATCTTCACTGAGGCATGCAGGATCATGTGGCACGTGAGCTTTGCTCTAGTTGTGGCGTGCAGGCTTTCTCTAGTTGTGGCGTGCAGGCTCCAGGGTGTGTGGGCTCTGTAATTGTGGTGCGTGGGTTCCAGAGCACGTGGGTTCTGTAGTTTGCTGCACGCCCGCTCCAGTTGAGGTGCGCAAGCTTAGTAGTTGCGGTGCGAGGGCTTAGTTGCCCTGAGGCATGTGGGATCCTATTTCCCTGACCAGGGGTCGAACCCGCGTCCCCTGCATTGTAAGGCAGATTCTTTACCACTGGACCACAAGGCAAGTCCCTATTCGTAGAATTTTTGGCGATGGTCATTCTGACGAGTATGAGGTGATACATCAATTGTGGATTTGATTTGCATTTCTCTAATAATCAGTGATGTTGGCCGTCTTTTCATGTGCCTGCTGGTAATTAGGATATCTTCCTTGGAGAAATGTTACTTAAGTCTTCTGCATTTTTTAATTGGGTTGTTTGTTTTTTTGACGTTGAGCTGTATGAGTTCTTTGTATATTTTGGGAATTAATCCCTCAAATTTCCATCATATGCAAATATTTTCTCCGAAACCATATGGTGTCTTGTTTCGTTTATGGACGTTTTGCTGTACAAAAGCGTTTAAGCTTACTTTTTTTTTTTTTTTTTTTGCGGTACGCGAGCCTCTCACTGTTGTGGCCTCTCCCGTTGTGGAGCACAGGCTCCGGACACACAGGCTCAACGGCCATGGCTCACGGGCCCAGCTGCTCCACGGCATGTGGGATCTTCCCAGACCGGGGCATGAACCCGTGTCCCCTGCATCGGCAGGCGGACTCTCAACCACTGCGCCACCAGGGAAGCCCCAAGCTTACTTATTTTTAAAATTTTAAAATGTTATTGGAGTATAGTTGATATACAATGTTGTGCTAGTTTCAGGTATACAACAAATGATTCATTATACATATTTGTACATCCATTATTTTTCAGATTCTTTTCTCTTATAGATTAGGACAGATTATCAAGTAGAGTTCCCTGTGCTATCCAGTAGGTCCTTCTTGATTATCATATATCTCTGTGTGTGTCTGTGTGTATTAATCCCAACCTCCTAACTTATCGCTCCCCCCACCCGAACTTTCCCCCTTTGGTCATGATAAGTTAGTTTTCTAAGTCTGGGAGTCTGTTTCTGTTTTGGTTAATTAGTTCATTGGTATCATGTTTTAGATTGCACCTATCAGTGATATCATATGATATTCGTCTTTCTCTGTGTGACCTACTTGACTTAGTGGGATCATCTCCAGGTCCATCCATGTTGCTGCAAATGGCATGATTTCCTTCTTTCTTAGGGTTGAGAAATATTCCATTGTATATATGTAGCACATCTTGTGTAGCCATACCTATGTCGATGGACATTTTGGGTGCCTCCATGCTTTGGGTATTGTAAATAGTGCTGCAATGAATGTTGGGGTGCAGATGTCTTTTCGAAGGATGGTTTTCTTCGGGCATACACCCAGGAGTGGGATTGCCGGATCTCATGATTTCTCTATTTTTAGTGTTTTATAAAACCTCCATAGTGGCTGGTAGTAGCAATTTCCATTCCCAGCAGCAGTGGAGGAGGCATGTCTTTTCTCCACGCCCTCTCCAGCATTTATTGTTTGTAGACTTTGTGATGATTGGTGCCCTATGATACCTCGTTGTCGTTTTGATTTGCATTTCTCTAACAACTAGTGATGCTGAGATCATTTCATGTGGGTTTTTTTTTTAATGTGAATATAATTTTACCTCTTGAAACTGGCTTCTTAAAGTCGGCCCTGTTTTGAATTCTTTTTCTATTACCTACCGCGCGATATCTCTCGAAGGCAGGGGTCATTTAGAGCCCCACAGGCCTTGTGAATATTAAGTTCCCCTAAGTACTGGTTTTAAGGTGGTTGTTACGGAAAACGGCCACAAGGCGGCAGCATTTCTTCATGCCCGACTCTGGTAACTCGGGCAACCTGAGCCTAGCAAAAGTCATGTTCCCAGGTTGAAAATCAGAGTGCAAAGTGCCAGAAGAAACACACGAGGGCTTGTGCCTCTTTACTTCTTCCCCCTTACCCTTCACCCTCCCAGTCAAATCCCAACCCCTGCAAAAGTGCTGTGCTGAGGGTGATGTCCTAGGTAGTTGGAGCGACTCTAAGGAAGGAGGCTGGAAGTGGAAACCCCAACACCAGGAGATGTGGAGACCAGGTGACGTTTCAAAGCTCTTGCAGCCCAGAGGATCCACCCTCCTTTGGGTGCACTAGGCTTGGTTGAGCTATAGGAGGGCCTGCCTGGATCTGGAGATTGTGGTCCCATTTCGAGTGGACCAGACACTGCAGGTCCCCGGGGGGGCTCATTTGCTGGCACATCCTCCCCAGTCCCCTCAGCCCCACGACAGTCCAGCCTTGGGACCCAGGCCTGCTCAGGTTCCAGGGATGTGACACCAGCCCAGACCGCTGAGGCCTGAGGGGACTAGAGTAGGCACTTGTTTTCATTTTTCTCTTCTAATGTAATTTGTATCTTCTATTGAAGTACAGTTGGTTTACAATGCTGTGTTTGTTTGAGGTGTACAGCAACTGATTCAGTTATACATGTTTCTATTCCTTTTCGGATTCTGTTCCCATTCCAGGTTATTAGAGAGTGTTGAGGAGAGTTCCCTTTGCTGTCTAGTAGGTCCTTGTTGATTATCCCATATATTAGGGTGTATGTTTTAATCCATACCTCCTAATTTATCTCCCCCCCAACCCCAACTTTGCCTTTGGTCACGCTAAGTTAGTTTTCTACGTCTGGGAGTCTGTTTCTGTTTGGTTAATTAGTTCCTTGGTATCAAGTTTTAGTTTGCACCTGTAAGTGATATCATATGATATTTGTCTTTCTCTGTGGGACTTAGTGGGATCATCTCCAGGTCCATCCATGTTGCTGCAGCAAATGGCATGATTTCATTCTTTCTTAGGGTTGAGAAATATTCCATTGTATATATGTAGCACATCTTGTGTAGCCATACCTATGTCGATGGACATTTTGGGTGCTTCCATGCTTCGGGTATTTTAAATAGTGCTGCAATGAATGTTGGTTGTGGGTGTCTTTTTCTTCTTTTCAAAGGGTTAATTTTCTATCTCTCTTTTTTTATGTTGTTATTATTTATTTTTGGCTGCATTGGGGCTTCATTGCAGTGCATGGGCTTCTCACTGCGGTGCCTTCTCTTGTTGCAGAGCACGGGCTCTAGGTGCTCAGGCTCGGTAGTTGTGGCGCATGGGCTTAGGTGCTCTGCAGCATGTAGGATCTTCCCAGACCAGGGATCGAACCTGTGTGCCCTGCATTGTCAGGTGGATTCTTAACCACTGCGCCACCAGGGAAGTCTGCAGGTGTCTTTTCGAAGGATGGTTTTCTCGTGGCATAAACCCAGGAGTGGGATTGCCAGATCTTATAATCGCTCTATTTTTAGTGTCTTATAAAACCTCCATAGTGTACTCCATAGTGGCTGGTAGCCATTTCCGTTCCCAGCAGCAGCAGAGGAGGGTTTGCTTTTCTCCACACCCTCTCCAGCATTTTGTTTGTAGACTTTATGATGACTAGTGCCCGATCATTACCTTGTGGTCGTTTTGGTGTGCATTTTTCTAAGAATTAGGATGCTGAAGATCTTTTCATGTCCTTTTTTTTTTAACGTGGTGGTGTAAAATTTACCTCTTGTAGTTGGCTTCAGGAGGGCAGATACCATTTACTGCCTCTCCTTCTCCTCCACGCTTACCATTTCCCTATGAGTGTACCTGTGCTCAGGCTCGTGCATGTGGTCTGGGCCCCTGTGCTTTCCTGTCTCCATTACTGGAGCAGTTTCCTGGGTTTTGGGTGGCCCAGTGCGGGTCCTTCTGTGCTTCTTGCTTCTTCCACCATCTCCCTGTACTTCATTCAGTCCTGTGGTTTCCTTTCTACTCCTCGCCCCTTCAGTAGCTTCATGTATTTCTCCTTTATTTCTGTCAAGTTTTGGTTCACATATTTGAAACGAGTTATAAATATTTACAATTTGTATATCTTTCTGTTTTGATCATTTTATCATTTTGAACATTTTATTTCTAGTAATAACTTCCTCCCTTAAAGTCTATTTGAATACCTTTCAACATCTATTGTGTAAATTATCAAGTGATAATTTCCTTTAAGGAGTTACTGAGGTACAGTTAAAAGCTGGGCTTCTGAGTGAATGGTTTTGTCCTTCTTATCAGCAAGTCACACATTTTCTACAGTTTCTTTTCTTTTTAGAAGTCATTGTAACTCCGAAACATTCATTTCCATATTAACAGATTTTACTACTTTTAAATCTATGGTTTTTATTTTATTTTGTTTTATTTTTTAACATATTTATTGGAGTATAATTGCTTTACACTGGTGTGTTAATTTCTGCTGTATAACAAAGTGAATCAGCTATACATATACATACATCCCCATATCTCCTCCCTCTTGCGTCTCCCTCCCACCCTCGGTCACAGAGCACGAGCTGATCTCCCTGTGCTATGCGGCTGCTTCCTACTAGCTATCTGTTTTACATTTGGTAGTGTATATATGTCCATGCCACTCTCTCACTTCATCCCAGCTTACCCTTCCGCCCTCCCATGTCTTCAAGTCCATTCTCTATGTCTGCGTCTTTATTCCTTTATTCCTGTCCTGCCCCGAGGTTCTTCAGAACTTTTTTTTTTTTAGATTCCATGTGTATGTGTTAGCATATGGTATTTGTTTTCTCTTTCTGACTTACTTCACTCTGTATGACAGTTTCTAGGTCCATCCACCTTGCTACAAATAACTCAATTTTGTAAAATTATGTTTTTTAAATATTTCATTTTATTCTACTTATCAAGTTTATGTCAATTAATCTGAGGTACATTTTACAACATCAAGAAAGAAAAATGTTAATTCTCCTGAAAGCAATATTCTGGTAAGAATATTATATAAATTTATTTGAATGAGTTTTTAACCTCCATTATTTAATTAAAGATACAATATCATTAAAGCAAACCCTCCTACCCTGTTGATGGGAATGTAATTGGTAATGGCCACAATAGAGAACAGTATGGAGGTTCCTTAAAATGTAAAATTAGGGGCTTCCCTGGTGGCGCAGTGGTTGAGAGTGTGCCTGCCAATGCAGGGGACACGGGTTCGTGCCCCAGTCTGGGAAGATCCCACATGCCGTGGAGAGGCTGGGCCCATGACCATGGCCGCTGAGCCTGTGCGTCTGGAGCCTGTGCTCCGCAATGGGAGAGGCCGCAACAGTGAGAGGCCCGTGTAACGCAAAAAAAAAAAAAAAAAAAAAAAGTAAAATTAGAACTGCCATATGATCTAGCAATCCCACTCCTGATCATATGTTCGGAAAACTCTAATTGGAAAAGATACATCACCCCAACATACATGGCAGCACTGTTTACAATAGTGCATACATGGAAGTGACCTAAATGTTTATCAACAGATGAATGGATATAGAAGATGACATATACATATATCTCACACACACACACACACACACACACACACACACACAAAATGGAATATTACTCAGCCATAAAAAAAGAATGAAATCATGCCATTTGTAGTAATATGGATGGACCTGGAGATGATCACACTAAGTCAAGTAAGTCAGAGAAAGACAAATATCCTAGGATGTCACTTATATGTGGAATTGAAAACAGTGATACAAATGAACTCTTAACAAAACAGACGTAGATTCACAGACATCAAAAACAAACTTATGGTTACCAAAGGGGAAAGGGGAAGGCGTATAAACTAGGAGTTTGGGATTAAAGTATATACACTACTATATATAAAAAAAAGAACAAGGGCCTACTGTATAGCACAGGAAACCATATTCAATATCTTCTAATAAATAGAAAAGAGTCTGAAAAGGTGTGTGTGTATATGTATACACATATTTTTATATATATATATATATATGTATATATATACACACACACATATATAACTGAATCACTTTGCTGTACACCTGAAACTAACAGAACATTGTAAATCAACTATAGTTTAAAAACTATAGTATCGGGACTTCCCTGGTGGTGCAGTGGTTAAGAATCCGCCTGCCAATGCAGGGGACATGGGTTCGAGCCCTGGTCTGGGAAGATCCCACATGCTGCGGAGCAACTAAGCTCGCATGCCACAACTACTGAAGCCAGAGTGCCTAGAGCCCATGCTTAGGCAACAAGAGAAGCCACTGCAATGAGAAGCCCGTGCACAACAATGAAGAGTAGCCCCTGCTTGCCGCAACTAGAGAAAGCTTGCGTGCAGCAACGAAGACCCAACGTAGACAAAAATAAAATATAAATTTATTAAAATAAGTCGACAAACTTATGGATTGCCCACTCCATTACCTTGTTTACATTTTTCTGTCATTATCCACATACACGAATATTCTCCTTGTGCAATTTTCTTATTGAAGTATAGTTGATTTACAATGTTGTGTTAATTTCTGCTGTACAGCAAAGTGATTCAGTTATACCTATATGTATACCATAAATGAATATTCCTTTAAATAATTGTGGTAGATATTTAAATGCCATACTAGAATCTATTTCATTTTCCTTTAAATAGTTCATATATTTGCAGAAGTTAGCTAATCATTTTTAAAAATTGTATATTGTATTTCATCAAGTTGACTTGTAACGTATTACTTCAACAGAATAGACTTACATCCTGAGTTTATATCAGAGTTTTCATTCATACAACATGCACCTCTGGAAAAGGTGGTGTCCCCAAAATGTAATTAGCTTCTGTATTTCACAGTAGGCTTTTTGGCAGGCTAATTCACCATAGGCTAATTTGACGTGATGTTAGAGACCTTACCATGATCTGGTAAGATCCACTTTGGGTGACACGATAATCACATCCCACTATGGGATGAGGTTGCCCTCCTGTCCCCCGGACCATGTGATCACTCTCCATAGCATTCTCAGCTTCAGGGACACCAGCCAGCCAAGTCTCTCTTCTCAGGCCTGAGCTGGAGATCTAGGGATACACTTCTGGGGAAGCCCCTTCTCTCATTTCTCTTTCAAAACCTTTGAAAATGTTCTCTTCATTCTCCTTCCATTTGAGTATTCTCTGTCATCTTTCTCACGTATTATCTTTCTATTTTTCTCGTTGTTCTCTTTGTTTAACCCATGTCAATTTTTATTCTCTCACTACCTTTTCTTAACCATTCTTCTCTTTTCCTACTAAGACCATTGCATTCTTTTTATTTCTTTTCCTGTTTTCTAAAGCCATCCTACTCTTGAAACTTTGTAAATTGTTCCACCTTTGCTCTCTGACCTCTATTTATTCTAGTTGTCATAGATGCTTTCTGAGGGGTTATATAGCAATTTGGTCAACGTTGCTGTCGTCAGAATCCCCAGGTTCAACCAGCTCTGCCTCCACCCACGTGCCTGACCGTGGTGAGGGCTTTTGCCTCTCCTCCCAAAGACCGGCCTCTAGAGGCCGAAATCACCCAATGCAGGTCAACTGCCTGAGCAGCACCAGCCAACAGCAAAAGTGGAGGGGTGGCTATATTGTCTTTGCTTGACATTGATTCTTTATTGCTCAGCTCCTGTCCTGTCCCCCCTCCTCTGTCCTTCCCCTGAGCCTGCCCCCCTCTCCGCCCGTATCCTTACCATCCATTGCTTTCTTTCCTTACGTTGTCCTAGGCTCTGTACTCACTTTGCTCTGTTCCCATTTCCAGCTTTTCCTATGCTTAGAAATTATGGAGGTTCGGTTTAATGCGCCTGTTCTCACTTCTTGTCTCATATGTTAATGTCATCAGGTCTACTTAATGCATCACTGCAGTGCCAGCTGCTGCACATCCCTCTCTTTTCCTTGCCCTGTTTCCCATCCACGTGTGCCTGCTTATCAGTAAACTGGCTGAATTTCCTTACAAAGGCCTCCTCCTGTCTTGTCTTTTTGCCTCCGTGACTTTACACACCCATTTCCTCTCACATTCCTTTTCTGATGCTGTTCTATTATTTTTGTCTCCTCTCGCTTCCCTCACCTTAGCATATTTTCTATCACAAAATTCCTTCCCCCACCTCTAATTCTTTGAATCAACTCTTCCTTCTTCTTATTCATTTACTCCTGCGTTGCTTTTAATCTTAGCTACAGCTGCCTCACTTTGTGTCTCATTTCATTTTAACTGTGAAAAAAATTTCTTCTTGTATTTCCTTTTTTACTCTCTCCTCACACATTTCCATCAAATTCGCTTCTTTAGCTCTCTCTCCACTCCTGACACGCCCTCTTCTACACTTTCCCCTCTTTGGTGCTCTTTTTCTAATATCTGACTTCACACTCTCACCCTCACTATGACTCTTCTGCACTGTGCTGGTTCCAGTTATCCCTCCATGATTTCACTTACTGATATAGTAAGAATTTATTGGATCAAGATAGCAGAATAGAAGAACACAGGGCTTACCTCTCCCCACAAAGACATCAAAAATACACCTACATGTGGAACAATTCTCACAGAATACCTACAGAACACTGGCAGAAGATCTCATACAATCAAAGCTGCAAGAAAGATCACCATGTAACCGGTAGGACAAAAGGAAAAAAGAAAAAGAATTGGGGATGGGACCTGTGCCCCTGGGAGGGAGCTGTGAAAGGGGGAATATTCCCTCTTCACCAGCTGGGAGATCAGCCCAGACAGACAGGCAGCCTCAGAGGCTCAGAGGAGAGTGCAGCAGCTGGATTCCTGCAGGCAGGACAGAGAGACCAGCCCAGAGGTTCTGGCCCCCTCGCTGCACTCCCCAGCCTGAGATGCATGTCTGCTGGAGCGCACGGGCTGGGTGCTGAAACTCAGGCTTCAGCGGGCAGACCCAGTGTGAGGACTAGGTCTGGCTGCGTGGAGACAGCCTGAAGGGCCTGGAGAATGGTCTGGGTCACGATTAGGGGTGTGTGCACAACAGAGCCTGGGTCCGCCATAGGAGCCACATTGTCAAAAGCATGCATGAAGGGAGGGGCGGGGCCCACCACAGCAGACTCCTTCTGCTCACAGTGGGCACAGCTCTGCCTCTTTGAGCTCTGGGAGCACGCAAGGTGGGTTGTCCACACGCGGAGGTGGGGCCGCAATCTGAGCCTATTCCCGGTGGATGCTTGCTTCTGGGGATTTACCCTGGCAGCTTTGTGAGCATAGTGCCCAAGGGACGTCCTTGCCAGCCTTCCCACAGCTGAGGCGGGGCTGAGGGCATGCCAACAAGAGTGTGCACTCTGGGTGACAGGCAACATCTCAGAGAGCACTCCCTGGTGGACAGCTCCTGCAGGGGAGTACTCATGGCTCCTTTCCCAATGGGAGTGCTCCAGTCCTGCCTACCTCAAACTACAGTTTAGAACCAGATCTGGGGGCTTGTATGCCAACAACTGGGGAGAAAACCCTACCCCCAAGAGGGCTGTGACAACCACAGAGCAAAGAGTTGCCCGCATCCACTATCCTGTGCAAGCTCTGGTCAGCACAACAGTCACACACCCTGTCAAGGGGATAATGGCTAGCACACCCTTAAGAAATATATGGCAGGCATCCATACCGAGGACAGCCCTCACATCAAACACATTCGACTCATGCAGGCTACACAGGGACACTCCCACATAAAAATAGCCCTCTGAGACCACAGTAGATAACTATTTCTCCTAAATTCACAGAGTCAGAAATAGGAGTAAGATGAAGCAGCAGAGAAACCACTCCCAATTAAAAGAACAAGAAAAATCCCCTGAAAGAACAATGAAACAGATTCCTCCAGTCTATTAGACCTCAAGTTCAAAAGGGAGGCAATAAAAATGCTGAAGGAATTAAGAAAGGCTATCAATAGAAATGCAGTTCCTATAATAGGGAGGTAGAAACTGTAAAAAGGAGCCAATCAAAATTAGACAACTCAGTTGCCTACATGAAAACCAAGCTAAAGGCAATAAACAGCAAACTAAATAATGCAGAAAAATCAATAAGTGTTCTGGAAAAAAGAACAATAGAAATCAATCAGAAGAGCAGACAAAGACAAATTTAAAAAATGAAAGCAATATACAAGACCTATGGGATAAGGTAAAAGGTGCCAATCATAATTGGGATCCCAGAAGGAGAAGAAAGTGAAAAGGGGATCAAAAGTGGATTTGAAGAAATTATGGCTAAAATCTTCCCAAACCTAAAGAAGGAAAGAGATATCCAGGTACAGGAAGCACAGAGGGTCACAAACAAGATGAACCCAAACAGACCCACACCAAGATATGTTATGATTAAAATGGCAAATTAAAGATAAAGAGGGTTCTAGAGGCAGCAAGAGAAATACAAAGAGTTAGTTACAAGGAAATCCCCATAGGGTTATCAGCTGATTTCTCTACAGAACCGTTGCAGGCCAGAAGGGAGTGGCAAGATATATTCAAAGTCCTAAAATGGAAAAAACCTGTAACCTACAATACTCTACCCAGCAAGATTATCATTTAGAATAGAAGGAGAGATAAATAATTTCTCAGACAAGCAAAAACTAAAAGAATACAGCAATACTAAACTTCTCCTAAGAGAAATATTGAAAGATCTTCTCTAAATAGAAAAGAAGCAAGAACCGATAGGAAAGGAAAAATCACAATAGGAAAAGCAAATATATTAAAGGATTGTAGATCACTTAAATAAGCCAGTACCTAAATTTAAAAAAATCAAAGATTATGAAAATGATTATAACTACAATAAACTGCAAAAGGATAAACACAAAGATGTAAAACAATGCATCAAAATCATAAAATGTGGGGGAGGGGAGTAAGAAAATATAGATTTTTTTTAGACTGTGTTTGAGCTTATATGACTATCAGTCTAAAGCAAGTACATAAAGTAATGAGTTAACATAGTCGAAAACCAGGGTAACCACAAATCAAAAACCTACAGAAGATGCACAAACACGAAAAAGAAGAGAACTCAAGTGTAATACAAAAGAAAACCATCAAATCACAAAAGGAAAAACAAGAAAAAGAAAAGAAGAAATACATCAACTAGAAAACAAGGTTTAATAAATACATACCTATCAATAATTACCTCAAATCTCAATGGACTAAATGCTCTGATCAAAAAACAGAGTGGTGGACTGGATAATAAAACAAGAACCTACAATATGCTTCCTACAAGAGACCCACTTTAGGGCAAAGGAGACAGGTAGATTGAAAGTGAGGGGATGGAAAAAGATATTTCATGCAAATGGAAATGGCAAGAAACTGGGGGTTGCAATAATCATGCCAGACAAAACAGACTTTAAAACAAAGGCCATAAGAAAAGATAATGAAGGACATTATGTAATGATAAAAAAGGATCAATAAAAGAAGAGGATATTACACTCATTAACACATATGCACCCAATATAGGAGCACCTAAATTCATAAAACAAAGAGTAACAGACATAAAGGGAAACATTGATGGGAACACAATAATAGTAGGAGACCAAAACATCCCACTGACATCAGTGGAGAAATCCTTCAGATAGAAAATCAATAAGGCAACAGAGGGCTTCCCTGGTGGCGCAGTGGTTGAGAATCTGCCTGCCAATGCAGGGGACATGGGTTCGAGCCCTGGTCTGGGAAGATCCCACATAGAGCAACTGGGCCCGTGGGACACAACTACTGAGCCTGCGTGTCTGCAGCCTGTGCTCCACAACAAGAGAGGCTACGACAGTGAGAGGCCTGCACACCGCAATGAAGAATGGCCCCCACTCGCCACAACTAGAGAAAGCCCTCGCACAGAAACGAACACCCAACACAGCCAAAAATAAAAATAAATTTATATAAAAAAAATAAGGCAACAGAGACCCTAAATGACACAATAGAACTGTTAGAGTTAATTGATAGTTTCAGGACAATACATCCAAAAAACTAGAATACACAGTCTTTTCAAGTGCACTAGGACAGACCACCTACAAGGTGACAAAACAAGCCTCAACAAATTTAAGAGGATAGAAATTATTTCAAGCACCTTTTCTAATGATAACAGCATGAAACTAGAAATCAACCAAAGAAAGAGAAAGGAGGAAAAGGATTACATGGAGACTAAACAACATGCTACTAAAAAACCAATGGGTCAACGATGAAACCAGAGGAAATTTAAAAATACCTGAGACAACTGACAATGAGAACACAACCATACAAAATCTATGGGTTGCGGCAAAAGTAGTTCTTAGAGGGGAGTTCATAGCATTATAGGCCTTCCTCAAAAAATGAGAAAAACCTAACATAACCTAACCTACCACCTAAAAGAATTAGTAAAACTAGAACAAACAAAACCTAAAGTCAGCAGAAGGAAGGAAATAGTAAAGATCAGAGAGGAAATAAATAAAATAGACATAAAAAACAATAAAAAATCAATAAAACCAAGAGCTTGTTTTTGGAAAGAATAAAAAAAAATTAACAAGCTTCTGGCCAGGCTAACAAGGAAAGAGAGAGGACTGAAATAAAATAAGAAATGAAAGAGGAGAAATAACAACCAACACCTCAGATACAAAACAAAAAAAAATTGTAAGAAAATACTATGAACAATATCTGTTGGCATATTGGAAAACCTAGAAGAAATGCGCAAGTTTCTAGAAATATACAGCCCACCAAAACTAAATCAAGAAGAAATAGATAGGGGCTTCCCTGGTGGCGCAGTGGTTAAGAATCCGCCTGCCAATGCAGGGTACACAGGTTTGAGCCCTGGTCCAGGAAGATCCCACAGGCCCTGAGGCAACTAAGCCCATGCACCACAACTACTGAGCCTGTGCACCTAGAGCCCGTGCTCCGCAACAAGAGAAGCTGCTGCAATGAGAAGTCCGCACTCTCAGCAACTAGAGAAAACCTGTGTGCAGCGGCGAGGACCCAATGCAGCCAAAAAATTAAATAAATGAATAAATAAATTTATTTTTAAAAAAGAATAGATAATTTGAACAGACCAATCACTAGAAGTGAAACAGAATCCATAATTTAAAAAACTCCCTTCAAACAAAAGTCCAGGACTAGATGGCTTCACTGGGAAATCCTATCAAACATACAAAGAAGAACTTATACTGATCTTTAACAAACTCTTCAAAAAGACTGAAGAGGAGGGAACACAGACAAGGTCATTCTATTAAGCCACAATCACCCTGATACCAAAACAAGACAAAGACACTAATCATAAAAGAATATTACTGGCCAATATCTTTGATGAATATAGATGCAAAAATCCTAAACAAAAATTAGCAAAACAAATCCAACAACACATAAAAATGATCATACACCATGATCAAGTTGGATCCATCCCAGTGTCAACAAACGCAAAGCAATCAAAGTGATACAGCACATCAACAAAAGAAAAGACAAAAACCGCATGATTATCTCAATAGATACAGAAAATGTATTTGATAAAATTCATCCATTCATGATAAAAACTCACCAAAGTGGGTATAGAGGAAACATATCTCAGCATAATAAAAGACATTTAGGACAAACCCACAGCCAACATAATACTCAGTGGTGAAAACCTGAAAGTCTTCTGCCTAAAAGCTGGAACAGGACAAAAATGTTCACTCTAATCACTTCTATTCAACATAGTAGTAGAACCCCTAGCCTCAGCAATCAGATAAGAAAAAAATAAAAGGTATCCAAATTAAAAGGGAAGAGGTAAAATTGTCATTATATGAAAATGACATGATATGCTATATAGAAAACCCAAAAGACTCCTTGCAAAAACAATTAGAACTGATAAACGAATTCATTAAGGTAGCAGGATACAAGATTAACATACAGAAATCTAATGCATTTTTTACACTAAAAATATCAGAAAGAAAAAGTTAAAAAAAAATTCCCTTTTAAAATTGCATTCAAAAGTACTTAGGAAAAACTTGATCAAGGAGGTGAAACACTTAGATGCTGAGAAGTATAAAACACTGTAAACTGAAGATGATTCAAAGGAATGGACAGATATCTCATACTCTTCAATTGGAAGATTGAATACTGTTAAAATTTCCATACTACCCAAACCATCTACAGACTTATTTCGATCCCTATCAAATTACCCATAACATTTTTCAGAAAACTAGAACAAATTATCCTAAAATTTACATGGAGCCACAAAATGCCCAGAATTTCCAAAGCAATCCTCAGAAGAAAATAGGGAGCTGGAGGAATCAGGGTCCTTGACTTCAACAATACTACAAAGCTAAAGTAATCAAGAGAGTATAGTACTGCCACAAAAACAGAAATGTACATCAATGGAATAGGATAGGAAGCCCAAAAATAAGCTCATGCACATATGGTCTATGTATCTAGGAAAAGAAGGCAAGAATATACAATGGCGACATGACAGTATCTTCAATAATTTGTGCTGGGAAAACAAGACAGCTACATGTAAAACGATGAAATCAGAATTTCTTTAACGCCATACAAAAAAAATAAAATAGATTAAAAACCTAGATGTAAGATGAGATACTATAAAACTCGTAGAGGAAAACATACGCAGAACACTTTGAAAGAGATCACAGCAATAAGGTTTTTGATCCATCTCCTAGATTAATGGGAACAACAACAACAAAAAAATCAAATGGGACTGAATTAAATTCAAAACCCACAGAATGGGAGAAAATATTTGAAAATGGTTCGAACACAAAGGATTAATATCAAAAATTTACAAATAGCACATACTGCTCAATTAAAAACCAAAAAAACAAGCAAAAAAACCCAAACAGCAACTCAATCAAAAAATGGGCAGAAGACAGAAATAGACATTTCTCCAAAAGAGACATAGAGATAGACACAGGCATATGAAACGATGTTCAAATTGCTGTAAGAGACATGCAAAATAAAACAACAATGAGATATCACATAACACTAGAAAGATGGCCATTATCCAAAACTCTACAAACATTAAATGCCAGAGGAGGCTTGGGGAAATGGGAACCCTCCTACGCTGTTGGTGGGGAAGAATATTGGTACTGCCACGATAAGGAACATTATGAAAGTTCTTTAAAGAATTAAAAATTGAGAGCTACCATATGATCCGGCAGTCCCATTCCTGGGGATATACCTGGAGAAAACCATCACTCCAAAACACCGATGCCCCCAACGTTTACTGCAACACAATGTAAAATAGCCAAGACACAGGAACCACCAAAATGTCCACCGACAGATGAATTGATAAAGATGTGGTACATGTATACAGTGGAAGATTAATCAGCTGGAAAAAAAATGAAATCATGCCATTTGCAGCAACATGGAAGGACCTGGACATTATCATACTAAGTGGAGTGAGGCAGAAACAGAAAAATATCACACAATATCACATGGAGGTGGTATCTAAAAACTGAAATAAAATGAATTAATTTACAAAACAAACAAATTCACAGACATAGAAAACAAATTATGGTTAAAAAAAGGGAAAGTTGAGGAGGTGAGGAGGTATAAATTGGGAGGCTAATATTAACATATACACACTAAGATAGGTAAACTAGATATATCAACACGGACCTATTGTATAGCACGGGGACCCCTGTTAGACACTCTGAAATAACCTTGATATATGTGGGAAAAAGATCCACAAAACAACAGACACATGTATGGGTATAGCTGAATCAAGGTGCTGCACACCAAAAACAAACAAAACATTGGAAATCCTCTATACTCAAATATAAGATAAAAATTCAATTAAAGACAAGAAAAAGAAAAGAAGTGTCTACTATACTCTACTATATTCTGGGCAGGCCTCGGTGACCGGAATGGTGTCACACGCCTGGAGCGTGAGCAGTCTTGGGTCCAAAGGCCAAACTGTCCGGGAGCTGGGCAGGATGTGCCAGCAAATGAGAACCCCTTTTACCTGGAGTGCCTGGTCCCCTCTGGATGGGACCACAATCTCCAGATCCAGGCGGGCCCTCCAACAGCTAAACAGAGCCTAGTGCACCCAAAGGACGGTGGACCCTCTGGGCTGCAAGAGGGTCTCCTTGTCTCACGTCTCCTGGCGAGGGGTTCCCACCTCCAGCCTCCTTCCTTAGAGTTTCCCCACCGAAAAATGACAACACTCTGTGCGAGGCGGTTTTCCAGGGATTGGGGTTTGTCTGGAGGGTGAAGGGTAAGGGGAAAGATGGCAAGGGACACAAGCATTGGGGTGTTTGTTCTCACCCAGCCCACTCTAATTTACAACCGAGAAACAGGACTTTTCCATAGGGCCCCCGATTGCCCGAGTTACCAGAGTTGAGCACCAAGAAATGCTGCCACCTTGTGGCTATTTCCCATAACAACAACTTGACAGCAGGTGCCTATAGGACACTCAATATTCACAAGGACTGAGCGGCTGTAAATGACACCTGCCCTCAAGAAACGTCCTGCAGCACAAATGTAGAGAACAAATGTATGGACACCAAGGGGGGAAAGTGGCGGGGGAGTGGGGGGTGGTGTGATGAATTGGGAGATTGGGATTGACATATATACACTAATATGTATAAAATAGATAACTAATAAGAACCTGCTGTATAAAAAAATAAAATTCAAATATTCAAAATAATAATAAAAAAAACTAAAAAAAGAAAGAAAGAAAGAAAGAAACGTCCTGCGGTAGGTAATCAAAAAACAATTCAAAGCAGGGCCAACTTTCTAGAAGCCAATTCCAAGAGGGCAATTTTACTCCCACTGTTGAAAACAAAAGCATAGGAAAAGATGCTCAAGATCGCTAATAAGTAGAGAAAGGCAAATCAAAAGTACAACGAGGCATCACCTCACACTAGTGACAATGGCTTTCATCAAAAGTCTACAAAGAATGATTGCGGGAGAGGGCGTGGAGAAAAGGGATCCTCCAGCGCTGTTGCTGGGAATGGAGACTGGTCGCAGGCACTATGGAGAACAGTGTGGAGGTTCCTTGCCAAATCAAAAAGAGAGCTACCATATGATCTGGCAGTCCCACTCCTAGGCATATACCTGGAGAAAAGAAGCCCTCGAAAACACCCATGCCCGCCAGTGTTCAGTGTAGCATATGTACAATAGCCAAAACACGAGAGCCACCAAGATGTCCACCGACAGATGAATGGATACACAGGATGTGGTACATGTATACAACGGAAGATTAATCAGCCATCAAAAAGAATGAAATCATGCCATTTGCAGCAACATGGATGGAGGCAGACATAATCATACTAACTGAGTTGAGTCCAACACAGAAAGACCAACATCACAGGATATCACTTAGACGTGGTATCTAAAAATTGATAGAAATGAACTAATTTACACAACAGAAACAGACTCAGAGACTTAGAAAACAAACTATGGTTACCAAAGGGGAAAGTTGGGATGAGGAGGGATAAATTGGGAGGCTAAGGTTAACATACACACACTAAGATAGGTAAACCAGATAACCAACAGGGACCTATTGTAGAGCACGAGGAGCCCTTTCAGCATCTGCAATAACCTTTACATGTGTGGGAAACGAATGTGGAAAAATAACAGACACATGTATGGGTATACATGATCATGTTGCTGCACACTGAAAACAAACACAATACAGGAAATCCTCTATATGCCAATATAAGATAAAAATTCAATTAAAGAATACAACGACAACAACAAAAGAAAAAAAGAAGGAAAGAAGAGCGTATTATATGCCCATCAGCCCTCGTTGAACTGGATTGGTGTCACATGCCTGGAGCCAGAGCAGTCTTGGGTCCCAGTGCTGGACTGTCTGGGAAGCTGGGGAGGATGTGCCAGCAAAAGCGCCCCCCCTGCACCTGAAGTGCCTGGTCCCCTCTGAGTGGGACCACAGTCTCCAGATCCAGCCGGACCCTCCAACAGCTACATGAAGCCTAGTGCACCCAAAGGACGGTGGACCCTCTGGGAAGCAATAGTGTCTCTTGGTTTCACGTCTCCTGGTGAGCGGTTCCCACCTCCAGCCTCCTTCCTTTGAGTTGCCCCACCTACGGATGACAGCACCCTCAGTGAGGCGGTTTTTCAGGAGTGGGGGTTTGCCTGGAGGGTGAAGGCTAAGGGGAAAGATGTGAAGAGACACAAGCCCTGGGGTGTTTGTTCTGGCACAGCCCACTCTAATTTACAACCCAGGTACAGGACTTTTCCCTAAGGCTCTGGTTGCCCGAGTTACGAGTTGGGCAGGAAGAAATGCTGCCACCTTGTGGCCATTTCTTGTAACAGCAACTTGAAAACCGGTGCCTACTGTGCCCTCAATATTCACAAGGCCTGTGGGGCTGTAAATGACGCCTGCCCTTAAGAAATGTCCTGGGGCAGGTAATCGAAAAGGAATTCAAAAGAGGACCAACCTTCAAGAAACGAATTTCTAAAGGTTAAGTTTACTAGCCCTGTTGAAAACAAAAGTTTACCAAAGATACTCTAGGTCGATAATTACTAGGATAATGCAAATCAAAACTGCAATGAGGTACCAACACATACCGGAAAGAATGGCCATTTTTAAAAGTCTACAAATAACAATTGCTAGAGAGGGTGTGGAGATAAGGTAACCCTCCTTCAATGTTAGTGGGAATGTAAGTTGTTCCAGCAACTATATTGGAAATCAGTATGGAAAACAGTGTTTACATTCCTTAGAAAACTAAAAACAGAATTACCTTATGATCCAGCAAGCCCAGTCCTATGCATATATTCAGACAAAACTATAATTCAAAAAGATACATGCACCCCTATGTTAACAGCAGTACTATTCAGAATAGGCAAGACATAGAAACAACAGAAATGTCCATCAATGGAGGAATGGATAAAGAAGACATGGTACATATATACAATAGAATACTACTCTGCCATAAAAAAGAATGAAATAATGCCATTTTCAGCAACATGGATCCAAGTAGAGATTATCATACTAAGTGAAGTAAGCCAGAAAGAGAAAGACAAATACCATATGTTATCACTTATAGGTAGAACATAAAATATGACACACATGAACCTATTTATGAAATAGATACAGAATCATGGACATAGAGAACAGACTGGTGGTTGCCAAGTGTCAGAGGATTGGGGGAGGGATATAGTGGGAGGTAGGGTTTAGCACTTTAAAGCTATTATACATAGAATGAATGAACAACAAGGTCCTACTATATAGCATAGGGTACTGTATTCAATATCCTACGACAAACCATAATGGAGGGACTTCCCTGGTGGCACAGTGGCTAAGAATCCGCCTGTCAATGCAAGGGACACAGGTTCGTGCCCTGGTCCGTGAAGATCCCACATGCCACAGAGCAACTGAGCCCATGTGCCACAACTACTGAGCCTGCGAGCCACAACTACTGAGCCCATGTGCCACAACTACTGAAGCCCGCGTGCGTAGAGCCTGTGCTCCGCAACAAGAGAAGCCACTGCAATGAAAAGCCCACCTGCCACAACGAAGAGTAACCCCCACTCGTTGCAACTAGAGAAAGCCTGTGCACAGCAATGAAGACCCAACGCAGCCAAAAAAAAAAAAAAAAAAAAAAACCATAATGGAAAAGAATATTAAGAAAAGAATCTATATATATGTATAACTGAATCACTTTGCTGTACAGCAGAAATTAACACAACGTTGTAAATCAACTGCACTTCAATTTAGAAAATTGATTTTAAAAGACTTTTATATAAATGGAAAAATATAAAATTATTGAAAGGAAATAGGTCTTTATGTTTCAGAGTAGTCTAAGTTTCATTACATATGAATCAGAGAGCAAAAAATATGAAAGAGGGCTTCCCTGGTGGTGCAGTGGTTAAGAATCTGCCTGCCAATGCAGCGGACACAGGTTCGATCTCTGGCCTGGGAAGATCCCACATGCCGTGGAGCAATTAAGCCCATGCACCACAGCTACTAAGCCTGCGCTCTAGAGCCCGCGTGCCACAACTACTGAAGTCTGCACGCCTAGAGCCCATGTTCTGCAGCAAGAGAAGCCATGACAATGAGAAGCCCGCACACTGCATCGAAGAGTAGCCCCCACTTGCTGCAACTAGAGAAAGCCCACGCATAGCAACAAAGACCCAACACAGCCAAAAATAAAACAAATAAATAAATTTATTTTTTTAATATGAAAGAAAATCTGCTAAGCTTAATTATATATTAATTATGTATATTTAAAAACTTTATTTTGCCTCAAAAACACTGGAAATAACTTCTTTTCTAATCAGAATTCGCCCATGTTAAAAAAAAAAAAATCCAGTTGCACAATAGTCCATTATGTGGCTATACCCTAGTAATTTAAACAGCAATTACAACTAATGCTGCACTAAACAACCAAGGTATTTTTAAAATTTTATTTTATTTATTTATTTTGGTTGTGCTGGGTCTTAGTTGCATGCAGCATGTATGCTCCTCAGTTGCGGCATGTGAACTCTTAGTTGCGGCATGCATGTGGGATCTAGTTCCCCGACCAGGGATCAAACCCGTGTCTCCTGCACTGGGAGGCGGATTCTTAACCACTGCGCCACCAGGGAAGTCCCTAAATGCATTAACTTTAGAAACTTTCCTTAACTCAGGCCCTGTCCATGTGTAGATGTCACCTTCACAATTGCCTACCTGAAACCAAAGCATCACTATCATGTCAATGGAAAGAGACATGAAATCCTAAACTATACAGGAGACAGTACTGTCAGCTACAAGATATGCTACTATTTCTTTAATCACACAATGGAGATTAAAATCTCTGACCAGGGACTTCCCTGGTGGCGCAGTGGTTAAGAATCTGCCTGCCAATGCAGGGGACACGGGTTCAATCCCTGGCCCACGAAAATCCCACATGCCACAGAGCAACAAAGCCTGTGCGCCACAACTACTGAGCCTGTACTCTAGAGCCCGCCCGCCACAACTACTGAAGCCTGCACGTCCTAGAGCCCGTGCGCCACAACTACTGAACCTAGGTGCCACAACTACTGAAGCCCGCGTGCCTAGAGCCCATGCTCTGCAACAAGAGAAGCCACCACCATGCAGAAGCCCGTGCACCACAACGAAGAGTAGCCTCCGCTTGCTGCAACTAGAGAAAGCCCACGTGCAACAAAGAAGACCCAATGCCGCCAAAAACAAAAAAAACAAAAAAACAACTCTGACCAGCCTGCCTCACAAAGTTGTTGGGATAATCCCAAGAAATAATACTTTCTAAGCACCAAAGCACTCTTCTCAAGGATAATTACTCACTCATTGTTACATCAATACTATTGTTTTATCTCAGAGTGTCCCCAAAACCATACTGCCTTGTCCACACATAGTCCATGTCCAAGTTCATGTACTATACAATAATGCACACTTGAAAGAAGGGACATGGGTATGAAATAATTCAGAGAAAATGTTTTTTAGAAGAATGACTGGGGAAATGTACTTGAAGCAGATCAGAGGCCAAGATGGTATGAAGGTTTGCATGGCCAACATTCATTGGTATACTGTGACCCTCAGGGTATGTGATAAGAATAACTCAAAGAAGACAGATTGTGATGTAATAGGGCCACAACGTTTGTCAACGCAGCAGGCATTTTGTTTTGTGGGCCCCCTCAGGATGCAGGGTCCACTTACCATCAGCAATGGGCCATAATTTGTGAGAAAGGCTTCCAGGGAAAAACAGGCCTGAGGCAGGGTGAGGATCTCCAGAACATCCTCATCCCAACAATTCCACACTTTGACACTTCCCTCCAAATCCACCATGAATGCAAGATGCATCTGACGGAGGGTCACCAGATGCATGATACTAGACTGCTGGGCTTGACCAGATCATAGTACCCTAAAGAATGAGAGTAACACTTCACGTGTTCAAAGAACTCTTCACACCTACTGCCACTGTTTCATTCTGCAAGTGTTTTTTTTTAATGAAGTATACTTGACTTACAATGTTGTGTTGATTTCTGCTGTACAACCAAGTTATTCAGTTATACATATCTATATATATTTTTTGCGGTACGTGGGCCTCTCACTGTTGTGGCCTCTTCTGTTGCGGAGCAACAGGCTCCGGACGCGCAGGCTCAGCAGCCATGGCTCACGGGCCCAGCCGCTCCACGGCATGTGGGATCTTCCCGGACTGGGGCACGAACCCATATCCCCTGCATCGGCAGGCAGACTCTCAACCACTGCACCACCAGGGAAGCCCTATACATATATATTTTTAAATATTCTTTTCCATTACAGTTTATCATAGGATATATATATTTTTAATAAATTTATTTATTTATTTTTGGTTGTGTTGGGTCTTCATTGCTGCACACGGGCTTTCTCTAGTTGCAGCAAGCGGGGTCTACTCTTCATTGTGGAGCATGGGCTTCTCACTGCGGTGGCTTCTCTTGTTGTGGAGCACAGGCTCTAGGCACGCGGTCTTCAGTAGTTGTGGCATGTGGGCTCAGTAGTTGTGGCTCGCGGGCTCTAGAGTGCAGGCTCAGTAGTTGTGGTGCATGGGCTTAGTTGCTCCCCGGCATGTGGGATCTTCCTGGACCAGAGATCGAACCCGTGTCCCCTGCATTGGCAGGCGGATTCTTAACCACTGCGCCACCAGGGAAGTCCCTATCATAGGATATTGAATATAGTTCCCTGTGTTATATAGTAGGACATTGATGTTTATCCATTCTATATATAATAGTTATGTCTGCTAACCCCAACCTCCCACCCCATCCCTCCCCCAACGCCCTCTCCCTTGGCAACTATCAGTCTGTTCTCTATGTCCATGATTCTGTTTCTGTTTCATAGATAGGTTCATTTATCATATTTTAGATTCCACATATAAGTGACATAATATGGTATTTGTCATTCTCTTTCTGACTTACTTCACTTAGTATGATAATCCCTAGTTACATCCATGTTGCTAAAAATGGCATTATTTCATTCTTTTTTTATAGCAGAGTAGTATTCCATTGTATAAATGTATCACATCTTCATTACCTATTCCTCTGTCGATGGATGTTTAGGTTTTTTCCATATCTTGGCTACTGTGAATAGTGCTGCTATGAACATAGGGGTGCATGTATCTTTTTGAATTATAGTTTTGTCTGGATATATAAGCTCAGGAGTGGGCTTGCTGGATCATATGTTAATTCTATTTTTACTTTTCTGAGGAACATCCATGCTGTTTTCCAGTATAGTGGCTGCACCAACTTACATTCCCACCAACATTGTAGGAGGGTTCCCTTTTTCCCACACCCTTTTCAGCATTTGTTATTTGTAGACTCTTTACTGACAGCCATTCTGACTGGTGTGAGATGGTACCTCATTGTAGTTTTGATTTGCATTTCTCTAATAATTAGTGATGTTGAGCATCTTCTCATGTGCCTATTGGCCATCTGTATGTCTACGTTGGAGAAATGTCTATTTAGGGTCTTCTGCCCATTTTTGGATTCAGATGTTGGGTTTTTTGTTGTTGAGTTGTATGAGCTGTCTGTATACTTTGGAAATTAAGCCCTTGTCAGTCGCATCGTTTGCAAATATTTTCTCCCATTCTGTAGGTCGTCTTTTTGTTTTGTTTATGGTTTCCTTTGCTGTGCAAAGGCTTGTAAGTTTAATTAGGTCCCATTTGTTTATTTTTGTTTTTATTTCTATTGCCTTGGGAGACTGACCTAAGAAAACATTGGTATGATTTATGTCAGAGAATGTTCTTCCTATGATCTCTTCTAGGAGTTTTATAGTGTCATGTCTTAAGTTTAAGTCTTTAAGCCATTTTGAGTTTATTTTTGTGTATGGTGAGAGGGTGTATTCTAACTTCACTGGTTTACACACGGCTGTCCAACTTTCCCAGCGCCACTTGCTGAAGAGACTGTCTTTTTCCCATTGTATATTCTTGCCTTGTTTGTTGAAGATTAATTGACCGTAGGTGTGTGGGTTTATTTCTGGGCTCTCTATTCTGTTCCATTGATCCATATGTCTGTTTTTGTGCCAATACCAGGCCGTTTTGATTACTATAGCTTGTAATATTGTCTGAAGCCTGGGAGGGTTATGCCTCCTGCTTTGTTCTTTTTCTTCGGGATTGCTTTGGCAATTCTGGATCTTTTATGGTTCCATATGAATTTTAGGATTATTTGTTCTAGTTCTGTGAAAAATGTCATGGGTCATTTGATAAGGATCACATTAAACCTGTAGATTGCTTTTGGTAGTACCTGCCAGTGTTTATTTGGAAGCCTCTTCCAAATTAGATCCATTTCTTGCTTCTGGGAAAAGAAGCAGACAGTTCTCTTAAACATCTCAATTATTTAAGAGGTAGTGAACATGGAAAAGGAACTATGCAATATATTCCAAGGCAGGAACTCACTACATGATTGATATAAAGAACCATCAGACTACCTGGGCTCAAATCAGTTCTGCCTCTTACTAGCAGTGTGATATTCCCCAAGTTACCCCTGTGGCTTCTTACAGAGCTGTTGTATTACATTTCACAACACATGAAACATACTTAGAATTCTGCCAGGTACACTGTAAGAGTTCAAAGTCATCAACTATTATAATTGTTATTCTGTCAACAACCTTGTACATTGCAATCAAGACAGAAGAGTTTCCCTTCTAGACTTTTCTTTAGCCTTTTAAAAATTGTGAAGTATGTCGTACAAGAGCAAAGAACAAAGTTCAATAAATTATTACAAAGTGATCAATATAACTGCTTCTAAGTCTTCTTGTTCTTGCTCTATTTACTAACTCTCCCAACCTTCCAATGTAATCACTATTTTGATTCCTAACACTGTAACAGTTTGCCTTTGTAGTATTATCTACTGTTGTATAATAAATCATTCCAATATTGGGTGGCTTAAAACAACAACAAGCTTTTGTTATCTCAAGCTTTTGTCATCTCTGGTAGTTAGAAGTTCAGGTGCAGCTTGGCTAGGTAGTTCTGGCTCAGTCTCCTGTGAGGCTGAAGCCAAGTTCCAATTTCAAGATGGTTCACTCATAAGGCCGGCGAATGTGTGCTGGCTACTGCAGGAGTCCTCAGTACTTCACCACACAGACCTATCTGTAGGGCTTCTCGAGTGTCCTAACATTGTGGCTGGCTTTCTATGAGCCAATGACTTGAGAAGGAGTGTTTTATGATTTAGCTTCAGAAGTTATGCACCATCATTTCCACAATATTGTATTGGTCACAAAAGTCAGCCCTGTTCAATGCAGGAGTGGACTACATAAGATCATGAATACTATAGGACAAGGAATATTGAGGGCCATCTTAAAGGCTGGCTGACATAGTACCCCCTGTACCCCCTAATGATTTACCTCTCTCCCACATTCAAAATACACTCGCTAAAAAAAAAAAAAAAAAAAATACACTCACTATTTCCCAATACCCCCAAGTATCTCATACCATTACAACATCATTCAAAATATAGGATCTAGGCCTAAGTGAGGCTCTTTAGATTCAGTTCATCTCGATGTGAAAATCTTAGAACTAAGTATTCGAATTTTTGTCCCCTACATTCCCGAAATACAACGGTAGGGCAGGCACAGGATAACATTATAGACACTCACATTCAAAAAGGAGAAAGTGGAAAAATTAGGTGGTTTGGGGTGGTGGGAAACACCAAGGAATCACCTCTACACAGAAAATTTGAAATCCAATAGAGAACATGCTGGCATTATTAGGAGTCAAGGCCTGGGAAAGATTCTTCATGACTCTTGGCTTCACTCTAGGCTTTTGGTTCTGTCTTCTGAGTCATCTTTCCTTTTCCATATATGGTAGCCCAATTTTGTAGCTGAGTAGTTTTTTGTTTTGTTTTTTTCTTTTTTTTTTTTTGGTACGCGGGCCTCTCACTGTTATGGCCTCTCCCGTCGCGGAGCACAGGCTCCGGAAGCGCAGGCTCAGCGGCCATGGCTCACGGGCCCAGCCGCTCCGCGGCATGAGGGATCCTCCCGGACCGGGGCACGAACCCGTGTCCCCTGCATCAGCAGGCGGACTCCCAACCACCGCGCCACCAGGGAAGCCCAGCTGAGTAGTTTTTGAAGTCTGCTTATTGCCTGTAAAAGTTTGGGATTCAAAGGACTCTTTTCCTGGGACTTCCCTGTTGGCACAGTGGTTAAGAATCCGCCTGCCAATGCAGGGGAAATGGATTTAAGCCCTGGTCCAGGAAGATCTCACATGCCACGGAGCAACTAAGCCCGTGTGCCACAACTAACTGACCCTGCGCTCTAGAGCCCACGAGCCACAACTGCTGAGCCCATGTGCCACAACTACTGAAGCCCGCACGCCTAGAGCCTGTGCTCCGCAACAAGAGAAGCCACCGCAATGAGAAGCCTGTGCAACATAACGAAGAGCAGCCTCTGTTCGCTGCAACTAGAGAAAGCCCGCGCGCAGGAACAAAGATCCAATGCAGCCAAAAATAAATAAATAAATAAAAAGAATAAGAATACTCAAGATTTCCAAAGAGAAAATATATGAATAAATGGACAGTTCATGCTCCTAGATTATAACTTAAGTATTATGACTATGCTAGTTTCTATACTCTTCTAAAAGTTCATTTCATTCCCAATCAATATTGCAGTTGGATTGAAGATCTTTGATAAATGAAGGACACTATGGATAACTTAGTAGACAGCTGGCAGAACAAGAGGAGATATTTGCCACACCTAAAAACAACAAGCTAATATGTGGAATGTATATGCAAAAAAGCAATAAGAAAATACACAATAAACCAATAGAAAAATAGGCAGAGGCCATGGTTTTATAGAATAATAAAGATAAAAGACTAATTAGCATATGAAGGATGTTCAAAATATGGATAACCAGACAAATTCAAACTAAAACAATGAGATACCAATTTGCACCTGTTATAGCAAAAATCAAAAGGCTGGGTAATGTCCAATGCTGGTGATGCGTTGAAAATATCTGTACTCTCACTATCTGTGGTAATAGGGAAGACTGTTACAGTCACTCTGAGGAGCAATCTACCACTTCCGATGCAAAGTAAGTAATTAAATATATATGTATCTGATGGTCTAGCATTTACCACAAAGAAATTCTCTCATACTTGTAAAGTGACATACTTGTTTACCGCAGTTATTCATGGCGGCAGGCGGCAGGTTCGGGGGCAGCCTGGGTGAGACTAGTCAAGAAATCAAGGTTAGAGCTGTATAGAGTTCTATGCAGCTTTCAGAATAAATCAGATGTATACTTAGCAATACGGTAGATATCAAAACATTGCACTGAGAGAAAAAGCAAGGGACGGACTAATACAAGTAACACAACATTGTAACATAAGTTAAAAATAAACAAACACAAATATATATTTTGCACAAACACATGTAAACAAAATGATATGCACTGAAATCATTAAAATGGCTGGCTATGGTGTAAGGAGAAAGGGAATGAATGAATGAATGAACAAATGAATAGCGGCCCCTCCCCACAGTCCTTCACCAAAGCAGAACAGAAACTCTTTTTTTTCCAGTTTCTGTTTTTTTTTTTTTTTAATTTTTATTGGAGTATAGTTGCTTTACAATGTTGTGTTAGTTTCAGGTGTACAGCAAAGTGAATCTGTTATACATATACATATATCCACTCTTTTTTAGATTCTTCTCCCATATAGGCCATTACAGAGTATTGAGCAGAGTTCCCTGTGCTATACGGTAGGTCCTTATTAGTTATCAATTTTATATATAGTAGTGTGTATGTGTCAATCCCAATCCCCCAATTTATCCCTCCCCGCCCTCCCCCAGAAACTCTGTTCTTGACAAGATCATAAAGAATATGGTATCTCCCACAGGGGGACTAACAATTATCACTGACTGATAGTCAACCATGTGTCCTGCACTGTCACATGCTTTGCCTGCACCTCCTCTCCTGTGTTTCTCACAGCCCCCACCATGAGGAAGATGTTGCTATTAGTTGCATTTCATATTCAGAGATGCAGAGGTCAAGAGGGAGATGTGACTTACCCAAGGCCACAGAGCTAGGGACTGGCAGGGCTGAGTCTTGAACCTGGAGGGTCAGTTCTAGACTCTATTCTTTTACACCATTTTCTATGCCTCAAATAACAGTCTATGTGCCTCTGACCAGACTCTGCTTCTTGTCAACTCCACTGTCTACCCTCCACCTTTTCTCCCCCATGGAATTTCCTATAGGCTCTTCTGGGGTCCAAAGAATCACATAAGCATCCACATCCATAGCTCTACTCTTCTCATTCCACTCCATTTTGTGCTTTTGTTCTTCTTCAATGTCTAGGATGTCTCTAGACTGCCTTAATTCATAGAATAATTGCTCAGCATTCCTCTTGATGGACTATGGGTATAGTTACCAGTATGGTAGTTTTTCTCTTAATTTCCCCAAATTTAATTTATCTAAGCACATATTTCCCTTGCAGGAAAAATCCTGAACTTACCGTTAAAGAACTTACTGAATCCCCAGATGATCAAGTGAAACACGACTGCCTTTATATCCCTTTAGAGGAGAATGCTAGTGCTGGAGGGAACCAATAGCTATGATCAAACTCACTGATTTGCTTCTTCAGTAAATGATTCTCTTTTTCTATGAATTTGTTGTGTGTGTTTGTTTTTTAGATCTCACATATGAGATCATTCAGTATTTGTCTTTCTCTGTCTGACCTATTTCACTTAGCATAATGTCCTCAAGGTCCATCCATGTTGTTGCAAATGGGAGGGTTCCCTTCTTTTTTTATGGCTGAATTATTCATACACACACACACACACACACACACACACACACACACACACACACACACGGTCTCACAACTTCTTTATCCATTCATTCATCAATGGACACTTAGGTTGTTTCCATGATGTCTTAGCTATTGTAAATAATGCTTCTATGAACATGGGGATGCAGATATCTGTACAACATAGTGTTTTCGTTTCCTTTGCAAATATTCACAGAAGCAGAATTGTTAGATTATACGATAGTTCTATAAACTCTCTGAGGAATATTCACATTGTTTTCTATAGTGGCTATACCAATTTACCATCCCACTAACAGTGCACAAGGGTTCCCTTTTCTCTACATCCTTGCCAGCATTTATTATCTCTTATCTTTTCAATAACAGCTATTCTAACAGGTGTGAGACGATATTTCATTGTTGTTTTGATTTGCCCTTCCCTTATGATTAGTGATGTTGAACATCTTTTCATGTACCTGTTGACCATTCATATATCTTCTTTGGAAAAATGTCTATTCTTGCTGTATAAAAAATTAATTAAAATTCAAAAATTCAAAAAAATAAAATTATATGATGAGCTCTTTAAAATTCGGTAATTCTACACTGTTCTTTTATAACTTATACTTATGTTCCACTTCCCCATAAAATGTTATCCAAATGTAATACTTTTTATGTTTGAAAAACATTTTATTGATCACATCTTTGTAATAAAAATATGTATGTATTAAAGTAAAATTTAAAAATTAAAATAAATGTCTATTCAGGTCCTTTGCCCGTTGTAAAATTGGACTGTTTCATTTTCCCTAATGAGTTGGGGAAGGAGCTCGTTTCACATAGGGTTCCTGTCTCCTGTTCAGCTGGGTTGCTAGCTGGTCTGCTAGGGCTTCTCCTGGAGTCCAGATGATTGTGCGAGGGAGACGGGGTGGCGGTGGCAATGCTGGCTAACTTATTTCCTGGGTCATGGTGGTTACTGTGTTGCTGAGGTTTCTTTTGCTGTGCCCTCGGGCAGGGCTTTACTGAGCCACCCATCTCATGACTGAGAGCTTTGCAACTTACTAAGGACTATTCTCTTCCATCTTGGGAAGGTTGGGATGACTTGCTGAGTGAGGTTGCTGTGTTGGGACATAGAGGTGTGGCCACAATGACTGGGACTTTTATTGCCCATCTTCTGAGACTTGGAGGTTTGTTCAGGCTTGCTGTTATCCATCATATCCTGTATTTAGGGAAGTTTTTCTGGCTTACTAGGGTTCCTATTGTCTCATGTTCAGTGTTGGGTGGATTAATTTGCTGGCCTTCACTCACTGTGTCATCTGACTTGTGCATAATCTGAGTTGCTACAACTCCCCTTGTCTGTGGCTCATAGCTGAGTGAAGTACTGGCTTGTCATTTGTGGAGTCAGGGTTGGGAGTCTAGGATTCCAGAATCAGAGGTTAGAATTTATGGGTTGGTGTTTAGGGATTAGAGGTTGGGATTAGGAGGTTAGAGGATATCAGTAGCTCAGAATCTAGAAACAAAATCTAGGGGTTAAAGGGTTATGAGTTTAGGGGCTAGGGCTTGGGTTAGGGTTGGAAATTTGTATCAGAGATATTAAGGTTAGAGTGGTGGTCAGGGATCAAAAGTGTCCAAATCAAGGGTCAGATATTTGGGTGGTGGTTAGGGACTGGGGTGGGGTTAGATGCTAGAGCAGCACCAAGGGCCTAAGGTTTAGGACTTGAGTTTAAGGACAAGCATCATGGTTTCAACGTCAGCTTCAGAAGAGAATGAGTCAGGGTCAGGGTCTGATGAGCTAGGGTTAGGTTACAAGTCAAATAAGTTAGATCACTGTCAGTGATAGGGTTAGGGGCTTAGGAAATAAGATTTAGGGTAAGGTTAGGGACTAGGGTTGGGATTTGTTACAGTTAGGGAGGCAGGGTGAGGGTAACTCCCTCTTTTTCCTTGCTTTGGGCAGGTTCTCCAAGTAGACAGAAGGCAGCAGGTTCTATGGTCACATAAGCCCCAAATTCCAGGAGATAACATGTCAAGGTTTCACACCAACTCTCTAATTGCACGCCCCTTTTGACCAGGACAACACCAGGCCCTGAGATTCAAAGAATCAGTAGGGGAGGGATATGCCAATCTCCCTCTCCTGCAGGCACTATCCTGTATCTGCAAGTCGGGCTCTTGGGGTCCTCTTTACTTGGCTCAGGGAAACCACCATTTCTCCTCTGAAGCACTCTACAATCTTACTAATTGTGTTCAGTAGATTTCTAGTCATACATCCACACACACATCCACACATATAGAGAGGAAGCTAGTGATACGGCTAGAGGGTTGCTAGCCAGATTCTGCTCTCTTCTTTAGTAAGGCCAGAAGAAAGGGTGGGCTAAAGCAACAAAGTTAGGTGCAAGTCCTCAGAATAAAAACAGAAAAGGGTAATGGGAAAGAGGATGATGAGAAAGGGTGTTGCTTTAGATAGTAAAGTCTGGCCAGGCCTCTCTGAGGAGGTGACACAAGGCCAAGGAGTGAATCAAGCAAATATTGGGGAGATGAGCTTTCAGGCAGTGAGCACTTCCTGCGCGGGCCTTGAGGTGGGAACAAGGTAGTGGAATGGTAGGAGTGAGGGGAGAGTGGTTTGTGAAGGCACACAGGTCAGCAAAGGCCAAGTCACACAGTATTTTAAGGGCCATGGTGAGAAGTTTGGATTTGTTCTCAGTAGAATGGGAAAACACAGCAGTTTCTTTAGGCAGAGGAGTGATGTGAACTGCTTTATGCATTAAAAAGGTGAATCTGGTGGTTGTATGAAAAATAAGCCACAGAAGGGTAAGAATAGATAATCCATGTAGAGATGATGCTGACTTGGGCTAGGAAATGGTAAGAAGAGATGAGATTCAGGATACAGTTGAAGGTTAAAACCAAAAGGTTGGCTAACAGATTGTTGAGGGGAATGAAGCAAAGAAAGGAACCAAGAATTATGCCTGAGTCTTTTGGAAAATTTGACGGCTAATGACAGGAGTTGAGTTCAAGGGATCAGAAGTTCAGTTTACAACATTAACAGCAAAAGAAAACAATATACATTTCATCTAAAAAGTGAGTGTGGGGGACTTCCCTGCTGGCGCAGTGGTTAAGAATCCGCCTGCCAATGCAGGGGTCACGGGTTCGAGCCCTGGTCCGGGAAGATCCCACATGCCGCAGAGTAACTAAGCCCATGCGCCACAACTACTGAGCCTGCACTCTAGAGCCCGCAAGCCACAACTACTGAGCCCGTGTGCCTAGAGCCTGTTCTCCACAATAAGAGAAGCCACCGCAATGAGAAGCCCACACACCGCAACTAGAGAAAGCCCGTGCGCAGTAGCGAAGTCCCAACACAGCCATTAATTAATTAATCTAAAAAAAAAACGTGAGTGTGAAGGTATTGTAAGTGTACTTGTTTTTTCGCAGAAAATATTTGTTTTAGCAGTTGTCAGCAGAGATGGTGATTCAAAGCTAGACAGAAATGTCTATCAGTGTTTTTAAAACAAATAATCTCTCTCAATCAGGGGCTTATTATCTATTCATTGTGTGAATATTCATGCCGTTTCCTCTATTTTAATCTTCCCCTTTCCTACTTTCAGGGTAACTATTGTCAAGAATTGTGAAGAGCCATGGATTTTACCCTACTTTCAAAAATACTGACGTTAAGTCACAAAACTGAATCAGAGATAAGAGTTTATTACTCTCAGCAAAAGTAATATCCAGAATGTCAGGTTATTTGCTCTGGTTCCTTAAGCCCCGATTCCCACAGGGCAATGTGGAGGACCAGGTAACAGCTACACACACCGTGGGTTCCATTACAAGAGAGGAACCCAGGGACAAGGGCACAGCTCTTTTGAGCAAGCAGCAAACACTGTAGCAAGCAGTAAGTCAGTCAGAATCCCTCCCCTGGAGACAAGCAGTTATGTGGTAGTCACTCTGACCTACTTAGTTGCCTATATGACCCACTACAGGTACTTCTCAGTAGCAGAAATGGGTCAGCCTTGCAGTCGGGAACACTCAACCAGAATGTACAGGGATGCTCAGGGCCCATAGTGGACTATGTCTCCTAACAACTAGTCAAAACATTTAAACAAAAGCATCACTGACTCTCAAATAATTCTCCTATTCTAGGTTCACTCTGGTGGAGTTGCCTCGGAAATAAGGTTCGCTCACCAGTTTATCTAAGGTACTGTTTATACAGTGAACTCAAACTAAGCACAGTGCCAACAAGTAAATTCAGCTTTGCTCCTTTGCATTTGAAATATTCTAATATGAATTAATTCTAGAATTACATTAATATCACCTTGAAGCTGTATGGTGAGATTTCAAATATAAAGTCTATAAACATTAAAAAAAAAAGTCCCAGCATGGTTTACATAATGATGTCTCTTTCTCATTCTGGTGGTGCAATCTAAGCACTGTGTAGTGTGATCCTGGTGATGTATGAATCTGACACAGAAGTCCTGCTGACAGTACACACTTTGTGCCAAATTCAGAATACAACCATAAAACCACTCAGAAGGACCTGACTGCGATGTACGTAATCAGCATTTGAGGTAGATAACAGAACTTATTTCTACAGATTCTGCTCTTGTCACAGTGAACTATTCTAACTTGTTCAGAAGTTGATAAAACTTTCCACTTTATAAATACAAAAATTTGGAGCAAATAAACAAATAACTCCTTGTCTGCCTCTGAAGGGAATTAATAAATAAGATTAGGAGGTATCTTAAAATCTAATGGAATAAGATCTTATTCTAATTGTCTTTTAGAAAGAATATTGCTGTATTAAGTGTTCACATATACACACATATGTATATTTTTACATATATATTAAAAAATTTTAAATTTCTTAATGTTGGCTCTTTAGGATTATTTTTTCCTAAAGCTAGAAATCAGGAAAAAAATTTTACCTAAAAATTTAATGGCCTTGGTGACTAGGTTCTAAGGTAAGAAGCAAAAAATTACTCTTGAACAACTGAAGTTTTAAAGCTTTGTCTTTTCTATAGATGCAGTGAGAAAGATTTAATGCCGTTAGACCTGTTAGATTGGGGCTGGCTGTAACACCTATTTTATAAAAGGCTAAGTCCCATTTAGCATCTGGCTCCCCTGGGAGTGCTACTGAGATGTCTGCTTTGGTCACCTTGGGTAGAGGCTGGCCTATTAGAAACAGGAGGACACAAACACACTAAGATACATCAGTGTCTCTTCTTTGATAAGGTGGGAACACTTAGGAACAATCAGTCAGTCTTAGAACCTCACTGGAAAGGACTATTTCAGGTGCTCTTAATCACAAATACTGTTCTTAAGCTATTAGACATACAACCAAGGATATAAGCTTCCTAGTTTAAACATGTAGTGATCCAACTTTGAGGCTCACTAAAGGGCCTCCAGAAGCAGATGGCTTCTAGAAGCAGACAGTTTCCTTTTGCTATTTTACCAATCAAGAAGATAATACTATTGGTAGACAGTTTCCTCCCTTATATTTTATTATTTGTCTCTTCCTCCTTTTCTTTTCTCTTTCCTTTTATGTTAATTTTTTTGTCCTTCACTGCCAATTTCCAACTCCTCAATTTATTATCTAGCTTTTCCAAGTACTCAAAACAAAACCCTCAGTTACTCTCATGTTACTGAGAGACCAACACGGTTACTCATCAAAAGGGACCAAAGACACTGGATTTCACTGATTTGTACAAAGACCTTTTACCCTGGCTAGGTGACTCATAATTCAACTATGATTCAAACAGAAAATTAAGGGACTTCCCCAGCGGTCCAGTGGTTAAGACTCCGCGCTTCCACTGAAGGGGGCGTGGGTTCGATCCCTGGTTGGGGAACTAAGATCCCACATGCCACGTGGCGTGGCCAAAAAAACACAAAAACAAACAAAAAAAAAACCCCAGCAAATTAAGGTATTTCAAACCTTGGAGGCCCAATAGACTACAATAAATTCACTGGCTAGGACAGTCTTCAACTACATACTGACCTGCTAAAATGCGGACTGTGCAACTGCTAACATATTTTTTTAATACCAGCGTTTATATTACAGAAGTAAAACAATCAATCAATCGAGAAAGCAAGCCACTTCATTAGCTAAACTTGACTAAACCAATCCTTGGGACTTATTCTCCTGATTACACAGATCAATGAGTAAGCTGGATATGAAATGGGTTCCAAATATGTTGAATAGTATTTAGGATTCCCTTGCTCTTTTTGCCATCTTCTGCTGTTCAATATTCAGGGGTCTAAATACTGTTAAACAGCCATTCCCCTCACACAACATTCAATTCATGTTACTGCCTCAGAAGGACACGAAGTCCTCAGGGCCAATTTGGATTAGAGCTGAAGCTGACTAAAAGGCAGAAGTTCAGAAATTCTGATAAGGGAAATAGTACAGACCTGGCAGAACTATGATGAAGGTGCTTACAAAGCATATTGATAGACAGTATTTATCCAGAGACTGCCTGACACATACACTTGAGCTAATCTTCTAAGGTCTTCTGGAGAAACTACAACCAAGTGAAGTTGTATTATTTAGTAATCCATCCACTTGCTCCAGGGCAGAATACCGTAACCGTAACTGGCTTCTTTGTTGGCTGCTAGCTAATCAGCAGCTTATCCGCAGAAAACAAAAGCCACAATTTTCAAACTACTGTAACAAGGAAGAGCCAAGTCTGACAACATGTTGAATCTGTTTCTTTTCTTTGCTTCCCATTACTTTTGTTCACTAAAAGTATACTGTCTATACATAATGGCCTGCCTCAGGAACCCTGCCCCTCTGCCTGAATGTTAAACCAAAGTGCCTTTGTTCAGGGAAACATCTGGACCCTGTTCCACCTGTGGATGGCTGCAAGAAAGAAGAAATTAACACATCCCCTCCCTGAGGCTGGCCATTACAAGGGATATTTGCAAAACGTATGTCTTTTTACTTTACTTCCTCATCTCCTCCCCCTCTCTGTGCTAGAAAAGAAACTGGCATCCAAAACCCTCTGCTGGCTTTCTGAATAAAGTCGTATTTCTTGCCTCAACACCTCCTCTCCGATTTATTGGCCTGTCGTGTGTCGAGCAGACAGAGCTTGGACTTGGTAACACTATATGCAGTTTTCCTTCTTCCCTCTCTACTTTTTGTCTTATAGAAATCCTGTTTTCGCTTTTGCTGGATTAAATCAATCAATCAATCAATCGTTTTCCCTTGTATAAAGTAAAAGTTTTAAAATTATTCTTTGACAAGGGGAGGATTGGTTCTTGCCCTTCTGTTTTCTGTCTGCATTTTCTCCCATGGTCAATTCTTCAGACATATGAGAAATGGAATATTTCCTGCCATATCAGTAAACAAAGGATGTCACAGTCATCTGCACTTGTAGCCCTCCTGAGAGCTGGTGAGCTCTGAGGGAACTCAGGATGTGAAAATACAGGATACTGGCCCCAGATAGCTGAGGTGCGTATCACAGGAATGATTTCAGTGAGCCCAGACTCTTGCATCTTCCTGTACATAGAAAAGCGCTAAATTCCTTAACTTGGGATATCTGGTTTTCTTTAATTAACAATAATGTTTTGACTTTCCTGACTACCTGCCCTTTGTTACAAAACGTCTATATAACCTGGCTCCCTGCCTCGCCTCCTTGGAGCAGTTTTCTCAGGGTTACTTGAGATGCTGCCTCCTGGGCTTGAGGTCCTAAAAATTCCTACCGAATGAAACATAACTTTTAGGTTGTGAATAATTTTTAAGTCCACACATATTTCCAACCATCCCCTCTTTGACAACTCCTAAACCTAACCTTACTCAATCACCAACAAGCTAGTTCTGCTTGAATGTACTATCACTGCAAACTCACCACATCCCAAACTGAAATTATTTTCTTCTTGAAGTCAAGCTTTTGACTAATTCCCAAACATACCGGTTGCAACTTGTCTGTATGTTATTTGAATACTATTACTATTAGAAAATAAATGCTTCTTGGCCTGATCCCCTGGGTCCACGAGGAAGGATTTCCCCTGAACACTCCTGGCCTCTTGGCACACCTCTGCTCTCCTGGCTGAAGCTTCAGGGACAGAGAGCCAGGCAATTGTAGCATGGCTCCTTCCTCCTCCCTTATTTCGAGAACCACTTAGCCACAGATTCTGCTACTCTGTGTCGGAAGTTTTACAGGAGTAGGCGCTGCCCGTGGCAGGGGTGGAGGAATAAGATTTATTCAAAGGAATGTTAGGATCTGATGATTTGGCAGAGAATGTAAAAAACATAGACTAGGTAAGGAAATGTGGGGATCACAACATCACATGTAAGTTGAGGCTATGATGGGACCAGTATTTGAGGCACTTCAAATGCTTTTCAAGTTAGCCATGTTGAATGTAAGGCCAACACTGGCCTTGGCCTTAGTGAAACAGGAGGGAAGGAGGCAGGGCACAACCTTCGAAAGAATGACATAGCCCGAGGACATGACATAAACTGATTAGAGCCAAATGGGTCCAAGATGGAGGGCAAGTCAACTTCCACTGGACCTTGAGCCTCTGCGTACGCTCACTGTAACACAGCAGCAAGCTAAATGACACACCCACAGGTGCCAGGACAGTTCCAAGACCCACCAAAAGGATCAAAAAGTGGGCGTGGCCCAATTCCTGGAAATCCCCACCCCTTCCTGAAATAGCTGGAATATTCCTCCCACTCATTAGCCTATGAAATTACCCACCCCTATAAAAACTGACAACCCCCATAGTCTGGTGCCTTTCTCACCTTCTGAGATGGCCCACACTCTTGTCCCTGGAGTGTTTCTCTCTAAATAAATCCACTTATTACTTATCATTTTGTCTCTCACTGAATTCTTTCTGCGATGAGACATCAAGAACCTGAGCTTCATTAAGTCCTGAAACCAGGTGTGTGATCTCAGTTGGAAGACTGTCGGTTTTGGCCGGCTGCATGGGTTCAAGTCCCAATCAGGGTTTTGGCCGGGTTCGAGTCCTGGCCGCATGTCCCATTCTGGATTTAGGCTGGGTTTGAGTCCCGGCACGTGGGTTCAAGTCCCAATCTGAGGTGCACGGTTTCACACGGTTTCATTAGCACACACCCATAGCCTTGTGGGGCATCTGCAGACCCTAAGCACCAGAGGGGATCTCAGTGAAGCAGCCTTGCGGAGGCACAGATTTGACTGTGGGGAAGTCTTTCCCTCTACCGGCCTTTTAGACATCAGAGGCAAAACAATTATTTGGCCCTTTACTATGATTTTTAGCTGGTTCGACAGGCCAGGGGCTTTAAGTCACAATTAAGTTCCACATATGCTAAGAACACAAGTGTGTAAGCTCTGAACTTTAGTACCAGCCTAGCAGGCAGCATGGAAAGGTTGTCCCAGATTCCATCCCTTATGTTCTCAGCCATACTCAAGGCCAAAGGACAAAATTGGAGGAACGCATGCATTTTTTTCCTACATGGATTAAGGGTCACTCCCCGCCTGATGGTCTGTTTTTCAAAAACTCTGGCCATGGTTTTACAGTTCTGAGATTTACACTGCAGCTTCAATTGTAGGTTTTGGTAAGAGTGGTAGGTTTTATTTATAATAAAAAAGAAACAGTGCCCTGTTACCACCAAAACATGCCATCTTCTTAGACTAAAGTAGAAAAAACATTCAATGAGATGACCATAGCCACAGAAGTTGAAAAGATAATGAGAAAAACCTAGGCCTGAACATTGTCTCAAAGAATCACATATGTTCAGGAAGAAAGGCAGAGCTTTAGAAACCTGCCATATCAGATTAGGAGCAGTGCAAGAATGAAAACAATGGAAGAGATATTTTCTTAAGAGAAAGTTGACATCTCGGAAAACAGCTGAGAGGCAAATTGCATTTCCTCCCCACCATCCACAGTCCAGCAAAGGGCCAGCCCTATGGGTCTTCCTTCTCTCCAACAATAAAATGTTAGAAACTCAATGAGCCTTCTGGAAAGGAGTACAGGAACAGTAGAGAGAAAAACCCTCAAAGAGAAGTGCCTAAAAGCAATGCTACTCCTCACCTGACACATTCAGAAGATGAGGACAGTATCTTGAGGAAAACATAGCAAAGGTTTTGATTCTCACTGGGTCCCTGGAAGAACAAACTTCAGGACAGCAGATTCAGGTAAAAAAAAAAAACCTGCTGAGAATGAGTCTCAACTGAAACATGCCGGATAAAGGAACTCCACCCCCCAGCCCCCCACAGGAGACAGGTGTCCTGGGCATGAGCAACTCCACAGCAGAAGGCAGTGGCCCCTGAGGACTGCTCACAGGGGGCTAGGGAAGCTGTGTCATTAGAGCCCACCCTCAAGGCGGTCCTGGGGTGCCAGAAACACAGGACCCAAAGGGGAAATGGTATTAAGTAATTTAAATATGCTGGATGAAAAAGAAAGACATCTCAAAAATCTCAAAGAAGACCTGGTTGGGGCTGCTGCTACGACTGTAAATTAACACTGCACGAAGGCAGCATTGTCTTAAATACCACTATCTAGAGACAAGACTAGACACAGGTAGATGTCCCTCTGGAATAGAATGAACGTAAGTCATAATTAACCTCTTAATGGGTGATTCTCCCAACTGAGTTCAGACTTACAAGTTCAGAGTCATAACTGGTATAGAATTACTTCAGTCCCAGCAAAACTGAATCAAGAATTTTCCAGCTTATTCACCTTCCCACAGATATAACTGAGTATCTTTTGACAGGTTTCTAGGGACAAAATTTTCCCTGCTATATCTGCTAGGGGCTGGGGAGTAATTTTGTGAATGTGAGGGAATGCTGTGATAATTCTATAGGTCCTGTCAACTATTTAGATTTTGTTGTTGCTGTTGTTTTAAGTGAGGCTTATAAGAGACTAGGTATTGAACTTGGGTAGCACACGGTTAGAAGGCAGGTGCATTAGGTTCTCACACTAAGTTATATTCTTCAACAGCTCCATCAGTATAAAGTTGACATTTAGTCTCCACCTGCCTGCCGTTCCTCTATTTCCGTTAGTTACGAGCCCCGGTTTAGAAAAAGGGTGTTATTTATTGAGTCTCCCCCTAAAATCACATCTGCCCGTACTTTCATAACATAGGCTTACTCTTGAGGATGGTCAAAGCAACTATAAAATATGGAACTAAAACCTTCTACAGCGTGTGTAAGACAGAGAGACACAAAGGTGAATTAATGGCCATGGCCTAAAAATCAGCAAAATCTCTATAGCCCAAAGGCATGTAAATGAAGATCAAGGTGGGAAACAAAGTTAGACCCTGTGCATTTGGGAAAAAAGGCTAAAACTAAATGTTGGGTTAGTGGGACTTGGTAAGTTTACTCTCATCCTCTAAATGCAGCAATGGACATGTGCCTTCTTCACCAGCCAGACAGGTAAGAAATGGACTCTCCCAAAGACACCTTGTGGAAACAAGCTGCCAGAACCACAGACCCTCCTTCCAACATTCCAGGAGTGCAACACATGTACATGCAGGCACAAAATCAGTTTAAAAAAATGTTTTTTAATTGATGACATTTATAGTTTGTTTTCACTCTTCTCAAATTCAGTGATGCTCTCCAAGAAAAAAAAAGTACCACCCTTATTCAACCTGCCACACTGTCCCTTCTCCATACCCACTGTCATCACCCTCTCCATACATTATACAACACACCACGAATACCCTCAGTTCTCATCCCCTCACCCTGGACTGCTTCAGTGGACTCCATGGTAACCCCACCCAACACCCTACCCCAAATTCCTTAGCGACATGTTCAAGGGCCTTATGACTAGTTTCCCTCATGCTCTATGTACACCTGCTTTCCAACCAAGAATCCTCCCTCACCACCCCCATATTAGCTATGCTCCTTCGCATCCACATATCCCTCTGTGCTCAAAGACTTTTTTAAACATCTTTATTGGAGTATACTTGCTTTACAATGGTGTGTTAGTTTCTGCTTTATAACAAAGTGAATCGGTTATACATATACATATGTCCCCATACCTCTTCCCTCTTGCGTCTCCCTCCCTCCCATCCTCCCTCCCATCCTCCCTATCCCACCCCTCCAGGCGGTCACAAAGCACCGAGCTGATCTCCCTGTGCTATGCGGCTGCTTCCCACTAGCTATCTATTTTACGTTTAGTAGTGTATATATGTCCATGCCACTCTCTCACTTTGTCCCAGCTTACCATTCCCCCTCCCCGTATCCTCAAATCCATTTTCTAGTAGGTCTGCGTCTTTATTCTCGTCTTGCCCCTAGGTTCTTCATGACCATTTTTGGGGGGGGGGATTCTATATATATGTGTTAGCATACAGTATTTGTTTTTCTCTTTCTGACTTAACTTCATTCTGTATGACAGACTCTAGGTCCATCCACCTCACTACAAATAACTCAATTTTGTTTCTTTTTATGGTTGAGTAATATTCCATTGTATATATGTGCCACATCTTCTTTATCTGTTCATCTGTTGATGGACACTTAGGTTGCTTCCATGTCCTGGCTATTGTAAACAGAGCTGCAATGAACATTTTGGTACATGACTCTTTTTGAATTTTGGTTTTCTCAGGGTATATGCCCAGTAGTGGGATTGCTGGGTCGTATGGTGGTTCTATTTTGAGTTTTTTAAGGAACCTCCATGCTGCTCTCCATAGTGGATGTATCAATTTACATTCCCACCAACAGTGCAAGAGGATTCAATGGCTGCCTCTGAACTTGCGATTCAGCGCACACAAGTTTTTTGTCTCCCGCGTCCCTCCGACAAATACTGGGCACCAACCATGTGCCAGGCACTACCCCAGACAAAGAATAAAAGGGAGATCGAGTGGGGCCAGGCCCACTCCGGCGGCCCCGCTGGCGCGCATGTTCTCTACCGGGCTGCCACCTTGAAACGCCCATCCTGTCCTCTCTGAGCCACCTCCCGGAGCAGGGCCACAGGCCTGGCCCTCCCTTCCGCCTGGGGGCGCCCGAGCCAGGCTCGGACCAAGTGCGGGAGAGACGCAAGGGCCACCAGAAGGCGGGCCTTCCTGCTGCAGGGCCTCCTGGATTGGGGGGCACTCCGCCTCCCCGGGCAAGGACCCTGAGGCAGGCTGCCCGGCCGAATGCCTGAAGGACCCCGCTTGTACCGAAGGCTAGCTATCGCAGTGCCTGGTGGCCGGCCTGCGCGGCGGGAGGATCAGGTGACTCGGACCCGAACTCCAGCACACTGGGGCTCCGAATAGCTCAGAATCTAGCGTGGCCTTAGGTCTCGGTACAAGGGGCCTGGGTCGCGCAGCTGCAGGCCCAGAGAAATGGAAGAGCAGGGTGGGGAAGAGGGCGGTATCTAGAGCTGAGGCTGTGAGTCTGGGGGGCGGGGCTTCAGGTGTTGGAAGCAGAAAGCCGAGTTGACGGGTTGCAGGTCTCCGACACGCTTGGGAGGATGAGAGGCATGACTGGCGCCTTCCAGGAAGCAGAATAGGCGCCTCTGTTGTGGGGGCAAACGCCCAGGCAATTTCTAAAATTTATAATTCTCTAATCGAGTGACTTTTATGTTGAGCAAGTTTCTCGACCTGTTAACATTTGTTGTAAACCAAGGTCCAAGACAGGCATAACTTTGCTGGCATTAAGAAAGGAACCATGTCCTCCGCTGGATAGCCCCTAGCATTCTGGTCTTGGAATAGCTGAATCAGATTCATTCATTGATTCATTCAGCAAATACTTCTGAGAACCATCTATGTGCTAGGCACTCTGCATAAGTACAGAGGATACGATGGTGAGCGAAACAGATCCCTGCTTTCATAGAGCTGACCTTCTGGTTGGGAAGAGCTAACTGAAGAAAACGTGAAAGGAGCCATGAGAATGTATAACAGGGGAAGTGAACTAAGATCTAGTGGGTGAGTAGGAGGTAACCAGAGGAAGCACTTTCTGGACTGTGAAAACTTCTCAGGCAAAGGCTGTCAGGCCAGAATGTCTTGGAGCTGTAAGGCCCGTGAGGCTGGAGCAAAAGCAAGTTAAGGAGTGTGGAGTTCCAGATGAGGCTAGAGAGGTATGCAGGGATAAGATCATGCAAAGCCTAGTAGGACATGATAAGGCTTTGGGGTTTTATCATAAAAGCAGGGTACACTTTGAAGGGTTAAGGAGGGAAATGATATGACTAGATTTGCATTTTTAGTTCACTGTGGCTGCTATGTGGAGAACAGATTGTAGAGGGTAGCAAGAGTAGAAACTGGGAGACCACTGAAGAGGCTGTTGCAGAAGTCCAGAGGGGGTTGATGATGTCTTGGACCGTGGTGGTGGCAGTTAAGAAGGAGAGAATTGTACGGATTTGAGATACACTGGCTAGGTAAAATTGCCAGAACTCAGTGATATCATGGATATGGAGGGTGAGGAAGGGGAGGTGCCAAGGGTGTCGCTCCCTAGATATATGGCAAAGGTTCTGCTCGCTTTTGGGTTACTCACCACCTGGGATGTTAGGGAAACTGGGTTGGCTGATCTTGTACTGGTTAGACTGTGCTTAGCTTTGTGGATTGAGTAGAGCATCAAGCTGAATGCTGTAGAAGGGACATGAATAGGAGAGACCTTGGCACAGTTTCTCCGTTTGGGCCAGACCCTAGCACTGCTTTTTTTTTTTTTCTTTGCGGTACACGGGCCTATCACTGTTGTGGCCCCTCCCATTGCGGAGCACAGGCTCCGGACGCGCAGGCTCAGCGGCCATGGCTCACGGGCCTAGCCGCTCCGAGGAATGTGGGATCTTCCCGGACCGGGGCACGAACCCGTGTCCCCTGCATCGGCAGGCGGACTCTCAACCACTGCGCCACCAGGGAAGCCCCCTAGCACTGCTTTTAATGTGATTGTCAGGCTACTTTTGGGCTGAGAATAAAGAGACAGTTGTCCAGACTCTGTCCCTGTGTGTTCATGGAAGCCTTCTCTGTATTTGTTGGCAAATTTAGGGGTTCCACCAGGTAATCTTTGACACCTTAGTCCTGCAGAGATGATCAATTTCTTACATGTAAATAGAATTTCAAAGTTGGAAGAGATCTCAAGTTTTCTTAGTCCAGTTTATAAAATACTTTTATGTTCTTTATATGATCTTCACAATTATTTATTAAGCTCTTACACCATCATGATTAGACACTAGAAATAGTGTCTTGTTCTTTTCTCTGAAGATGAATAGAATAAGACTGTATAGGTTCATTTAGTCAATAAAATTGATTAAGCACCTTTGTGCCAGGCAGTTTTAGCTGCTTCAGATACAAAATGATTACAACTTGTCTTTGACCTTGGAGTTGCATGTCTGCAAACCCTGCCATTGAGGACAGCTGAGTGTATTAAAGGGTTTGATTTGGGCGTGATAGATCCTGACTTATCTGTAAGATTAGGTAAGAAATGGTATGTATCCAACAGACTTTTTGGGGTGTATCCTGGCAAGATCCCAATTCTTGTCCATCCAATCTTCAAATTCTATAATTGATGGGAGGGCACTGTGGGAACAGTTATTGTACCCTTGCGGCTGCTCTTTAGGAATGTAAATTGTAAATCCTCAGTAAAACACAAAAGAAAGGAAGGGACAGGAGTATCGCCAGAGACAGGTCGTGTTTAAACTTGAACTTCTGAATGGGTCACTCTTTCGCAGGTTTACAGTTGCACTAACCAGATTATGTGCTCCACTGGGCAACTTGAATGGCCCCTCTACCACTCCCTTCCCTCAGCTCCATGAACCCAAATGGGCAAATTAAATACTAAGTAACTGTCGGGTGCTTTATCAGTGTAAGAGTGAGAGCCCTGGTTGACTTGCAAAACTGCTCGGCTCCAGAATAGGAAGGGTGGGGAGTGCAGCACTGACGGGTCTCTTATCTGACTCTCTGATGGCAGGAGGGAGATGACCTCGATATTACGGAGCCCTCAGGCTCTCCAGCTTACTCTGGCTCTGATTAAGCCTGATGCAGTTGCTCACCCACTGATTCTGGAGGTAAGAACAAGTCCTAAGACTCTACTGTATGTCGGAGGCATTGCTTTTGTTTCAGGTGCCATAGGGCCATTTGCGAAGACTGACAACACAGTCCTGTGCTAGATGGTGTGGAGGCAAAGTTAGAAGCCATGACTCTGACCATAAGGAGATTAAAAATCTACTGGAGGGCTTCCCTGGTGGCGCAGTGGTTGAGAATCTGCCTGCCAATGCAGGGGACACGGGTTCGAGCCCTGGTCCGGGAAGATCCCACATGCCGCGGAGCAACTGGGCCCGTGAGCCACAACTACTGAGCCTGCGTGTCTGGAGCCTGTGCTCCGCAACAAGAGAGGCCGCGATTAGTGAGTGGCCCCCGCTTGCCACAACTAGAGAAAGCCCTCACACAGAAACGAAGACCCAACACAGCCAAAAATAAATATACATTAAAAATCTACTGGAGAATTGGGACAGATATAAAATATAAAAAAGGATCCAATACAATAATAAAAACCAAACCTCAAGACAATGTACGTATATTAGTTCTCTACTAATGTGTAACAAATTACCACAAACTTAGCAGCTTAAAACAACACTCATTATCTCACAGTTCTAGAATTTAGAGGTCCAGTAGGTTTGGCTGAGGGCTGGGTTCTCTCCTTAGAGTTTCACAAAGCCAAATTCCAGGTATCGGCTGACTGGGCCCTTATCTAAAGGGTCTGGGGAAGAATCCACTTTGATACTCATTCAGGTTGGCAGAATTTGGTTTCTGTGGTTATAGGACTGAGATAGACCCCCATGTCCTTGCCGGCCTTCAGGTGGGGCCTACCATTTTTAGAGTCCACTCACATTCCTCATCACATGGCTCACTCCATCTTCAAGACAGCAACAGGGCGTCTCTTTTCTTTTGACCCACCAATGGGACAGACCCTCAAGTCCTAGGCTCTGAAGGGTCCTCAGGGTTCTTTTGGTCTGCCTGGGTCTCCCATTCACTCAAATGGTCCCTTTGACTGACTTTTATCTTTGGGGTGGTGTTTATCCAGGCTGTTCATCAGCAGATTCTGAGCAACAAGTTCCTTATTGTACGAATGAGAGAACTTCTGTGGAGAAAGGAAGATTGCCAGAAGTTTTACCAAGAGCATGAAGGTAGGACCAACAGTCCTCTTGAGTGGGAGGCTTCTCTATCACAAGAGAGATTTTGCCTGGCCACACAATGTCAGGCTCTCTCTGACCTACGAACCGTAAAATTGCAGCCAGTCTTCTAAAATCTTGGTTTATACACAAACTTTTCATGATTATCAGTATTTTTTAAATGTTTTCTAGGAGGGTTCTACGTCATGGTCCCAACAAGTAACTTAGTTTTATGTCCTGATACTATCACTAGTTACCAATTTACTCTGTCAGACATTGTCCAAAGGCTCATGATTTCTTTTAATTCCCCAGCAACCCCATGAAGTAGGTATTGTTATGTCCCCAGCACACAAATTAGAAAACTAAATTAGGGAAGTTAATGATTTACCCGAAACTACACAGGTTGCAAGTTGGAGAGCCTGGATTCAGACCCAGGTATGTCAGACGCCAAGGTCCTTGTTCTTTTCTCTAAAACAGTTTTTATCATTCCAAATAGGGAGTCAGAAGTATAAAAAGTTCTCTTGGCACCAGTGTCTTGATGAAGGTACTCTCTTTGCAGGGCGTTTTTTCTATCAGCGGCTGGTGGAGTTCATGGCCAGGTATTTCTCATTTTGGTTATAACATCTTCATCCACTGAGACTTATTTCCCCTGCCCCCTAAATAGATTTGTTAATTTTATTTGCCACTCTTTAAACTTGTAACCAGTGTCAAGTGTCTGAAGAAACATGGGCTTGGGCCAACACTGACCTTGTGGCCACTTGTCCCATGGTAGTTAACTGCTCCAGGGGCTGTAGAAGAGTATTGTTGAATGCTGCCTAGCAACTCTTCTGATCCCTGTGGCCTTTCTTGATCATCCGCAGTGGCCTTCCATCACCTTTTATTTGAAGCAGTATTGGCACTCAACTAGAAAGGCAAGGAGACTCTCAGGATGTCCAGTGTGCCTTTATTTGTGCTCTACTCATGGTATGCCCTCCTGGACCCGATAGCCAGATTCCTGACGTGTGCTCCATTTATTCACAGTGGGCCAATCCGAGCCTACATCCTCGCCCACAAGGATGCCATCCAGCTCTGGAGGACAGTGATGGGACCCACCAGAGTGTTTCGAGCACGCCACGTGGCCCCAGATTCAATTCGTGGGAGTTTCGGCCTCACTGACACCCGTAATACAACCCATGGCTCAGGTGAGTCTGCCTCCTGTGTCCACTGTATTTAATAAGCGAAGCTGGTTTGAGGTTGGTGGGCAGGCATATGGTGGGGTTGAGAGCCAGGTCCCTCAGTGAGCTTTCTTCCCAGTTGTGTTTCTGGCCCTTTGTGGCCACCTCAGCAGATGCGGCCCCAGGACTTAGGGGCAGGAGAAGTATAGGCTCTGGTTTCTGAACCTGATTATGATTGCCTCTTGCCTCCATCCTAAACTCCCTATGAGAACCCCTTCTCTTTTTTACCTCCCCTTACAGACTCTGTGGTTTCAGCCAGTAGAGAGATCGCAGCCTTCTTTCCCGACTTCAGTGAACAGCGCTGGTATGAGGAAGAGGAGCCCCAGTTGCGCTGTGGCCCTGTGCGCTACAATCCAGAGGGAGGCATCCACTTTGCAGCTGGAACAGGAGGCCCAGGGCCAACCTGACGCAGGCCTGTTGGTCTGTGAGGAGTGATGGTGTTGCCCAGCCTTTTCTCGCAGACCTCTGGTCCAGAGCATTCTCCTAGGACCAGGGAGGCCTGGGGCTTATTGTGCCATCTCTGCTGGGCACCGCCACCTGCATAAGAGCCTAGCTCCTCACTGCTACCTCTTCTAGAATCTAACTCTCTATCTACCTCTTCTCTGGAATGTTCATGGGTGGTTCAGAGGAATGATGGCTCCTTTTTTTCTGAGAACTGTTCATCCTTTTTCAAGGAGGGGCTTGCCTAACTGACTTGCCTGAAAAATGCAGTGACTGTATTAGCAACATTTGGTCTATTTTCCTTAATAAAAGTCAGTATTCTACTGAATCCTGCAGGCTGAGAGCACTACTCTATGTACTGTCTCTCTATCCCTAACTGGAATAATTAAATCTGTCCTGAAGTCAAGTTTCTGGTCTATGCTAAGTAAAGAGAGAATTGTGGGACTTGCCTAGTAGCGCAGTGGTTAAGAATCCGCCTGCCAACGCAGGGGACACAGGTTCGAGCCCTGGTACGGGAAGATCCCACATGCTGCGGAGCAACTAAGCCCGTGCGCCACAATTACTGAGCCTGTGCTCTAGAGCCCGCGAGCCACAACTACTGAGCCCACATGCCACAACTAGTGAAGCCCACGCGCCTAGAGCCTGTGCTCTACAACAAGATGAAGCCACCACAATGAGAAGCCTGTGCACTGCAACGAAGAGTAGCCCCCGCTCGCTGCAACTAGAGAAAGCCTGCGCACAGCAACGAAGACCCAATGCAGCCAAAAATAAATAAATAAAATTAATTAATTTTTTTAAAAAAAGGGAGAATCGTGAAGAAATCTCCCAGGAGGTTCACACACAGTGTGCAGCTTATGTAGTGCATGAGGCACCCAGTGACGGAGCTGACTGTGGGCTCAAATCCATGCTGTGCACCTGGCACAGGGCTGCATCCTGGAAGAAGGGGCACCTTTCGTTTGAACAGAAGTATGTCTGCCCAGTAGAGGCATATTGTTATGACTCACTTTTTTTTCTGATTTGCACAAAGCCACTAAAGCTAGCCATGTCTGCTGTAGCTGAGGATGACAGTTATCTATCGCTGCATGACAAATCACCTCAAGATTTTGTGGCTTAAAACAATGACTTAGATATGTCACCGTGGTCCAGTGGTTAAGAATCTGCCTTCCAATGCAGGGGAGATGGGTTTGATCCCTGGTCGGGGAACTACGATCCCACATGCCATGCAGCAATTAAGCCCGCGCACCCCAACTACTGAGCCCATGCGCCACAACTAGAGAGCCCATGTGCCACAAACTACAGAGCCCATGTGCTCTGGAGCCCGTGCTCCACAACTACAGAGCCCACACACCACAACTAGAGAGAAGCCCATGCGCTATAACAAAGAGCCCGCGTGCCGCAGTGAAAGATCCCATGTGCCACAACTAAGACCTGACACAGCCAAAAATAAACAAATAAATATTAAAAAACAACAACAATAACAACGATTCATTCTTATGTGTCTGTGGATTGGCTGGGTGATTCTGCTGGGCTCACTGGGACTCACTCACATGGCTGCATTCAGCATTTGGGTCCAATGTGGTCTTTCATCCTGAGCTGCTTCATAGCATGGTTGTTTCAAGGTTCCAAGAGAGCAGGCCCCCATTCACAAGCTCATCACGCTTCTGCTTGTGTCATGTTTGCTGATATCCCACTGACAAAGGCCAAGTCACATGGCCAAGCCCAGAGTCCACACATAGGGCATGGACAGTGGGAGGTGTGAATCACTGGGGGCCATTACCATGACAATCTACAAACTGAAAGTAGTGAGGAGCCTTGAATTTATATAGAACTTATGAAAACAAATACTTGCACAAGCCAACAAAGGAGATGAAGAAATAGCCAGAGAAGGAAGGAAAAAACCGAGGGTGTGTGGATCAGGAAAGTCAAGAGAAAAGAGTGTTTAGATAATGAAGCAATGTTGAATGCTGTTGAGAAGTCCAGAATAATGAAGCCCTTAAAGTACCCCCTAAGTATGGCAGCATGGAGATCGCTGTGACCTTGGCAAAAGCGGCAGCTCTGGAGTGGTAGGGAGCTTACTTTGTGTGGAAGACAGTGGGTTGAAGCATTTATACTGTCGTACTACCTGTGGGTTTAGAGTGGGATACCTAGGAGTCTTAGAGAATCTTCTTACAACTGAATCTGTAAGTGTATGTCTACATATGCTCCCATCTTCTTCTATCTTCCTGTTACAACATAGGATGGGTCCTGCTTCCTGTTAAGCCAGTCCTTCCATGTTGCTCTGAATCCCATCTCCTTGCTTTTTTGGTTGTCTAGTCTTTACTGCACTTTTACCCTTCTCCACTGAGTCCTTCCCCTTTGAATTCAAACATGTTTTGGTGTCTCCCATTTTTCAAAATCATTTTAACCTCATTTTCCCCTTTGGCTACCTGTTTCTTCATCTCTGTACAGACAAGTCCATATCAGTTGTCTGCACTGACAGGCTCACCCCCATTTTCTCAGCAGCCCATTACGGTATGGCGTGCACACTCACCATTCGAGAGGAGACTGGTTGGTTTCTTTTTCTTCTTCTTTTTAAATATCTATCTATCTAGGCTGTGCCAGGTCTTAGTTGTGGCATGTGGAATCTTTAGTTGTAGCATGCAGGACCTTTTTAGTTGCAACATGTGGGATATTTTAGTTGCGGCATTCTCCCCCGCAAAGCTAAACAAAGGCCAGCTGAAAACACCAGACAAACTGACAAGAGAGACTGATCAGGAGCCCCAGCTATCGGTAAGCAGCCAGAAGAAGCACTCTCCTTCCCTCTACTTTTCGTATCTAATCCTTAAAGCTCTGTCCCTGTGAATATTTCTTGCTCCACGTGCCTCTCAGTCCCCACTTATATGGCCACTGTAGAGAAGACATCCTTGGTGACTGAGTAGAGTGAAATGACTAGAGATTTAAGTGAAGGGAATGGATGTGACTGGCAAACAGAGTGCACAGAGTGGAGGGGAGGCAGAAGAATGCTGGGACTGAAACAATCCAGCATGTGGTGGTGAAGTACCCTACAAAAGGCTGAGGGTGACCACAGAAGCTGGAAAACAGTTGAAGGAGTGTGGGGAGAGGATAGGAATAAGAAAAAGGTAATCAAATTCTGCTGAGGCTGCAAGAGAAATGAGGACTGAGCAAAAAGGGGGATTAAAAAAATATTATTGCTGGGCTTCAACAACAGTGTCCACTAAATGGTGGGTACAGAGAAGAGTGGAGAGGACTGAGAAGTGTTTGGGATGAAAGAGTGGATAAATGGGGATTACTTCCAAGTCTGTTAAGAGATACAGTAGATGGAAAGAAAATGGGATTAGAAGAGAATTTTTCAGAATAGTAATAATTTGAACACGCTTAAATGCTAAGGAAGTAGAGTCATTAGAGACGGATTGGTTTACAATAAATATAATTTAGAATCATTAAAATTCCTGAGAAGCACGAGGGACTAGGACGCAAACACACTTTAGAGGAAAAGGTCAATTTTGGAATTAAAGATAGCTCCTCCTTCACTATAGGAGAGAGGCATAGGAATGCTTGCGTGTTTCATTGTGGGGATGTTGGCTCTTTCTTCAGCAATATCTCTTTCATTTGTCAAACAGGAGTCAAAGCCATCTATTGAAAGTGAGGGGAAAGATGAAATTCATAAAGCATGAAAAGGTTTGAAATAATACTTATGAAGCATGGGAAAGGGAACTGACTCATGAGACATAGAATTACGAGGCATTTCTGAGGGCAAATTAAGAACTCTGTGACCCTGTATTTGGAATATGAGTTGCATGCCTTGTCATGTGTTGTGGTGAGTTGCAGCCGTGAAATGTGCAATTGGTGGAATCATCCAAGATCAGGGATTTCATGAGCAGGCTTGGTGAAAGATCAAAGGGACAAGGAATATTTAGTCTTAGCAAGTAAATAGTTGAAACAATCATCCAAGGATTAAACTGGACCCAAGAAACAAATGGACAGAGAGGACAATGGAGGGTTCCCACTTGGTGGCAAACCTGTGTGCACAAGAAGATATGAATGAACAGGTCGGCAGTTTGGAGATTGTGGTTGGGGTGAGGGTGTTCTGAGTTATTTGAAAGGTAGAATGTGTGGGTGAACACAGTGTTTCCTCTCAAGTTGTTCGGAAAGGAGGTGCAGGGATTAGAAGCTGGAGCTTTGGTGACAGATCGGAATTCAAATCCTGGTTCTATCACTTTCTAGCTATGTGACTTTAGCTATATTTGTCTCCACTCAATTCAGTTGTTAAATGAGAAAGTCATACTTAACTTTCAGAGTTACTGTGAGGATTAAACTAACTCATGCACATAAGGTCAAAAACCCAAGATCTCAATAAATGACAATTTAAATGATCTCTTCTTCTCTTTCTTTGGATTTCAGATAGAAAGAGTTAAGTTAATCACACCTCTCAGTGTATGACTTAATCTCACACTATTTTCCTTTGTCTATTTTAGCACATTTAATTACTGACGATGTTTTTGACAAGACTGTACAGTTAAAAGTGGCTTTCTCATATATAAACTTAGGTAATGCACAGAGATAGCTGATAGATTATGATTAGGGTAGGACACAATTCTAGTTACCACTTTACCAAGAGCAGTTGAAACCAAATGAAATCACGTAAGTTGATCTCACACTCTTTATGCTGAGGTTAAAGTAAGCATTCCTGTCCTCCGTAGGGAATGTAGAACACAGAAACGGCACCATGGCCAAAGTACACGACTGATTTCTTATGAAAGTGACTGTAATATTAGTCTAGCAGAAATAGAACTTTGATTCATTGAACGCATTAACAAAATAAAATAGGCCCTTTGACAGCTCAGACAGAAGCCCAGCTCAGTGGAGTACAAAGCTAGGATTCAGGGTTGGAGGACCAAGACTGCCTGAGTCTCTCACAGTGAGAAGCCTGGATGACCGAGGAAGAAGGTTTCCAAAGGAGCAGAGGGCAGGGTAGGGCAGGGAGGGTGTGTAGCTCAAATGAGCTGGGCTGGAGGCTTAAGGAAACATGTTAGTGAGTTAAATCAAGAGTGATGGGGCTTCCCTGGTGGCGCAGTGGTTGAGAGTCCGCCTGCCGATGCAGGGGACGCGGGTTCGTGCCCTGGTCCAGGAAGATCCCACATGCCGCGGAGGGGCTGGGCCCGTGAGCCATGGCCGCTGAGCCTGCATGTCCGGAGCCTGTGCTCCGCAGTGGGAGAGGCCACAACAGTGAGAGGCCCGTGTACCAAAAAAAAAAAAAAAAAAAAAAAGAGTGATGGAAGTTGAGAAATTCCAGCAGTTTTCCCCCTAGAAGTAGAAGCCACAATCCTCATGTGATTGAGTCCCTCTGAAAAGCATGTTATATATAAACCTCTGTGGTCCAAAGTTTTCTCACAAACAGAGATAAGTCTCTTCCATGTGGGCATCAAGAGCTACACACTTATTTGGGGTCCTGGGAGTAACTGGCTCCTCCTGTCTCTCTCAGAGCATTTTGCATAAGCAGGTGGGCTGGGCGGGGGGGGGTTGGTCATCTAGTTAGCGGTTTAAGATTTTTAACTCATAGGCCTGGGAACTGTGGACAAGATGAGACTTTCATGGAGTCCTTCTCCTCTTTCAGCTTTGCCTGTCGCTACAAAGGTACTATTATGGAAGACTGGGTGGTAACTGGGTTACTGGCAGTGTAGCCACAGTTGAGCGGCCTTTTTTTCTCCTGAAATAACAGCATAGCAGGAAATGAGGGCTTATATGTAGCTAGTTTATTCTGGGAAGTGACCTCAGAAAATAAGAGTGGAGGCACTGGGAGAGTAAAACAGCGAAGAGAAAGCCAACCCAAGAAAGGGGTACTGAGGTGGTCACCACTGTGGACAACTGGCCTCTTATCTAGCTGGAAGTCCTCTCCCTCCCATCAGAGACCAAGAAGCTGGGGACCTGCCCACTGGTTTCCATCATCCATTGTTAAGCATTTCCACAGGAAGACTGAACTCCCCTGCAGGTCCAAATCTGCGTATTGCCAGAAAGGCTTCCTACACCACATCAGTAGAGAAGCTCCTGGGACGAACACAAGAGAAATGGACTTAAGGGGCTCTCTGATTTCACCTGGGTTCAGCAACAGCCATGGTAAGGATGTGGCCAAGAAATGGAGTATACAAGTTGTCCAAGGCCATCCTTCCCTGTTCATGCTTTGGTCTACGTGTAGCTCAGCATATCCCAGAGCCAGGCAAGATGCTGGTGAGCCACATCTCTATTTAAGACACAACATAAGCCGATTAGTGGGGAACCCCTCTGCCATTTCCCACTACTGCAACTAGACATGAGGTCATAACTGATTCTTATTATCTCCATCCTTTACCAACCATATTATAATTCCTCTCCCCAGAGTCAGCACTTACAGGTCTAAGATGCTTATATACTGGGGAAACACTGACCTTTATCTCTAAAGCGTCTGATCCCTTACATGTTTCACCCTGATGTAAGAGTTGACTGCTGTGAGGGTCCACTGAAGATTATCCCTGGGTATGAAGCACATCAGAGAATCCCCTGGGATCAGATGTACTCTTCCCTTCCCCTTGGGGAGAAGCAATGTCAGCAACTCATGATGATCAAGGTTGATTACTTACATATGATAGCTCTTCGCTTTCCTGGTGGTCCACCACCATGACAAGCCCCAAATGACCCAGTTAGTCATAGCATTATTTCAGTGTATGCTTCCTGTGATGCTCTTTGGCTAAAGGATCTCCCCCTTTCCTCCTCCATGCCCCTCCCACCCCCAGTAATAAGGAAAGGGCCTTTCTAGGCACAGAAAGCACAAATTTTTGCCAGGTGCTATTTCTGCAGTGCCCTATCACAGAGGTTTCCACCTTGGAAACCTTCAGTATGCTACCCTGGAATCCTTATTCCTGAATACCAAGCTGAATCCAAGTACCACCCCTTATTAGTTGTGTGAACATGGGCAAATTATCTACGTTTCTGATTTCTTCACCTACAAAAGATTGGTTGTTCTTGTTACCAACATCATATATTTGGATTTTTTCCTTGTCTCTCTTCTTTACTTGTGGACAATCCACCATGAGTCCTAAGCATCCCTCTAAATGTTCCTTTGGCAATGAGGATGTGATGCTGTGATAAAGACATGGCTTTCTGGAAGAAGGGCAAAGGATCCCATAGGCCAGTTCCCGGGATATGGTACTGGGATCTATCAGAAAATGTTCTCGCCCAGTGGGGCCCCACTGTCCTACCTCTTGATAAAAATTTATAGGCTGACTGGTGAGAGGTAGGATTGTAACAAGCCCCTAGATGTGGCCTTGATTGTTGCTTACTTTCTTCCAGGAGACAAGGGGAGAATGCTCTGACAATGCGACAGACAGCTCTGCAGTCAAGCTGAAAGGTGATCCTTAGCCAAGCGGTCTGCAAAGCTGAAGTAAATGTCAGCAAAGAAGACAGAACTTTCTGAGGAGTGAAAACACTCAGAAACCAAAGTTCCTTTGGTTGAACCATGAGGCAGCCACTTAAAAGTGAGAAATGCAAAGCCTTCCATACTGGCACAGAGCAGCATTCTCCACATTCCCTTCCTCTTTATCCCAACTGCAGCTGCTTCCAGGAGGGACCAAGCTTCCCTGTCCCCAAGGGGGACCAAAGGCCACATGCTGTTCAAGTATGCTGGGATATTTTCTTTTTTTTTAGATTTATTAATTTATTTATTATTAATTTTGGGGGGGGGGGCTGCGTCGGGGCTTAGTTGCGGCACGTGTGGTCTTCGCTGAGGCATGCGGGATCTTTCGTTGCAGCGCACAGGCTCATTGCAGTGTGTGGGCTTCTCTCTAGTTGTGGCGTGCAGGTTCCAGAGTGTGTGGGCTCTGTAGTTTGCGGCACGCAGGCTCTCTAGTTGAGGCGCACAAGCTCAGTAGTTGCAGCACGCGGACTTAGTTGCCCCACGGCATGTAGGATCTAGTTCCCTGACTGGGGATTGAGCCCGCATCCCCTGCACTGTAAGGCGGATTCTTTACCACTGGACCACCAGGGAAGTTCCTGGGGTATTTTCAAAGAGGAGAGGTTCAAATTTTTATATCTCTGCTGGGCACAAGTGCCTAAGTCACTGTCCTACCTGGTCCTGTGGGAGGGAAGGGGGTGCTGAGTGCAGGTGTGGCCAAAAGCACTGAGGACTGCAGTGTAGAGTCACGGTGGCATGGTGGCCATGGAGCCATACAGATCACCCAGGTGCTCACTGGATGCCAGGAGGCACACAGGGAGGGGCAGCAGCACCAACCCTGGGGTGAGAACCCAGAGAAGGAAAAAAGCCTCCCTGCTGTCCCCCATGGACTCTGCCTTCCCTGGTCTCCTGGTGGCTGTGGCTTTAGCCCCTGATGTACATGTACTAAACTACTTGGATGGTCTTCCAAAAGGGGGAAAAATGCACCCAAATTCAGTTGATGGGTTTACAGTGGGGAAGGGCAGCTAAAGTGACCTTGGGAGTGGGGCTTCTGAGCTGACCCAATATATTGTCATTGTGGCTTTCACTGCTGACTGCATAACTGATGTGATGTTTTACACGCTTGTAATGAGAATATGCATGTGCATTTAGGGACTGTCACATATACAGAAGTGATCTGTCCTTCCGACTGGTTCAACAGACACAAGATAGAATCCCAGGAGCAGGAGAAATCACAGCTTTAAAGGCTTAACGGCTGTTGGAAAACTCAGAGTGGACAAGGTCAGTGGGACAGAAAGGAAAGAGCCCTGGATTGAGAGCTGGACTTCAAGAACTGGTTCATCTTCCAAAGATAAGTTCGATAGTGGGAAAACAAAATCATAACAGATACTGAATGTTGTGCAACTACTATCTCCCAGATGCAGATACACCTTCTATGTGACCATTATTTCCTATGAGAATAACTTCTAAAATTTAAAAATGATTCTTTACAGCAGATGGCTGTATGTATTTGTCTCAACCTGAAATCAAGTAAATTCATTTTCTATTTCTACATTTGCATACGTTTCACTTAAAATCAAATAAAATTTATTAAAATATAATTTAAAATAAATTTTTAAAATACTTTCAGTACAGATTCAGCTTGAGAATAGGGAGTAAAATAGAAATCCAGCAAAATTTGGATATGTCAAAAGACAGATACTTGGGCTTCCCTGGTGGCGCGGTGGTTGAGAGTCCGCCTGTCGGTGCAGGGGACATGGGTTCGTGCCCCGGTCCGGGAGGGTCCCGCGTGCCGCGGAGCGGCTGGGCCCGTGGGCCATGGCCGCTGGGCCGGCGCGTCCGGAGCCTGTGCTCCGCGACGGGAGAGGCCACAGCGGTGAGAGGCCCGCGTACCACAAAAAAAAAAAAAAAAAAAAAAGACAGATACTTCTTCACAGTGTCTTTTAGAACATTCACAAGTTTTCTCACCTGTCAGCCTTCCACCACACAAAATCCTTTCTCATTAAATTGGAATCTCCAAGTTCAAACACTCTTCTACCCAAGAATTCCCTCCCATGAATTCATCATTCCACAAATTCTCCCAGAGGCTTATTTTTGGTCATATATGGCCCTGGGGAACATAAGTCCTTGAATCATCCAAGGTCAAGATGAAGAGTGGGATTCACTTGCCTAAATGAGCAGCCTTGGATGCCTAATGTGATGTTCCCTTTATCCCAGTTCTCCAGGAGCCACTTAGGATTCATGAGTCTGGGACTCTAAGGTTCTGAGAGCCCATGATCCCTTTATGACTCACAAATGCCTGGGCCTCATGGCCATCCTCCTCTCTTCCTCTCCTGAAGAGGCTTACCCTAGCGCCCAGCATCTGAATAACAGAAGCCAGTTTGGGGGGCCTTAATTCCACCTCTCACACTAAGGCCCAGAAATAGGTATTACTGAGGTCAGGGTATGAAGGGTTCTTCATGCCCTCTTCAAGATGTGGAAAGTAGGGGCAACAAGGCAAGGGAAAAGAAGGAATGATGATGGAAACAGCTGCAGAAAACCAGGACCCCTGGAATGGAGTCGAGAGATCACTCCCACAAAGCCCCATGGGAAAGTGGCTCTAAATGCAGACCCCCTGACGTGTTAAAACTGTGCAAAAGTAGGGTGAGGTAGTAGGGGTGCCTCTATTACCCAGGGAGGCGGAAGGTAGGGAATCAGTGACAGCAACTTGAGCTGACGTTGAAAGGTTCTATCCTCACCCCCATGGAAGCTGGGAAACAAGCAGATACAGCAAGTAGCCCCTTGGCTGCCCTCTCTGGTCCCTCCCAAAGCCAAAGAGGTCCCTCCTCCCCATGGTTCCATCCTGTGGGCACTTCAGCATTAGAAGAAAATTTGGGAAACAAAGGGAGAAATCTGCGCCCGGGGGACAAAGCTCAAGAAAAAGGGGCGAGGCATTTGGAGGGCTAAATGAAACTACCCCGAAAGAGACAAAGCCGAGTACTTTTGGGGTGAGGTTGAAGGACAAGGCCAGCAAGAACACAGGGGCTGCCTTGATCTCAGTTTTACTTACCAGGTCCTGCAGTCCTGAGTCTGAGATGCCTTATCACCCATCAGAAATGAGGCACCAGGGCTTCCCTGGTGGTGCAGTGGTTAAGAATCCGCCTGCCAAGGCAGGGGACACGGGTTTGAGCCCTGGTCCGGGAAGATCCCACATGCCGTGGAGCAACTAAGCCCGTGCGCCACAACTACTGAGGCTGCGCTTTAGGGCCCGCGAGTCACAACTACTGAAGCCCGTGCGCCTAAAGCCCATGCTCCGCAACAAGAGAAGCCACTGCAATGATAAGCCCACGCACTGCAACGAAGAGTAGCCCCCGCTCACCGCAACTACAGAAAGCCTGTGCGCAGCAACGAACACCCAATGCAGCCAAAAAAAAATAAATAAACAAATTTATTAAAAAAAAAAAAAAAAGAAAGAAAGAAAGAAATGAGCCACCAGCCCCTACAGCAAAAATCCAGCTATTCCTCCCTGGCAGGAAATTCTATGAAGCCCAACAGTCCTGGAAGTGTTTGCCTCCTTTTCCCATCCCGTCTCCTCCCACAATCCTTTATTGTGAAGATCTCACAACACCTCAAGACTATCATTGCAGAGATGGGGCCAATTTTAACCCCTGTCCATGAAGGAGTGACTCCTGACTGGAAGACATCCAAAGCTATCTGCACCCACCTGGACAGAGGTCCCCTCTGCATCTCTCCCTGATTTCTGGGCCTGACAGTGGTCTTGCTGGGCCAGACTTGTGTGCTGTCTCTACAGTTTCTACATGGATTTTAAGAGAAAATAAACATTTTTTTCCCATCATGTTTAAAGCAAGGTGTGAGACTATTAATTTTCCCCCTTTTGTTGCCCTATCAGAAAGCAGCTTTGAGGTCACGTGGAATGATGGTGGAGGGGCCCCCCCTTCTCTGCTCGGCAACCCCTAGAGAAAACACAGACTTCCCTCTGTGGCTTTTAGCTAAGGCCATGGGAAAAGGGGCAGCACTATGGTGGTAGACCGGGCAGTAGTGCCTGAGTTGAAGTGTGGGGGGGGAACCTACACTCCAGGTGCTCCCAGCCCTTACCCCCTACCAGGCTAACCTTGGAGACAACCACTTCCAAGTGAGAGGCTGTGGACAAAGGCATCTGGACCAACAACCCCTTTTATCTCTCCTCCAGCCCCAAACCAAGCCAGATTTTGGTGGTGGTGGTGGTGGGGGGGTGTTACAAAAAACCTCTCTCCTCCCTCTCTGTGGCAAATATTCTCTTGGCAAATAAAGACACTGGGGCCTGAGCAGACAGCCCTCCAGGGTATACCCACTGACATATAGCACTAGGGCCAAGAATAAATTTAGGGGAACACTCAGGAACCTGGGCCACATGGGCCCTGGGAATGTAAGATAAGTGAGAGTGGGTTTGGTTCAAAGGGCCTTACAACAATTACTGGAGGACTGATGTGAGAGTGTGGCTAAAAGACTGGGCACTGAGATTGAAGGGCTCAGGAGGGGCTGTGTTTAAAAACCCTAAAACCTGGTATTGGAAGGCCAATGGTGGGGCATTGCTAGTAACCTTATCCCTGTCCTTGGAGGGCCAAATAGCATGGTTTTGAGGTTTAGATCCTGAGACTGAAGAATCTGGGGGTGTGGTTAAAGGGACCTGGGTTTGGAACTGGAGGGTTAGGAAGGAGACATGGTTAAGGAGTCCCTCAGATTGGAGGGTGAGACTGAATCCTGAGTAATACTTAAAGTGGGGTATAGAGGATGCATCACAAGGATTCTTCAATATACGCAAATCTATCAATGTGATAAACCACATTAACAAATTGAAGGAGAAAAACCATATGATCATCTCAATAGATGCAGAGAAAGCTTTTGACAAAATTCAACACCCATTTATGATAAAAACCCTGCAGAAAGTAGGCATAGAGGGAACTTTCCTCAACATGATAAAGGCCACATATGACAAGCCCACAGCCAACATCATCCTCAATGGTGAAAAACTGAAAGCATTTCCACTAAGATCAGGAACAAGACAAGGTTGCCCACTCTCACCACTCTTATTCAACATAGTTTTGGAAGTTTTAGCCACAGCAATCAGAGAAGAAAAGGAATCCAAATCGGAAAAGAAGAAGTAAAGCTGTCACTGTTTGCAGATGACATGATACTATACATAGAGAATCCTAAAGATGCTACCAGAAAACTACTAGAGCTAATCAATGAATTTGGTAAAGTAGCAGGATACAAAATTAATGCACAGAAATCTCTGGCATTCCTATATACTAATGATGAAAAATCTGAAAGTGAAATCAAGAAAACACTCCCATTTACCATTGCAACAAAAAGAATAAAATATCTAGGAATAAACCTACCTAAGGAGACAAAAGACCTGTATGCAGAAAATTATAAGACACTGATGAAAGAAATTAAAGATGATACAAATAGATGGAAAGATATACCATGTTCATGGATTGGAAGAATCAACATTGTGAAAATGACTCTATTACCCAAAGCAATCTATAGATTCAATGCAATCCCTATCAAACTACCACTGGCATTTTTCACAGAACTAGAACAAAAAATTTCACAATTTGTATGGAAACACAAAAGATCCCGAATAGCCAAAGCAATCTTGAGAACAAAAAACGGAGCTGGAGGAATCAGGCTCCCTGACTTCAGACTATACTACAAAGCTACAGTAATCAAGACAGTATGGTACTGGCACAAAAACAGAAAGATAGGTCAATGGAACAGGATAGAAAGCCCAGAGATAAACCCACGCACATATGGACACCTTATCTTTGATAAAGGAGGCAGGAATGTACAGTGGAGAAAGGATAGCCTCTTCAATAAGTGGAGCTGGGAAAACTGGACAGGTACATGTAAAAGTATGAGATTAGATCACTCTCTAACACCATACACAAAAATAAGCTCAAAATGGATTAAAGACCTAAATGTAAGGCCAGAAACTATCAAACTCTTAGAGGAAAACATACGCAGAACACTCTATGACATAAATCACAGCAAGATCCTTTCTGACCCACCTCCTAGAGAAATGGAAATAAAAACAAAAATAAACAAATGGGACCTAATGAAACTTCAAAGCTTTTGCACAGCAAAGGAAACCATAAACAAGACCGAAAGACAACCCTCAGAATGGGAGAAAATATTTGCAAATGAAGCAACTGACAAAGGATTAATCTCCAAAATTTACAAGCAGCTCAATAACAAAAAAACAAACAACCCAATCCAAAAATGGGCAGAAGACCTAAATAGAGATTTCTCCAAAGAAGATATACAGACTGCCAACTAACACATGAAAGAATGCTCAACATCATTAATCATTAGAGAAATGCAAATCAAAACTACAATGAGATATCATCTCACACCAGTCAGAATGGCCATCATCAAAAAATCTAGAAACAGTAAATGCTGGAGAGGGTGTGGAGAAAAGGGACACTCTTGCACTGCTGGTGGGAATGTGAATTGGTACAGCCACTGTGGAGAACAGTATGGAGGTTCCTTAAAAAACTACAAATAGAACTACCATATGACCCAGCAATCCCACTACTGGGCATATACCCTGAGAAAACCAAAATTCAAAAAGAGTCATATACCAAAATGTTCATTGCAGCTCTATTTACAATAGCCTGGAGACGGAAACAACCTAAGTGCCCATCATGGATGAATGGATAAAGAAGATGTGGCATATATATACAATGGAATATTACTCAGCCATAAAAAGAAACGAAATTGAGCTATTTGTAATGAGGTGGATAGACCTAGAGTCTGTCATACAGAGTGAAGTAACTCAGAAAGAGAAAGACAAATACCGTATGCTAACACATATATATGGAATTTAAGAAAAAAAATGTCATGAAGAACCTAGGGGTAAGACAGGAATAAAGACACAGACCTAATGGAGAATGGACTTGAGGATATGGGGAGGGGGAAGGGTGAGCTGTGACAGGGCGAGAGAGAGGCATGGACATATATACACTAACAAACGTAGTAAGGTAGATAGCTAGTGGGAAGCAGCCGCATGGCACAGGGATATCGGCTCGGTGCTTTGTGACCGCCTGGAGGGGTGGGATAGGGAGGGTGGGAGGGAGGGAGACGCAAGAGGGAAGAGATATGGGAACATATGTATAACTGATTCACTTTGTTATAAAGCAGAAACTAACACACCACTGTAAAGCAATTATACCCCAATGAAGATGTTAAAAAAAAAAAAAAAGGATGCATCAAAGACTAGAGATGTAGACAAAAATAGAACAGGAAAGTGTCATAGAAGCCAACAGAAGGACACAGCTGAAGAAGGAAGTAGGTAGAAGCAAAGACCACTTATCCAAGAGGACCATCACTTGGTACCTCTGTTCTCAGAGGCTAGACCTCTGCCATCTTCACACTCACAGAGGGTGTAAGGGGTCAGAAGACTGTCCCTGAAGCCCTCGCAGAGCTCTAGCAGGGTGGTAATGGATGGTGGAGAGATTTGACTCCCAGTGTTTCTTATGAGGTCACCTCCAGCTAACACCTTACCCTTGCTCCCTGTCAGGCTTCTCTCTGAGCATGTCCTCTGCTCTGTGATAAGGAGTGATGTCCAGCTAAAGCCTCACCCACACTACCTCACAATCAAGGCTTCTCCCTTGAGTGTGCCCTCTGATGTGGCTGCCAACTGCCTTGTTGCTAAAGTCACACTCTCACTCCTCGCACACCTAAGGCTTTTCCCTGAGTGTGTTCTCTGGTGTCTGATGAGGGCTGACTTATGGCTAAAGCCTTGCCCACATTCCCTGCACACATAAGACTTTTCCCCTGAGTGCACCCTCTGATGCGTGCTGAGAGCTGACTTGTGGCTGAAGTCTCGCCCACATACCCTGCAACTCGTAAGGCTTCTCTCCTATGGGTATCCTCTGGTGTGTGTTTAGGATTATCTTGTGGCTAAAACCCCACCCACACTCCCTGCAAACAAAAGGCTTCTCATCTGAACATGTCCTGTGGTGTGTGATGAGGTGTGATTTCACCCTAAAGCCTTGGCTACAGTTCCTGCACACATAAGGCTTATCCCCTGTGTGAATCCTCTGGTGCTTAATGAGGTCTGACTTTTCACTAATGCCTCGCCCACACATCATGCAAAGGGCTTCTCCCTTGTGTGTGTGTGACTTGTGGCTAAAAGCTTGCCCACACTTCCCTGCATACATAAAGCTTCTCACCTGAGTGTGTACTCTGGTGGTTGTAGAGGGGTGGCTTATCTATAAAGCCTTGACCACAACTCCCCACATATATAAGGCTTTTCCCGTGTGTCCTCTGATGTCTGTTGAGATGTGACTTCCTGCTAAAGCTTCACCCACACTTTCTGCACAGGAGATATCTCCGCTCGTGACAGCCTGTGTCTGAAGAGGTTTGACTTCTGGCTAAAACCTAGTCCACACCTCTAAACCTGACTGCTCCAAATCCTGAGAGTTCTACCCTCTCAGGAATGTTGTCTGCTTCCCCAGAGCTTACCCTCTGGGCTGGACTGAGCTGTACCTTCAACACTTTGTTGCCTCCCTGAGAGCTTACTGGTGGTCCCTGGAGCGGGCTAGAGAAAACCACTTAAGTCCCCTTCTCATTTGTGCTCCAAAACAAAGGCGTAGATCCCATTCCTTGATCTTCTGCTTTGGCACCCCAGTGGTTTTTATCAGAATGTTGTTGCTGCCGCTGCTGGTGGTCATTTGGGCAAGGATCCCCTGGTTGGAGTTGATTTCCTGCACATGAATATGGAATAAGATGACTGCAGAGCTCATGGTGGCTGAGAAATTGCTGACTGTCAAAGGCCAGAGGGCAGAGGGCAAAGGGGCCAGGGACGGACTCCTGGCTTTGAATCTGCTGAAGAAAGTTTTCAGTCAAAGTAGTCAGAGGAAGGGCTCGCTGGGCTTTTCTTCCTTGTCTTATAGTAAGATCTGGCCCATTAATCATTCACAGCCGTTAATGTCTGTCTCTCCAAGACATGCTTCACCAGACCTATATTTCCATTCAACTTCTTTGGACTTTTTATTTGGAAATAATTTCAAATGTACAGAAAAGGTGCAAGAATAAGGACAATACAAAGAACAGCTGTATACCCTTTACCCTAATTACCTACTGCTAACATTTGTATGTTATGTATGTATATGTGTGTATACATATATGTATATATATTTTTTTCTTTGAATCATTTGAGAGTAAACTGCATACATCAATGCCCTTTACCCCTAAATACTTCAGTGTGTGTCTCATAAAAGTAGGGATATTCACTTTTTTTTTTTTTTTTTTTTTTGCGGTACGCGGGCCTCTCACTGTTGTGGCCTCTCCCGTTGCGGAGCACAGGCTCTGGACGCGCAGGCTCAATGGCCATGGCTCACGGGCCCAGATGCTCCGTGGCATGTGGGATCTTCCCGGATCGGGGCAGGAACCCGTGTCCCCTGCTTCAGCAGGCGGACTCTCAACCACTGCGCCACCAGGGAAGCCCGGGATATTCACTTTCATAACCACAATACAGTTATCAACTCTGGTAAATTTTTTTTTTAAATAAATTTATTTATTTATTTTTGGCTGCGTTGGGTCTTTGTTGCTGCATGCGGGCTTTCTCTAGTTGAGGCACGTGGGGGCTACTCTTCATTGTGGTGCACGGGCTTCTCATTGCAGTGGCTTCTCTTGTTGTGGAGCACAGGCTCTAGGCGCACAGACTTCAGTAGTTGTGGCACATGGGCTCAGTAATTGTGGCTTGTGGGCTCTAGAGCACAGGCTCAGTAGTTGTGGTGCATGGGCTTAGTTGTTCCGCGGCATGTGGGATCTTCCCAGACCAAGGATCGAACCTGTGTCCCCTCCATTGGCAGGTGGATTCTTAACCACTGTGCCATCAGGGAAGTCCTCGGCATTGACTTTTTTTTTTTTTTCGTTACGCGGGCCTCTCACTGTTGTGGCCTCTCCCGTTGCGGACGCGCAGGCTCAGCGGCCATGGCTCACGGGCCCAGCTGCTCCGCGGCATGTGGGATCTTCCCGGACCGGGGCACGAACCCGTGTCCCCTGCATCGGCAGGCAGACTCCCAACCACTGCGCCACCAGGGAAGCCCTCGGCATTGACTTTTAAAGGGAGAGATGATGAGATCTGCTGGAGCGCTGCAGTCATGGGGTGGGAGAGAAAGAGGACTTGAGGATGACTTCATGGTCTGAGAAACTGAATAAGCTGAACTGCTGTTACCTCGATGGGATAGTCTATGGAAGGGGCAGGTGCGGGGGCGGCAGTCATATTAGGAGCTTAGTTCTGGGCATGTGGAGACACTTATGGGACATCCAATACATGTCAAGCAGGCAGTCTGATATATATGAATGTAGATTTCAGGGGAGGAGTCCAAGCTTGGGAGGATGACATAGACGGCTTGACAAAGGTCTGGGACCCCTCGTGCTCCTCTGTAGGTAAAGGTTTTCCACAGTAGGGGCAGAATTTGAAAGTTGCTTCAACACCTGCCACAGTCTGGACAGGAGATCATGCTTTATGGGGTCACGGTCTGGCCCTCAGACTCACTGGGCTGGAAACTCCATCTTAACTGTGTCCTTCTCAGTTGCCCCACGAAAACTTCCGTTTGAACTCTGGTAAATTTAACATTTACATAATACTTTAACTATCATATATATTCCAATTTTGTCAATTGATCCAATAATGTCCTTTATAGCATTTTCCCTACAGTACAGGATTTAGTCTACTATCAGATATTACAATTAGTTTCCATGTTTCTTTAGTTTCCTTTAGTGTCTCTTTCATGAGACTGGCATTTTTGAAGAATAGGGTTCTTTTTTTAGGGAACATTCCTCATGTTCTAGAATATGTATAGAATGTTGCCGACATTTTCCTATGATTAGATTCAGATTATGTACTGTAGTCAGTTTTTACATTTTACATCTTTTACTTGAATCAAAAAAACCCCCCAAAAAACCCACAGCAGAACCTATTATTCTATATATTATTCCAATAAATAATCTTCCAAGTAAGTATCAGAGGCATCTTCAACTTTGTATCTGCACTTACACTAAAATTATCTCCTAAGCCATAACCAGTTACATTGACACACACAGCTACAACCGTTAATTTCCAACAAGAGAGAACAATCCTATGACCTACAGGGGAACGTACTTTGTGACTTTTCCTATGAGAAGAAAGAGTGGATTGATGTAGGAGTCACTCAGTCTGGTGTCTCCAATGCAGAAGGCAGCAGAGAATAGTTTAGCAGGGTTAAGTAACTTGTTCACAGTCACAAAGAAAGAAGAAACAAAACAGGGTTTGGGATGTGCTCTTAAATACTATACAAACCACAGATAACTCTGAACTAATCAGCATACAAAGAATTATTTTCTACTAAACCTGTCCTTAAGGGAAAAAAAAAAAAAAGCTTCGAAGCAAATAATGAGACTCTTGCTGCTTTGACTAGGTCTCTGGAGAAAAGAAGCCAGTGAGAATTAAACCCCCTGACATAGAACAATCTGTTTGGGGAAAAACTAACCAAATTTGGCCTATAGATTAAACCTGGGGACAGGAGGTATTCTGGGCTTTGACCACAGCCTAGGGCTACAAAGCCATCCAGATCTCCTGATCAGGAGATTCCAGACACCCAGTCCAACTGCACTGACTACTCTCAGGACAGAATGAGGGGTGGCTAAGCCATGCTGCTCCAGAGGATCTACTGAGACCAATCTTGCCAGGACCCTCATCCATCCAAAGGAAGTATTCCCTAGAGCCATGAGAGTTCTGCCCTGGGATCAGGAATAGAAGAATGGGATGGGAGCAGGTGACTAAAGCCCATTCCAATCTCTTCCTTCTTTATTCTACATTCCTAATAAATAGAACTCTTTACCTTATTTTTAAAAAACCCAAGAAACCCCGTAATGTTCAGAGTAAAAACCAAGCCCTGAGAGTGGCCCACTGGGTTCCACATTCTTTCACAACCTATCGGCTTTCTGACTCCATCTATACTCCATCCTTCATTCCCTCCAATCTGAGTCACACTGAACTCCCTCCTGATGCCTTGCACTGGCTGGTTCCGATGTCTGGAACACCCTTCTCCCAGATATACTACTGGTATATTCCAAGAACCCAGAACTGGACCTAACATATAATAGTTAATAAATACTTTTGCATGAATAAGTGATAGGAACAGAGTTAATTAAGAAAGAACTTAAAAGGTTAGGCAGAAGACAGACACGTTCTCAATACTGTCAGAATCAAAGGCTCCTTTTCATAGTCTATGTCTTGTAACATCTCATTTACTGTCTTGCAATGAGATTCATATTTAATAAAATGTCCCCATACACAGAATTTTTAAAAAAGAATGTAATGCCCTAACCAAAATATAAAAGAGAAATAAAAGCAAGTAATTTACAATAAAAAATTATGTATTTCAATATGAATTTCACAGGACTACATTAGGAGACATAATGAAGCAATGAGATGCTTACAGCTACAGGCAGATCACTGTGGACATGACAGTTACAAATGCAGACAGACATGGATGTGCCTTACTGATGACATGTGTATACTATATTGGTGACAGACATAGGTGTGCTGTATGGGTGGTAACTCAAACACTACAACCAGCAATGCCATTGGTCATGTGATGTTTTCTTTTTTTTTTCTTTTCCAGTCGTGCTGCGCGGCTTGCAGGTTCTTAGTTCCCTGACCAGGGATTGAACACGGGCCACGGCAGTAAAAGCGCCGAGTCCTAACCAATGGACCACCAGGGAAATTCCCATGTTCTTCATGCTGATGAACACGTCTGTTTTTTTTTCCTGCAAATGGCATTTTATCTATCTATCTATCTATCTAGATATCTATCTATCTATTTATGGCTGCATTGGGTCTTCACTGCTCCACGTGGGCTTTCGCTACTTGTGGTGAGCGGGCTCTAGGCATGTGGGCACCAGTAGTTGTGGCATGCAGGCTCAGTAGTTGTGGCTTGTAGGCTCTAGAGCGCAGGCTTAGTAGTTGTGGCACACGGGCTTAGCTGCTCCGCAGCATGTGGGATCTTCCCAGACCAGGGATTGAACCTGTGTCCCCTGCATTGGCAGGCGGATTCTTAACCACTGCGCCACCAGGGAAGTCCCTGGTGAACACTTCTTGATAAAGTTCAAAACTATTCTCCCTTGATTTACGATCTACTATGTAAAAACTACTTTAGAATATTATCTAAAATAGATTTATATTCTAGATTCAGAGAATTACAAACAGATCCACGGCCTTGAGAGAAAAACCAGAAGAGGGAGGAAGAACTGATATAGATTTAAGGAATATTTTTAAAAAATGGAATGTGTGGATCTTGTCTGGATCCTGATTCAAATTCTCAAAAAGACTTTTTTGAGATGATCAGGTAAATTTGAACATAGACCAAGTGTCAGATGATACTGAAGCCCTACAGATAATGTGGTTACATATAAAAAAAAGTCCTTATTTATTAGTTACATTGTGATATATTTAGGAGTGGTATGTCACATTATTTGGGATTTGTTTTAAGTAATTCATCAATAAAAGAAAAATATATAGAGAAAAGGAAGGATGAATCAAGTGCAGCAAAACAGTTTGAAGTATGAAATGGACCCAACAGGATCCAAAGTTTCCATGTAAAGATTAATTTACTTTGAGATAATTTTAATATAGTTCTCAGAATCAATGAAATGCATGAGCACAGAGACAGAGAAGAAGACCACCAGACGAAACAAGGTAAAAACAAGACCAAATTAGTTTGGCCAGCTGAAAGCAAATTTAAATGGGTGACTCTTCACTGAGACAGATGGAGAAACTAGGTCAGAAGCCAAATGGAGTGAAATTGGGCCATTTCAAACCGAGGAAAACAGTTCGTAACAGATCCAAGCAGACAAAAATAAATCAGAACTAATTAATTCATAGCTATGCCAAATAGAGAAAATTCTTGAAAAAGCTTCTGACAGAAATTTATGTGCAAGTCTGAAAACAGGACTCTTAAGAATGCAGGAATATCCAGAATAATTTTGTATTTACCATCCTAGACAAATAATCTGTTTCAGGTTTTAAATAAATGAAGAAAAATATGATTATAATATCAAATAACCTATAAAACACAAAACGGACAGATTTAATTACACTATAAGCTTTTTTAACTTCTAGGACACAGAGAGGCCTCTCTTATTACCTTCCTCTCCTCCTTGCTCTCTGTGCTCTGATCACGCCGGCCTCCTTCCTTTCCTATCTCGGGGTCTCAGCACTGGTTGTTCCCCAGCACAGAAGAGTCTCCCACTACATCCACATATCTAACTTCCTTACCTCCTTCAAGCCTTTACTCACACCCATCTCCTCACAGAGGCCTACCCTGATCACCCACCCCTGCCTCTACACCCCGGCACCCTGGATCCCCCTTATTCTGCTCTACTTATATTTGTATATATTATACATATTTTAAAACTATGTAGAGCTTATTATCCTCTAACATACATAATTTACTTATATATGCTATTTATTGTATATGTCACTATACTAGAATGACCCAAAAAATGCTTTATTGTTTTATTCAGAGATGTGTTCTAAGAGCTTAGAACATTGGCTGGCTATATGGTCAATAAATATATGAATGGAAAAATTAAGGAAAGAGAACATACCCTCACCCAACAGGACTAGATTCCTGAAATTCTCCAGCATCACTTCTTTGTACAGGTTCCTCTGCTCAAGGCTCAGTCTCTTCCACTCTGCCTCAGTGAAAATCACAACCACACCCTCGAATTTCACTGGTCCCTAAATCAACCAACAAATTCATACTCATCAAGTCACCAACAATTTTCACATGGAGAATGGAACTGGCTGTCCTGAAGAATCTCACTACATAAGTAATGGATCTGAGGGTTTGCAGGGTTGGGCATTACTCCACGCTTGGTTTGGTGTTATAACATGCAGAAAGCAGGACTAATCTATAAGACACACTCCTTGCCCTAAAACACTTACATTTTAATTGGGAAAATTATTTTTGAATCAATGAGAAAACATTAAAGCAGAGTTCAGGAGTATGAATGTGACAACTTATAATGGATGAAATTCGAATGGAGGGTAGAAGACAAGCTATAGAAGTAAGGAAAGGCAGCACAGAGGCAGGGCTTATACTGGGCATTAAGAAATGATGAAGATTAGAGAAAAAATAAGAGGCAGCTCGGACTATAGAGAAAAATGTGAGTGCCTCATGCCAGGTCTAGAATGAGTATTTGTTAACACTGATTAAAATATATTTCTCTGAACAAAAGGAGATAGTGCTGAGGCACGCCAAGCTTTATCAAAGGATTCAAACTGTATTCCTTCAGCCTGCTGGTTAATTGCCAAATTATCGGCCGCTCTGAAGGCTTACGCCTAAGAGCATTCATCAGGAGTAGACAGTTGCTGCCTGAACCAGTCATGTGTGTGGGTTCTGAGAGGTGCCTCTATGTGTGGGGTCTGGGTGAGATGGGGAGCGCAGGCAAGGAGGCACGGTGGGGCACTGTAGTGAACCAGCCTGCTCAAGACCTACTATGGGACTTCCCTGGTGCTGCAGTGGTTAAGAATCCACCTGCCAATGCAGGGGATATGGGTTTGAGCCCTGGTCCGCAAAGATCTCACATGCCGTGGAGCAACTAAGCCCTTGCACCACAACGACTGAGCCTGTGCTCTAGAGCCGGTGAGCCACAACTACCGAGCCCGCATGCTGCAACTACTGAAGCCCTCGCGCCTAGAGCCCATGCTCCGCAACAAGAGAAGCCCACGCACCGCAACAAAGAGTAGCCCCCACTCACTGCAGCTAGAGAAAGCCCACGGGCAGCAACGAAGACACAACGCAGCCAAAAGTAAATAAATAAATAAATGTATTTTTTTTAAAAAAAGACTTAACTATGTACTGAACATCTGGCCAGCTTAATAAAGGTCACTGGGTGTGTGCGTGCGCACACGCACACACACACACACGCACACTCACACACAGATTTCTCTGCTTGAGAAAAGTGATTTATAAGATCCCTATCACTGTATATATTTTGACATTGCCTTTTGTAAAGCCCTCCAACCTCTCGCTCAATGTGTAGGGCAATATTTGAATACATAAAATGGTTGGCAGGGAGGATGGCAAGTAGTGGTTCCTGAGAATGGTATTTCCAGTTAAATGAAGTTTAACCTTAACCTATGGAAAAATTTTTACGGAACATATTTACATTTTATGAAACTACATCGCAAGATCATCACTGTAAGAATGATATTACAGTCTTTATTTCAGAGAAAGAATACTGAGGCCCAGAGAACTTCCCCAAATGACAAGAAAACAACAGGACTGGAAAACAGTCCTTCACGGTTCCAGAGCCCTTATTCTCTTCACTGCAAGCTGCTTTTTCTTCCGTCATGCACCAGTTTTCTCTCACCTCTTTATTTCTTCCAAGTCTCAGAAACCTTGCTTCAACTTTCTGCATACTAGAACCATACCACATGCTTTCTCATCAGGTCTCTTCTTATTAGAATAGGTATATTCAGAGACATTTTCTCTCTTTAGTTATGCCTAAAAGGTGGTGTTGCCCTCAAGTCTCATGGTAGTCACCAAATTACTTACTTCTATTGAATTCAAGCATTATTTAATCCATTACCATCTGCTGCAACCTCTGGGTTGTCTGTGTCACTACTGCCTTGCCCTAGATTTTTAACTACCAAGCTCCTTCAGTCTGTGGAATTGAGGGACATGTGTACATCATTCTCAGCTATCTTTGATCACCCTGAATGCCTATTTTCTGACTTGCTTCCTCCTATTCTCAGGTCTATTTCAGTCTTCTATCTAGCCCACCTTCTAAGTGGTTTTTCACACCCTAGGAGTTGGTGATGTATACTCCAGGTTCTACAACTAAACTAATTAAGCTTCTGTCACATCAAAGACCACAGTTGGGGGGCTGAGGTGGTGGACTGAGCCACAAGGTTACCCAGCCAGAGCTTCTAGGCAGTCTTGCTTCAGAGCTAGATTCTAAAATAGATTTAAAATCCAATACACAGAAGTGGCAAAAGGAGTAAAGAATAATAATGATGCTGAATTGAGAGTGGGAAACTAGGTATAAATACAGAAATCACTGGGTGTGTGGGTTTGGGGAGGGATGTCAAAAACACACCCTGACAGCCCAGGCAGTCAGGCTTTGTATAGTGTAGGAGGGAAGACATATGTCTAGACAACAAGCTGGGACCCACAATTAGGCAGTCAAGACCTATGGGGGGAATGGCGTGGGGGCCTCTCAAGCTTTCCATGACCAGCTTCTCCTGGCATATTCTGGTCCTCATATTCTTAATAATCTTTCCCCTATTCTTCTTACATCAGGTCTCACACTTTCTCTTGCTCACACCTTGTGTCTTTCATGTTCCAGCAACTTCTCCATTTCCTTCTTGCTTTCTCTTCCCCCTCTACTTCCCTCACTTAAGCATAAGACTGGCTCAGCTAGAAGGAAAGCCAGGATTTTTGCACAATGGATGTGTTAAGAACCCAACCTGCAGAACCAAAAGCCACAAATCCAAATCCCAGCTCCATTACTTTATAAAATATGTAACCTTGGGTAACTTACATAACCTCTCTGTCTTAGTTTCTACATCTATAAAATGGGTTTGATAATGACATCTACTTTCAGGGTTGTTGGATTAAAGGAATTAATAAGTGCTTAGATCAATGCCTGACATGAAGTAAATATTTGTTATTACTATTTATTATAATTAAGCAGTATAATGTTTTATATTTAAGTGAGAACTGACTTTAAAGATAAATAATTTTTGGTTCTCAAAAAGTAATCAAACACTCCAGCCAGGGCAATAAGGCAAGAAAAGGAAATAAGAGCATAGACATTTGGTAAGGAAGAAACAGAACTGTCCCTATTTGCAGATAACATGGTTGTCTATGTAGAAAATCCAAAATAATCTACAAAATAGATCACAGAATTAATAAATGAGTCCATGAGGGCCACAAGATACAAGATGACCACACGAAAGTCAATCACATTCCTATATACTAGCAATGACCACATGGAAACAAATTAAAAACATAATGCCATTTGCAATCACTTCAAAAAAATGAGATAGCTAAAACATAAATCTAACAAAATTTGTACAGAGTCTTTATGGTGATGAAAGAAAGCAAAGATCTAACTAAATGGAGAGACACACCATGTTCACGGTTTGCAAGACTTGACACAGTGAAGATGTCAATTCTCCCCAAAATCACCTATAGATTTAAAACAATTCCTATCAAAATCTCAAGATTTTTTGTAGATACAGACAAGCTTATTCTACAGTTTATATGATAAGGCAAAGGAAGCAGAAGAACAAAGTGAGAGAGTCACTATACCTGATATTAAAATTATTACTTACTATTTGGTCACTACAATAACCAAAACAGCATAATATTGGTGGAAGAATAGACACAAATCAATGAAAGAGTACTGAGAACCCAGAAAGAAGCCAACATAAGTACATCAAATTGATTTTTGATGAAGGTGCAAAAGCAATTCAATAGAGGAAGAAGAGTCTTTTCAACAAATTGTGCTGGAACAACTGGACATCCATGGGTAAAAAAATTAACATCAACCTAAAACCTCATACTTTATACAAAAAATTATTCAAAATGGATATTAGATTTAAATGTAAAACTATAAAACTTTTAGAAGAAAATATAAAAGAACACCTTCAAGACCTAGGGCTAGGCAGAGTTCTTAGTCATGACACCAAAACCATGATCCATAAAGAAAAAATACATAAACTGGACTTCATCAAAATTAAAACTTTTGTACCACAAAAGACTTCCACACCTCTTCCAGAAAACAGAAGCAGGGGGAGCCCTTCCTAACTCATCTATGAGGTCAGCATTATCCTAATACCAGAAAAGACATTAGAATACCCCAAATCAGACAAAGACATTAGAAAGGAAAACCACAGATCAGTATATCTCATGAATACAGACACAAAAACCCCCAACAAAATACAAGTGAATCAAACCCAAAAATGTATAAGAAGAACTATACACCACAACCAGGGGGGACTTATTATAGGTTTGCAAAGCTGGTTCAACACTTGAAAAGCAATCAATGTAACTCACCTTAAAAACAGGCTAAAGAAACAAAATCAGGGACTTACCTGGCGGTCCAGCGGTTAGGACTCTGCGCTTCCACTGCAGGAGGCACGGGTTCGATCCCTGGTCAAGGAACTAAGATCCCACGTGCTGTGTGGTGCAGCCAAAGGGAAAAAAAAAACAGGAGGGTTTGGCTGGTGAAGCAAGGATTTTTTTTAGAGGGGTGAAACTATTCTGCATAATACTGTAATGGTGGATACATGGCACTATGCACTTATCAAAACCCCAGAACCTTACAGCACAAAGTATAAACCTTAATGTGTGTAAATTTTAAAAATTCATTTAGGAGGTCAGGGGATCCCAGGATGGAATGAAGAATGTGAAAAAAATGTATTACAAATATGTGAAATAACCTCCCTAAAGGTGGTGGAGAAAAAAGGAGCTAATCTAAGTAGCTTACTTTGGAAATGAGTGGCGTCTGTAGACAAAAGGAACTATATATAAATAAGTACTATATGCTAATTGATAAAGTTGTTTTCCACAGGGGCACAGGTAAACAATTCTGAAGTCACTATACTTATAAACCGGAATTGAAAAATTAAGTGAATGGATGGTGAATAGTGGAAGTCAGGTTTCTCACTGTTGGTGGGAGGTTATAAATAAGCAAGGTGAGGAGGCTAGAATGATCCATGTGGTAATGGATTTGTGCTGGAGGCATCAGAACAAACTCATCTTTAGCTTAATATAATTACATAAAGAAATATTTATAAACGAGTATATACAGAGATTAGTATACACAATCACATTTCTTTTCTCTGTCAGCCGAGAGGGCCTGGAATCAATGACACTCCAGTAGCAAAGGGCACACCTAGCATACAGATCTTGGTTTCTAATATCATTCTCCAATGAAAGGAGCAACGGCTGATCTGAGGACTGGAGCAGGACATAAACAAAATGAGCCTGGAGCATACTGTAGAGCCAGAAAGTAAGGAAGTACTTAAAAAAGGCAAAAAACCACAATAATGGAAGTACGTCAAAGGGACACAAGAACCAACTAAAGAGCTCCTGAAACAATATGAGCAACAAAATAAAGTGATACTGGGTTATAACCCAAAGTATAAAATACATAACCATGACTCATACTGATATAAATAAATGAATAAATCAAATAAATAAATAAATGGAGGAGAATAGACAAATTTCCCATGCAGAACAATTCCAAACAATTTATGTAGTTACTCGACCCTCCAAGAGGTAGACTGTACCCACGCTTCAAGTGGGCTCTGCATAGTGACTTCCTTCCAGAGTATAAGTTATGGGGAAGGCAGGATAGTAACTTTACAGTGTAGAAACCTGACAACCCTCCTTCTGCCAAATGATCAAGGTTAACATTAACAGTGGTAAGTAATGCTGATACTATCTACCATTGGCATGATGTGATAAGAAGAGTATTTCACCTCTGTGGTGTTCCTCCCAGAAAACTGTATCTCAGTCTAATCAGAAAAAACATCAAGTCTCACCCATACCTGATTTCAATGATAAATAGATGAGAATTTGGACTTGGAGTATGCTGGAATGGGTTAAAACTTTTGGGGCTGTTGGATTGGGGTAAATGTATTTTGCATGCTAGAAGGATGTGAATGGGGGGGACGAGGATGGAATGTTATGGACTGAACTGCATCCCCCCAAAATTCATAGGTTGAAGTCTAACCCTCAATGTGACTCCATTTGAAGACACGGCCTTTCGGGAGATAGTTAAAGTTAAATTAGGTCATAAAGTTATGGTGTCCTTATAAACAGAGGAAGAGATGCCAGGAATGTGCATGTGAACAGAGGAAAGGCCATGTGAGGACACACAGTGAGAAGGCAGCCATCTGCAAGCCAGGAAGAAAGTTCTCACTAGAAACCAACCCTGCTGGCACCTTAATCTTGGACTTCCAGCCTCCAAAACTATGAGAAAATAAATGTCTGTTGTTTAAGTCACCCAATCTGTGATATTCAGGTATGACAGCTGAAGAATACTAAAACAGTATCTCTTACTCAAAGTGACGCCTAAAATAATGAGGATTTGTACCTACTTTCTCTGGTTACAGGAACGCTGGATGTTTATTTTTGTAATAATAAATGTCCCAAATGTAAAAAAAAAAAAAAATTGGACAAATCCCAATTAAAGGACAATCTATAAAATATCTGACCTAAACACCTCCTTGGAGACATGACAACCAATGTAGTACGATAACCTGAATGGGATATTGGAACAGAAAGAGGACATTAGGTAAAAACTAAGGAAATCTGAATAAAGTATGGACTTAGTTAATAATAACATAAAAATTGGTTTATTAATTGTGACAAGAATACCATACTAATGTAAGATGTTAATAACAGAGAAAACTAGATGTGGGATATATGGGAATTCTTTTTATATACTACCCTTGCAATTTTTCTGTAAATCTGAAACTATTTTTAAATTAAATTTTTATTTTAAAAAACCTTAAAAAATAGTGTCATTCCAATACACTAACATCAAAACAAAAATGAAATACTGAGAGAGAAATTTAACAAAATATGTGCCGGACATGTACATCAAAAACTGTAAGATTCCTAAGATAAAGATCTGTATAAGTGAAGATATACTGTGTTGATGGACCAGAACACTCAATAATGTTAAGATGTTAGTTCTCCCCCATACTGATGTAAAAATTCAAAGCCATTCTAATCAAAATCTCATTGTAGGGTTTCCCTGGTGGCACAGTGGTTAAGAATCCGCCTGCCAATGCAGGGCACATGGGTTCGAGCCCTGGTCTGGGAAGATCCCACATGCCGCGGAGCAACTAAGCCTTTGCACCACAACTACTGAGCCTGTGCTCTAGAGCCTGCGAGCCACAACTACTGAGCCCACGTGCCACAACTACTGAAGCCCGCGTGCCTAGAGCCCGTGCTCCGCAACAAGGGAAGACAACGCAATGAGAAGCCTGCACACCACAACAAAGAGTAGCCCCTACTCGTCGCAACTAGAGAAAGCCCGCGCGCAGCAACCAAGACCCAACGCAGCCAAAAATAAATAAATAAATTTATATTAAAAAATAATCTCATTGGGGGCTTCCCCGGTGGCGCAGTGGTTGGGAATCTGCCTGCCAATGCAGGGGACGCCGGTTCGTGCCCCGGGTCTGGGAGGATCCCACATGCCGCGAAGCGGCTGGGCCCGTGAGCCATGGCCGCTGAGCCTGCGCGTCCAGAACCTGTGCTCGGCAGCGGGAGAGGCCACAACAGTGAGAGGCCCGCGTACCTCAATAAATAAATAAATAAATAATAATAATAATAATCTCACTGTAGAAACTGATAAGCTGATTCTAATATTTAAATGAAAATGCAAAGGACCTAGATTATACAAAGCAATCTCAATAAAGTGTTGGGGAGGCAGCAGAAATAAGGCAGTTACTTCCTTGTTAGAAAGTGATTTGCTCCCAAGTCACTCTCATCTCTGACAATCAAGGTTGGTATCTGTGGTCCTAGGGCGTGGAAACTGACCATCGCTAATGCAAAATTCCCTGAGGAAAATACCAGTGATGTAGCTGCTATGTTTTCTGTCCTGTATCCTTTCACGAAGCTACCTAGACTTAATGCAGAGTTAAAATGCATTGTGTACCATTAATTTGATTGTCAATCCAAAACCTAAGACCATTCTTTGTGGCTGTGCATTGTTTTAACAGCTACGGGCTAACACTTAGTCATGTCTTTCCCTGAACTATTTTGTTTTAACTGTCTTCATCATAATTACCAGGTGTCATTATTTCCTATTTCTATGCATTATTTCCCAAAGACTACTGGCTCTTTGAGAATAAGGACAGTGTACTTACATCCTGTTTGGCTAGTTCACAGCATTTTACACAGTCCTGTACCCAAGAATTAGTAAATTATACTTTTGGTGTAGAAAAGAAGACGGGATCAGGGGAGCAAGGGTGGGATGAAGCATCAGAACAAGAAGGTGAATTCTCCATGTTCTTTTTATCATTGAATAGTTTTCTAGGACGAAAAAAAGTCAAGAAGGCCTCACAGAAAACTCATGGCTTTGAGAGTCAGAGCAATCTGAGTTCAATTTAGGTGTTCATGTGTGATTATAAGAAAGTCACGAAATCCCTCTGAACCAGACGTCTCCCAAAGGGGAACACTCTTTACCTCATAAAGTTGTTTTAAGGATAAACACAGGACTGAAATTATGGATGAAACAGTACCATGTCTTAAATTTGCTTTAAAATAATCCAGTAAGGTTGGAGATGAAACAAAACTGGCCATGAGGGCTTCCCTGGTGGCACAGTGGTTGAGGGTCTGCCTGCCCATGCAGGGGACGCGGGTTCGTGCCCCGGTCCGGGAGGATCCCACATGCCGCGGAGCGGCTAGGCCCGTGAGCCATGGCTGCTGAGCCTGCGCGTCCGGAGCCTGTGCTCCGCAACGGGAGAGGCCGCAGCGGTGGGAGGCCCGCGTACCACAAAAAAATAAAAAAATAAAAATAAAACTGGCCATGAGTTGATAGTTACTGAAGTAAGTTGATGGATACATAAGGGTTCATTAACTCTTTTCTTCTACTTTTAGATATGCTTGAAAATTTCAGTAATAGTTAAAAAGAAGTCCAGTGTATAAGACCAGACTATGAGATACTATTAAGGTAATATAATTATTTGTGTGAACTCTGATGAAGGGAACTTTAATAGTGCATTTTAGGACTTTAATAACCCCACGTTTTTATTAAAAGTTACCCTTATGTTTTAGAATGCCCTAAATTCTTCATATTAAACTTAGTTATGTTTTTCTATAAGCTCAAAAAGTTAAAAAAAAACTAAATGCAGAAATCATTTTAAAGTGCCTAGCACAACGGCAAACACAGGCGTGAATGCTGATCTGATGAACGTTGATGGCCACCTCAGTGTTCATCTCTGCCTCCCTCCCCAAGAAAGAGAGATGCGCTGAATCTCTGAGAAATAAGCTAGCATTTCAGAGAAGAGAAAGGTGGCCCCAACTCACCAGATATCTAGGCTTCTCCTCTTTACCAAGTCTGGCAGAGTCCTTAAAAGACAGAACTGGGGGAAGAAACAGCAGCCTTGAGAACCCAGGCCTATCAGGATTATTCCTGAGAACCCTTCTGGGTCTCAGCTGTGGCCACTTGTGCCTTCTCACCTGAACCATAAGTCTCAGCCCCTCCTTATCCCATCCAGGACCTCAGCTCCTCTCACCTCTCACCATAACGCCTGAGTTAACCTCTACGGTCTACACCCCTTCCCTGTTTACTTATGTTTTTAAAGAAATACTGATCTTAATTAAATATAATAAGGTAAATTCTAAGTACCCATCATCTTTCCACCCTAAAAACCAGCAAAACTGTTCCGACAAGGCATAGTTTTTTTTCCCATACTTGTTACATGGCTCCAGTTACCCCCCCCAAAAAAAAGTTTATGAAAATTTTATACACAGAAATATAAATGTGATTTAAGAAAAATGAATTTTTAAAATTTCAACGTTTTTCCTTACTTTATATACAAGAGCACTAGTAAAGAGTAGAAGGTATTAAAGACCACTACAACAGCATTTCTAAAATACAGCTTGCCTTACTCCCCTTAAAAACAAATTACCTTGGTGGCGCAGTGGTTAAGAATCCACCTGCCAATGCAAGGGACACGGGTTCAAGTTCTGGTCCGGGAAGATCCCACATGCCATGGAGCAACTAAGCCTGTGCGCCACAACTACTGAGCCTGTGCTCTAAAGCCCACGAGCCACAACTACTGACCCTGTGTGCCACAACTACTGAACCTGTGTGCCACAACTACTGAAGCCCACATGCCTAGAGCCTGTGCTCTGCAGCAAGAAAAGCCACTGCAATGAGAAGCCCGTGCACCACTATGAAGAGTAGCCCCTGCTCGCTGAAGAGCAGCCCCCACTCGCCGCAACTAGAGAAAGCCTGCAGACAGCAACAAAGACCCAACACAGCCAAAAAAAATTAAAAAATTTATTAAAAAATACAAATTACCATGGAATTTTAAAAGGCAAGGCTTTAACATCTTGGGTGCCTGAAACTAACACAACATTGTAAACCAACTATACTCAAAGAAAAAAGAAAAAAAAAAAAAACACCACCACCACACACACACACGAAACCATCTTGGGTGGAAGCTTAAGCTTTCCCTGCCATCTCTTCAATGAGAGGAAATAAAAAGAACATGTTTCTGATCCCTGCGGAAGGCATCACTAAAGGAGGGTCTTAGCAGTAGCCCTAAGCTTCCTCCTTGACACCCCCCACATCAGTGAGAAAGAGAGGGAGATACTGATAAGGCATGCCTGTCTACAAGATATATGGAAGCTTATAATTTGACCCACTCCTTCTTGGGCTCCTCAGAGGGTTACAGTGTGGTTAGTTGGAGGGATTTAGCCAAGGGTGGCCTTGTCCTCGGTATTGGGAAAAAAAAAAAAGGCCCTCAAAGTGATGATGACGTCAGCTCTGTTGAAATAATCACCATCTGGGGAAACACTCTAAATGGACCCCAACAACAACCCTGGCTTCTGTACTAAGCTGAGGAGAATGTGTCAGATGATTCAAGAAAGACATTTACACAATACAGCCTCCTACATGCCTTAGAAAACCATCATTCTGTCCCGTAAAATGTCCCAAATCTACACGTTCATCCAGAACTGCACATCCCTGTGAAAAATGAAGCAGTTTAAAATTTAAAAATAAAACTATAGTGTTGTTTGATAAGGATCTTGGGCAATTTGTCAAGTCACAACCATAGTTAGCACTGTGGTTTGAGTGACTTAGCTACTGTTTTTCTGACATGGCCTTCTATAAGCAACGAGGTTCCTGAAGATAAATGCAAGAGAGGAAAAAAAAAATCCAGTAATCTTACTATTGCAAGTTCTAAAGTTTTAGAAGAAAAAAATGAGTACCACATTTGACCACTCCCAGTGGCTAGATCTGAGCAGCACACAAGGAGGTGGCTCCTCAGTCTGCTCAGAGCCTCCCCCTGCCAGAGACAGGGTGGCTCTGATCCCACTAAGCCGGTGGGAAAACTGAGGTACACAGAGTAGCCTCACACAGCTGAGTTGAGCCTCACACAGTTGAGGATCCCTCAACTGACTCTTAGGTGTCATCCTCTCTCCCCATCATGAGACCACTGAGCGGCAAGAGGTGTTGGATGACAGGCACAGTCCAGGACTTCACCAGCAGGTGCCTCTGTCCATGTTGGACACTCTGCACAGCATTCAAGGAAGTCAAAGATCCTTTCTAGCTCAGTGTACTACAAAATATCTTTGCCATTCGTGACAACAGGGAAAATCATTCTCCTTTTAAAGTTCAACATGGTGGTTACTGTCTCTACTGTCTTCAATTTTACTGTCCTTCAATTGAACTGGACCTGGCACGTTGGGCAGAGGTAGAGCCCATCCTCAAAGAGTGGACAGAAGGAGACAGAGAAGCCCCTACCACAGGACAAAGAGCTAAGTGCTGGACCAGGGGTTGGCAAACTATGCACAGAACTAATCTGGTCTACTGCCTGTTTTTATACCATTCATGAGCTAAGAGAAGTGTTTATATTTTTAAACGGTTGAAAAAGTAAAAAACAGAATATTATCACATGGCACATGAAAATCATATGTAATTCAAATTTCAAGGTCCACAAATAAAGTTTTATTGGAACATAGCAATGTCCATTCATTTACCTATTTGGCTGCTTTTATACAACAGCAGAGTTGAGTAATTGCTACAGAAACCATGAAGCCCACAAGGCCTAAAATATTTACCGTCTGGCCCTTTACATAAAAAGTTTGCCAAGCCCTATTCTAGACTGCACTTGTTTGTTATATCCAAAGTTATTTGCTTTGGACTCTGGTCTTCTCCCGAGGTCTTTGCCATTATTGTAGCAATTTGACTTTTGGCATTCAGATGGCAGGCAGTTGTCAGAAATGGCAGCTGTGCGTCTTCAGGTCCTGTTTTCCTTTTTTTTGATTCCATGTTTCACTGCCTGCACAACCCACCTTCAGTTTACCAGCTAGTCAGTTGTTGGTTTGGAGGCCAATCAGCTTGAAGCCCCTATGGGCCCATTCCAACATGGACTCTGGTTGATCTCCAGCTCTTCAAGACTGCTGAGAAGGGCCTGCCAATTCATACCCTGGTTTTTTCCAAGGCCTGGTACATGGCCTTCCTATAAGCAACCAGGTTCCTGAAGGTAGCCAGGTTAAAGTACTGGCTGAGCAGTCTCAGGGCCAGCTGCTTGCTCAGAGACACCTCAGAGAACTCACCATCACCAAAACACTGGACCCAGGTCAGGCCAGAAATGACCTGGTGCTTGAAGGCAGCCTTCCAGAACACCACCATGACAAGCCACCAGGGAAAACCCTTGCATTTTCCCAGATGAAGACCTGTCCTGATCCCTCACTGCCCTTAAGTCTCTGTCCTCTGCAACTTCCTTCAGGGTCTCTAAGCTCTCCTATGGGATATCCTGGGCACAGGGAATTGCTTCTTTGGGGTCCCACATCTTCCATTAGGTCTGGGGTATGGTAGCGGCTAGCAGGGGACTACCATACCAGGCCTGCCCTAGATACTGCCCATTGCCTCAAGGACTTGGTAGTTGAATACTTGACAGGAAAGACATCCACAGGACTCATATCTGCCAGACTTGAGCGGGGCACTGGGGAGGAACTATGCCTCTCCCAGTTGGAGACACAGTCACTATTTCAGGTTTGACAGCTAGGCTTTCAGATGGAATCCTGGTTCCACAAAAGAGTTTTGGCATCACTGGAGTGTCAGAGCCAATCCCATCTTCCCCTTCAATACCTCAGTGCCCATCCGCTCCTGCCTATAACTTAAGAGGTCTAGACACCTTCCCTCTTAGACAGTCATGAACTTGATCTGCAGCCGCCACTGGTCTCTGGGGTGCCAGTGGTCTCTAGGACTAGGGCAAGGGAGCATCTTTGGCAATGGAGTACCGGTTGCTATAGGCCCTATGGGTGATGCGGAACTCTTTTCTTCCCACTGGTATTCTCCCCTCTGCTGAACTGTGTAGTGTCTCCTTTCATCGACTCCTTAAGTCCAGGGGTTCAACTCTGGCCACTTCGAAAGAGTAAAGTTTGGCCCTGCTGAGAACTTGGCTCAAGCACAGCTTCCCAGCCAGGTGCTAGGCATTCAATGCCTTGGCTTCCAAACTTCTCTGGCACTGATACCAAAATTACATTTACTTGGATCCCTTTATCAGGGGTCCCCAAGATCACCCCCCCCCATTCACTCACTAGAAGGACTCTAAGGATTCAACACAGTTGTAGTCACAGTTAGGGTTTATAACAGCAAAAAAGATATGCAACAGGATCAGCAAGGGAAAATGACACAGGCAGAGTCTGGAGAAATCCATGCACATGCTTCCTCATGCTCTCTCCCTCCCATAAGGGGACAAAGTGAGTTTCCAACAGTGAAAAATTCAGTAATGTATGTGCAGTGTTTCTACTCAGGGAAGGCCACTAAAGCCTCAGGTGCCCAAGGTTTTTATTGGGGGTAAGTCATGTAGGCACCCTCTGCTGAGAAGCTATAAAAATTCCAGACTCCCAGAAGGAAGGCAGGTGTCAAAGTACAGTGAACTATACCTGTTAGTTAGGGAATAGGTCAAGTGCCAAGTTCCCAGATGCCAGCAAAGGGCCAATCTTGCAAGCAGGCCTTCTAAATATAGCAGCCTCAATCCTACACTGTTAAATCTTTCCACACATTCTCTTAACCCTTGTACCACCTGCTGGACACAGCTCACTGACTCACCTGTTAGTCTATCAAGGGAAGCTCTGAGCATCCACCACACAGGCTGTAGCTATGTAGCCCACAGGCTGCTGCTCTGGCTACAAGGAAGTATCACGGGCCTGATCAGAGAGGGGGAGCCACCTCCTCCAGCTCCGCTTCCACAAGCACCACCCCCTGCCCCCCTGGAAAATCACAAATGGGAACAACATAGCTTAATGGGGGATCCCCAAAGTCCCCCAAAACTTGAGACCCTCAGCCCCACAATATCCATACCTGCCTTGGTGTGAGTGCCAGAGAGGGAAAGGCCCCTACTGGAGCCACACAGCAGCCAGAGGCTCCCCTCCATCAGCAGTGCCCAGCTACAAAGCCACCTGAGCACTGTGGCTCCCGCCAGTTACCTCACTCAGGACCACTTGGCACAGCCTCCCTCCCTTCTTCCCATCACACTTTGGCCTTTGTCAGCCATCTTTAAGGAACAGGAGAGGAGGAGAGGGGAGGGGAAGAGATCAGGTCCTCAGCTAGCAGCCCAAGGTCTAGATTATCAGGTTGTTGCTAGCACCAAATAGCTCAGCCACTTTGGATAAGCCCCATGATTAGCATACTATTTCTTTTAAGGCAGAGACTTCAACAACCCCCACTACTCCCACGTCTCCAACTCTTCATGGAAGCGGCAGGTAATACCATGGCCAAGACGGAACAGTACCTGGGCTTCTATTCTCAGACCCTGTGCAGGGCATGCAATGCCCAGCTTCTGGCTCCGCTGGTCTAGGTTCCAGCTGTAGTCAATTCCCTGTGCTCTAAGGAGTTTCTACAATACTGAGTTGTTTTTTGTTTTTTTTTGCGGTACGCGGGCCTCTCTCCGCTGTGGCCTCTCCCGTTGCGGAGCACAGGCTCCAGACGCGCAGGCTCAGCGGCCATGGCTCACGGGCCCAGCCGCTCCGCGGCACATGGGATCCTCCCAGACCGGGGCACGAACCCGTGTCCCCTACATCGGCAGGCGGACTCTCAACCACTGTGCCACCAGGGAAGCCCAATACTGAGTTTTGAACCAAGTCCCATCAGTTAGGTAGAACCGCAGGCCCTACAGTGTCTTCTGGGAAGCTGTCTATCTTCCATTTCAGTATCTGTAAGGCATATGACCCCATCAGAAGTTTGCATTATCTGTCTCACCACAAACCTGAGTCAAAGACCTCCAGCAATATGGCCCAGAGAAAGGCAAGCAGTGTTAGGGAACTGCTGTTACAGAACCTGAAGTGCTGCAGACTCCTTGACTAGAGTCTCAGTCCACTGCTGACTACTGTCACTTTGTGACCACTCAGGTTCTCCTGCTCCAGTAAGCCTTGACTCATACTCCAATGTCACAGGCAGAGGTGTAACTCCCTCTTATGTCCAACCTGGGTCTCTTCTCAATCACACCACACTACATGTTTACATTTATGTTTCTCCATCTATCTCCCTTCTAGAATGTGAGTTTATTCAGGAGATCATAATAGGATATGCAGGTAGATGAAGAGTCATACCATGCTTCTGGACAAGGTGAATTATACTGCAAGCCAATCAATTCCTTCCAAATTAAATAAACTCAATGCAACACCAGTCGGAATCACAACAGAGATTTTTTATGGCTCTAGACAAGATAATTCTAAAATTCCTTTAAAGAAAATATATAAGAATAGTCAAGAAAATTATGAAAATAAAGACTAAGAAGACTTGTCTTCTAAAATATGACAACACACTATCAAGCCATAGTAAAGTGCTTTAGCAGTAGTGCAGCGATAGAGTAATGAAACAGAATAGAAAGAAGGGGATGCATACATTGAACTCTTTTCAATATGACTATTTATTTATTTATTTATTTATTTATTTATTTTGGCCTCATCACGTGGCATGCAGGATCTTCCTTCCCCGACCAGGGATCAAACCCATGACCCCTGCAGTGGAAGCAGAGTCTTAACCACTGGACCGCCAGGGAAGTTCTTCAATATGACTTTTTAGGAGAGAGGAAACTCTGACCCTGAGACTATGCCAATTTGTTCTCACCAATCTATAAAAGCTGGAACAGAAAGAAGAAAGCCCCCAGATATAACTTCATGTTCTTACAGTCTTTTTCCGACTTATCCTATTTTCTCCAGGACTCCTCCAGCTACCTGTCCCTGACGGTGCTTAATACAATTCTTCAGACATTTTTGTAATCCTAGCAATTAGGGTAAATTCCTCAGACTGGATTGTGCTATTCCCAAGTATTTGCTTTCCTTCTCTGCAAGAGTTACACTTCCCCACCCACTGACATCAGGCACATACAAGTGACTTGCCTCACCAGTGAAGTGTGAGTGCAAATGACATGTCTCTCTTCTAAACAGCAACTTTAAGAGCCACCGTGTGGTTTCATCTCTCTTGCTCTTCTCCCTCTGTCACAGTGCTCCTTGCCCACATAGGGTCTGCCCTTTCACCCTTGGTCATGGATCGAAAGGACACGAAGTAGAGCCAAAGCTAACCCAAGAGCCGAAGCTAACCCACTAAGGGTTAGATAGGATTCCAGTTAGACTGCTGTTGTTAGACTACCATTGAGATTTGAGGTCATTTATTACTTCAGCATAACTTATCCTACACAGCTCTTCTCCTTCCAGAACTACCACTAGCAGTAGCTAACACTGATTAAGCAGGTACCACTTACCAGGCACCGTGCTAAGTCCACTGCTTCATTAATCTTCATGACAAAGCCATGATGTAAATACTGCTGCTACCTCTATCTCACAAAAGAGGGAACCAAGAACTGGGAGGTCAGGTCACTTGCTCACAAGACTGTATCACTCCCAAGTGGCAGTGCCAAGCCTAGTATCTAAGCTTCTGGTTTCAGAGCAGCTTCACTTATCACTGCTTCAATAAATGCCTATCGAGCCAATGACTGAATGAAAATGCAGAGTGACCAGACATCTAGAATTCACACTGAAAAAGCCAGACTTTTCAGACTGTCATGGAGAAAAGGATTACTATCTGACTGATAAGCTAGGTTATGCTCTGGCAACAAGTGACCTCCAAAAATCTAAGTGCCTAAAAGCAATTAAGGTTTTTTCCCCCCTCCCTCATGATACAGGTCAATCACAGATTGGTCATATCTACAATTCAGACTGCAGAGTAAGAAGGATGGAAGAATGAATGGATGGATAGATGGATGGGTGGGTGGGTGGGTGGGTGGAAGAAAGGGCAATCTAATCATAGTATGTGGCAAATATGGCATCTCAACTCAGTGAGGAAACAGTGCCTCTTTAATAATTGGTGGGAGCAAACTACCATCTACATGGCAGTTCAGTATCTATTAAAAGTGTAAACATGGCTTCTAAAACCAAACCATTAGAATCTTCTTCACCTTGGCAGAAAAGAAAACATGAGTCTCAGGAGACATTTGGTTGTGAGAGATGCATCCTCCTCCAATCTCATGCTCTCAAATCACCATCATGTCCTTACTTTTCTCTCTACAGCACAACCCACCCCAGGAAGGCTCATGGTGGCTAGGGAAAAGGGGCTGAAAAAGCCATTCTGCAGGAACCTCCAACAGAAACATGCAATGTGGTAGATACAGACCCCTCAGACAAGACAGGGTAAGAATGCCCTCCAGACACATCAGCTCCTCTAGGAAGCCTTCCCCAAGAGGCTATGAAGTCTCTACCAGATGCAAAAATATCCCTTCTCACAGGGCAGCGCTATCCAAGAGCAATATGAGAGCTACAGTGCCAACCAAACATGTAATTTAAAATTTCCTGGACTTCCATGGCAGTCCAGTGGGTAAGACTCCACGCTTCCACTGCAGGAAGCATGGGTTCGATCCCTGGTCGGGGACCTAAGATTCCGCATTGCCCTGCCGTGCGGCCAAAAAACAAAAAACAAAAAACTCCCTAGTAGCCTTCTCAAATAGTTTTTTAAAAGGTGAAATTAGGGATTTCCCTGGTGGCACAGTGGTTAAGAATCCACCTGCCAGTGCAGGGTACACGGGTTTGATCCGGGAAGATCCCACATGCAGCGGAGCAACTAAGCCCGTGCGCCACAACTACCGAGCCTGCACTCTAGGGTCCGTGAGCCACAGCTACTGAGCACGCGCGCCTAGAGCCCGTGCTCCGCAACAAGAGAAGCCACCGCAATGAGAAGCCTGCGCACCACAATGAAGAGTAACCCCCTCTCCGCAACTAGAGAAAGCCCCGGCGCACAGCAGTGAAGACCCAACGACAGCCAAAAATAAATAAATAAATCTTTTTAAAAATAAAAAGTGAAATTACCTTTAATAACATTTAATCCAACATATCTAAGATATTATCATTTCAACACATAGTGTTAAAAAGTTATCATAGTTTATACTTTTTTCCCAACCATCTCTCTCTTTTTAAAAAATATTTATTTATTTTATTTACTTATTTAGGCTGCGCCAGGTCTTAGTTGCAGCACGCGGGATCTTGGTTGCGGCATCTTTAGTCGCGGCATACAGACTTCTTAGGCGCCGCATGCATGTGGGTTCTAGTTCCCCGACCAGGGATCCAACCCGGGTCCCCTGCATTGGGAGCGGAGTCTTACCCACTGGACCACCAGGGAAATCCCCCCAACCATCTCTTGGAAATCAGGTGTGCATTTGACACTTACAGTACATCTCAAAAAGACGTTAAATTTTCAAGGATTTAAGGGAAGTATAGTCTCAGCAAAACAATAACCTTGTGTCTGATGGAAAAATGTTTTAGACTTCTTCATTATTCAGATAGATATTAATTAACTGGAAGTAAAATTAAGAAGGCAGTTCATCAGTAGCATTAGCCACACCTGAAGCGTTCAATAGTCACTGGCAACCAACGGCTGCCGGAGTGGAGAGCGCAAACGGGACCCCCGCGGCGGAAGTCGAGGCGGGGAGATTTGGAGAGGTAGCTGCAAACCACGAGGACAGGGTACTGGACACCAAGGGAGGAAACCCCGCCCCAACCACAAAGAAGGCGAGCAGTCGGGAGGGGTGAGCTGCACAGCCCACAGCGCGCACCCTCCATCTCCACACCTCCTGAAGGACCAGCCTCAGCCTCGGATACCGCCCACGCCAGCCCGGCGCCTGAGGTCGGAGAGCCGGGGGGAGACGGGGAGCGCGGTCACCCTCTTCTCGCCCTAGCACTTCGCCAGCTCGCCCGACTCACCGTCCACTGCCAAGCTGGAATTGCTCCCGCGAGGTCCACATCTGCGCCTGGGTAGGCAAAGCGGCAATAACAGTACCACCGTCGGCGTCCAGTCGCTAAGCGATCTCACAGCCCGCCCCTGGCCACGGGCGGTGCAGAGGGAAGGACGTGCATCTGCAGGAAGTGCGTCACGGCGCAGCGCGTGGCCTGCCGGGAAGCGTAGTTTCGGAGCAGAACGCGACCCCCACGGGTCGGAGAAAGACTGTATTCTCGCGTTAACCTGCTGATTTCTCCTCCGCACGTTTTCTTGTTTCCATGCTCTTAAACATTCTATAAATGTTTAAGCAAAACGTAGTCTTGTTTCCATGCTCTTAAACATTCTATAAATAGCCTTATAACGTATCTACTAGCTAATTTTGCACAATTTCTTTAATGATATACGGTAATCCGTTCATTTTTGTTCACAGCTGTATGGTATCTATTGTAAAATTAGACCAGTATTCCAATTGGTTGTTATCCTGTATGTCTCCTTGCACACCCATGGAGAGTTTCTCTAGGGCAGCGGTTCACAAACTTTTTGCTGCAATAATCCTTTTACACTCTTAAAAAGTACTTTTTTCCAGTTCCATTGAGATATTACTGACATACAGCACTGTATAAGTTTAAGGTGTACAGCATAACGATTTGACTTACATATATTGTGAAATGATTACCACAATGTTTCATTAACATCCATCATCTCATATAGATACGAAAAGAAAAAAAAAATGTTTTTTTTTACTTGTGATGAGAACTCTTAGGATCTACTCTCTTGACAACTTTCAACTATACCACACAGCAGTGTTACTATAGTCATCATTACATCCCTGTACTTTTGTATCTTATAACTGAAAGTTTGTACTTTTTACAACCTTCATCCAATCTCCACCCATACTCTAACCACAAATCTGATCCCTCTTTCAATGAGTGTGGTTGCTTTTTGTTTGAACGGCATTGAGGAACGGCCACAGTGATGTGTTCAATACCAGAGGAAAAGCCATGAGGGGCACACTTTTCCAGAGTTACAACTGTCAAGAGGAAGCAAAACGTTATGGGTATTGTAACTGCAGGCTTAGCCCTGAGACTGAACTGCGTCTCTGTGAGTGTTTAACAAATGCCTGGCCCCTCCGGACTGTCACCTCCATGTGAGCAGGGACAGCATCCCCACCAGCACTGCACACAGAGCAGTTCTCATTAAGTCCCTACTGGGCGTTGGAGGAGGAGGGCAGAGGTGTATGAAGGGCACGAGAGGGACCCGAGAATGGAGACGCTGTGCTGGACCTCTTGGCCCTGTTACCTCTCCCCATGCCCTCCTGGAAGGAACAGCTGCCTCACCCATCTCTGTATTGACAGGAGTGATCCTCTCTCTCTCTCTCTCACACACACACACACACACACACCCAAGAGGACTCTCAGAGTTAAGGACTTGGTCCTGGTAAAGATGAAGGAGGGGAGATAAGTGAATTTGAATGTGGAGGAAATTGTTTTCAGAAGAATTTATTTTTCAGAGTCCAAAAGTCTGAGCCAGGATAAGCTGATTCTTAGCAGTATTCACTGGGCTGAAATATCCCAAAGATATCTTTGATTCTCTGACCAATTCTCTCAGTCTTTTTGCCTATCTTCTCCCACCTCTCTGGAGGAAGTCACCCAGCCATCGAAATAGCCCCACACTCCGAATCTGTGAACCAGGAGGAAACAGGCTTCTTTTGGGGATTGGCTCAAGATTAACACAGGTCCACACCCCACCTGAACACCCCCATTCCTGGGCCACTGCAGGAAGCTTGGAGCCCTAATCCACTTCCAGTGTGACACTTGGAGCAGGTGGTTGAATACCTATACACACAGACAGATGAGAAAACTGGGGGCCACAGATGGCAAGGGGTTTCCCAGGGTCACAAGCCCATCCCAACAAAGCTGGACTGGAGCAGGGGCTGAAAGCCCATGACTTGAGTCAATGCCTCTTAAACTTCAGCACAGTCAGAATCCCCTGGAGGCCCTGTGAAAATGCAAATGGCTGGGCCCCAGCCCAGAGTCTGATTCAGGAGGTCTGAGTGGGGCCTGGGAATCTGCCTTTCTGTCAAGTTCCCGGGTGGGACCCCACTTAGAGAACCACTGCTCTAAGGGATGGCAGAGCCATTCCTGGAGACCTTGGGGTTGGGTGAGGGAGGGACCAGGGTTGGGGGGCCTTTCTTTGCCCTCGAAGGGGCAGCAGGTAATTGGTCCAAAGGATGTTCCACAACCCAACCCATTATCAGCTCCATAACACAGAAGGGGCCACTCACCTCGTTAGAGTTTATGACAAATTGGTCCTTGGACTGGTCCAGGGTGACTGTCCCCACACACTGTTTCACCAGCTGGAAGGGGAGACTCGAGGTCAAACTGGAACCCCCCGGGCCATCACCTCCCAAACTCAGCCTACGGACTGGAAATCTTTCCCGAAGCCCCGTATTAGGCTCCCTGGGAAGCATCCACCAGTGCCCCCAGCCCCCAGCCTCACCCCATTCTCCTTGAAGTCACACTGGCTCCAGGGGCTGCTGGGTCGTCCTGGGGCACATGGTCTCCTTCACTGTGAAGCTCACAGGCTTCAGGGAGTCTGGGTCCTCATCCTGGTCAAGGATCAAAGTGGGGAGACTGGACTGAGGTTCGTGCTTCCTTCTCTGATCTGTCTCCCTGCCCCCACCTAGACGGCAGCCTCTCCAGCCCCTCCTGTGTGCCTGGCCCTGGGCTTGGTGCTGGGTGCACAGGGGAAGGGAACAGAGCCCACTCCTGGGCTTGTGGGCACACAGAGAACAGCACAAGACCAGCTCTAATGAGACCACCTGAACCTCTGAGGGGCTGAGGGAAGTCAGGGGTCGCCTGCAGGGAGAGACCTTGTCACTGGCACCTCCAGGCTGAGCAGAGTCGTTCCCTAGTAGCGGGACACCGAGTTAAGAGGGGACTTAAAGCAGGGAAGTCACATGGCAGAGCCAGTGACCCCCCTCTATCCCTGAAGCTCCCAGAGAACCCTTAGGCCCAAAAGGGGTGTACAGGGCGCCTGTTCCAACAGTAGAGATGCTAAGGCAGGAAGCCTCATGCTGGGAGGGGACCCAGCTCTGGGAAGGTTTCCTGGAAGAGGTGGGAGCCCACCTAGAGGGAGAAGTCCCTTCCTGACAGGAGGTACAGCCTGAGCAAAGGGGATGACAGTGTGGCCAAGACTAGTGGGAGACAAGCCCCTCCCCAGGCCCCTCCTGACTCACTCCCTCCTGGTCTTGGGAGGCAGGTCCAGCTCCAGGAAGCAATAGGGATTAGCTTCTGAGGACCGCTCGTTGAGTTGATCCAAAGGACGAATCACAGCCTCCTTGTAGCTGAGGGCCTGGGCGCTGGTCGAGGGCACTACTAGTCCCAGCAGCGGTAGCCACAGTGACCACCGCCCCAGGGCAAGGCTGGCCCTCTGGTCTCCATGGTCCCCAAGTCGGCCTCCTCTCAGCACGCAGGACCCTCCTTTATGCTCAACCTGGGCCTGATGCAAAGGCTCAACCAGGAGCCTTCCTGACCTGCCCCATCCCTGGCTACCTTCCAGGGTGTTCACCGGGCTTTCTTCAGCCCCTGCGTTACCTCACAGGATTGCTGGGCAGTGGGAGCGGGAAGCCTCCTGTGGAAGGTGAAGAAATGGTTTCTCTATCTCCCTGACAACGTCTTGGCCTCTCCTGGGGCCCATGGGGAGTGTGAAAGGCAGGGTTGCTCAAGAACGTTGAGTCCTCCAGGAGAGGGAAGACCAGGCTCTGTCTTACGTCCCCTCGGCCTCCACACTCTGGCCTCCTCAGGAATAGGGTAAAGGAGTGATTCAACAGAAACCTCCAAGTGCAGGCACTGCCTTGAACCCAGTAGGAACTCAGTTAAGCTTTGATGAATGGAGGAGAGTACGAACCACATCTAGAGCCTTACCCATCCAGCAGTCCATAGGCAGACAGTCAAGCCCTCACCATCTTGTTCTCTGGGCCCAGCCCTCAGCCAGTGAGCTCTGTCTGCCCCCTCTCCTGGATTCTTCTCCACTGCTTTCTCAGTCTAAAAATGTCCTGTCCCCGGTCCCTGACAAACACGACCTATTGTCCTGGCCCCTCTCCAAAGGAGCCTGAGAAAGGGTCATCTACACCACTGACAACACTTCTTTGCAGGCTCACATTCAAGGCCATGGCAGGCTGACCAGCCCTCACTGGATCCAGAGGCCCCTCTCAAGCCTTGTCTTTATCTCCACTGGCACTGGAGACACTCTGTGTTCTGAAACTGCCCCCTGCCCGATTGTCCCCTGCTGCCACTCTCCTGGGTGCCCTCCTGCTTCCCCCGTGGCTCCTGCTCGGTCTCCTCCAAGGACCCTCCTCCTAACAGGCAGGGCTGGCACA